>NW_028270157.1:17219960-17537437 GCF_037043375.1 Chiloscyllium plagiosum | reverse complement strand
CAGGTTAGGTGAATTGGCCATGCTAAATTGCCCGTAGTGTTAGGTGAAGGGGTAAATGCAGGGGAATGGGTCTGGGTGGGTTGCTCTTCGGAGGGTCGGTGTGGGCTTGTTAGGACGAAGGGCCTGTTTCCACACTGTAAGTAATCTAATCTTCAGTGGGCCTCAGGCGAAGCACTGCTGATAATTCCTGCTTTCTATTTATATGCTTGGGTTTCTTTGGGTTGGTGATGTCATTTCCCATGGTGAAGTCACTTCCTGTTCCTTTTCTCAGGGGGTGGTAAATGGGCTCTAACTCGATGTGTTTGTTGATAGCGTTCCAGTTGGAATGTCATGCTTCTAGGAATTCTTGTGCGGTCTTTGTTTGGCTCGTCCTAGGATGGATATATTGTCCCAATCAAAGTGGTCTCCTTCCTCATCCGTATGTAAGGATACTAGTGAGAGAGGGTCATGTCTTTTTGTGGCTGGTTGGTGTTCATGTATCCTGGTGGCTAGTTTTCTGCCCGTTTGTCCAATGTAGTGTCTGTTACAGTCCTTGCACGGTATTTTGTAACCAACGGAATACCCATATCAGGGTTCTTAGCAGAGGCAGTAATGCAGAGACTTGAACAAACAGTTCTGCCAACCATCCAACCCAAACTTTGGGTCTGCTACGTGGATGACACCTTTGTCATCACTAAACGAAACAAATTAGAGGAAATCTCCAAGACCGTCAATAATACCCTTACTGGCATAAAGTTCATTAAAGAGGAGGAAAACAACAACAAACTGCCATTCCTAGATGTCGCAGTAGAGCGAACAGCCAATGGGGAACTTTAAACCAGCGTCTATAGGAAAGCAACACATATGGACCAAATATTGAACTACAGAAGCAATCATCCCAACACCCACAAAAGAAACTGCATCAGAACATTATTTCAAAGAGCCAATGCACACTGCAGCACAGAGCAGAGCAGAAGAAAAATCACCTATACCGTGTATTCAAAAAGAATAGGTACCCAATGAACACAGTCTGCAGATTTCTCAGCAACAAACCCAAACAAGCAGACAAAACACGTTCAGAAACCCTAGCCACTCTCCCCTACATCAAAGACATCTCAAAAATGACTGCCAGACTCACTCAGACCCCTTGGCATCATGGTAGCCTACAAACCCACCAACACACTAAAAACAGCAGCTAATGAACTTGAAAGACCCTATACAGACAACAAGCAAAACAAATGTCATTTACAAAACATCGTGCAAGGACTGTAACAAACACTACATTGGATAAACATGCAGAAAACTAGCCACCAGGATACATGAACACCAACCAGCCACAAAAAGACATGACCCTCTCTCACTAGTATCCTTACATACGGGTAAGGAAGGACACCACTTCGACTGGGACAACACATCCATCCTAGGACAAGCCAAACAAACACATGCGCGAGAATTCCTAGAAGCATGGCATTCCAACTGGAACTCTATCAACAAACACATCGAGTTAGACCCCATCTACCACCGCCTGAGAAAATGAACAGGAAGTGACTTCACCACAAGAAATGACATCACCAACCCAAGGAAACCCAAAGATATAAATAGAAAGCAGGAATTATCAGCAGTGCTTCGCCTGAGGCCCACTGAAGATGTTATCTAGTAGGGTGACGAAACGCCTGGAAATGAATCTTCCAGCTCAGCAAGCAAACCTACATCCAAAATGATTGCATCATGTTCAGCACCATTCATGATCCCTCAGATACTGATGCAGTCCATGCTCAGATGCAATAAGACTTGGACAATATCCAGGCTTGGAGTGACAAGTGGCAAAAAAAAGTCACGCCACACGTGGGTGGCATGGTGACACAGTGGTTAGCACTGCTGTCTCACAGCGCTAGAGACCCGGGTTCAATTCCCGCCTCAGGCGACTGACTGTGTGGAGTTTGCACATTCTCTCCCCGTGTCTGCGTGGGTTTCCTCCGGGTGCTCCGGTTTCCTCCCACAGTCCAAAGATGTACAGGTCAGGTGAATTGGCCATGCTAAATTGCCCGTAGTGTTAGGTAAGGGGTAGATGTGTAGGGGTATGGGTGGGTTGTGCTTTGGCGGGGCGGTGTGGATTTGTTGGGCCGAAGGGCCTGTTTCCACACTGGAAGTAATCTAATCTAATCACATAAATGCCATGCAATGGCCACCTCCAATAAGAAACAAGCCAACCACTGTCCCTTGACATTCAACGGTGTTAATATCACTGAATTCTTCACTATCAACATTCATGAGGTTAGGCTTTGACCAGAAACTAGACTCGCCATATAAATACAGTGGCTACAAGAGCAAGATGGAAGCTAGCAATACTGCCATGAGTACCTCACTTCCTGACTCCACAAAGCCTGTCCATCATCTACAAGGCACCGGTCAGGAGTGTGATGGAATATTCCTCAGTTGCCTGGATGGGTGCAGCTCCAATAACACTCAAGAACCTTCATACCATCCAAGGCAAAGCAACCGCTTAATTGACCACCATATCGACACGCATCCACTCCCTTCACCATCAATACTGAGTAGCAGTGTATACTATCTACAAGATGCTTTGCAGAAATTCACTGAAGATCCTTAGATAGCACCTTCCAAACCTACAAGCACCATTATCTAGAAGAACATGTGTAGCAGATACATGGGACACCACCAAATTCCAAGCCACTCATCATTCTGACTTGGAAATATGTTGCCGTTCCTTCATAGTCACTGGGTCAAAATCCTGGAATTCCCTCCCTAAGGACATTGTGGGTCAAGCTATAACACGTCGACTGCAGTGATTCAAGAAGGCAGCTCACCACTACCTTCTCAAGGGCAACTAGGGACGTGTAATAAATGCTGGCCGTAGCAGTGATGCCCATGTGCCACGAGTGAATGAAAAAAATCACTTGCATTTCTTGTTCAAAATATTTAAGTGGATGTGAAAAATATTTAACTAAAAACCAAATATTGCACATATATTTCTTACAACAATATTTTATGGATGTTAGCGAAAAATAACTTGAGTGGAACTGTTTGAAAATTATTCAGAAATATTCATATTCTCAAAGATTGAACAGAGGACTTTCTAATCAGTCAGAATAAAAGATGGATAAAAATTTGAACCTGCAAGCTGTCGCACAGCCTCTTAATTTTTTTCTTTAGTTCCTCATTCTCTTTCATCAGCTCATCTTTCTCAGTTTGTAATTTGTTTTGAACTCGTTGCTTTTTCTGAAGTTCTCCATTTAAATTCTCTATTTCGGCTGCTGTAGCCACTTCCTTGCTCTTACACACCTTCAAGCTGTCCTTAGCTGCTGCAAGTTGCTCAGTCATATCTTCTATACGTGTCTAAAAGCAAAACAAGTTAAACTGTTAAACTGAGGGAAAGTCAAATTGCTACCATGTACTTTGCTACAAATGTGAATGTTGATTTGTTAAGAGCAGAAATAGAAGGGTCTGTCAATATCTGGGGAGAGAACAGATCAGCTAATTCTTCAGATGCACATACTTCATTGGAAGAAATCACAGGTAAACAGTATTTAAAAAGGAACCAAATTAAAGAGGATGGGGCAAGTGCTCATGATGATGATGTCTCATTCAAATGTCTGTCCTATCAACTTGCAATGGAAGGCACTCTTGTAGCACAGTGGCAGTGTCCCTATCCCTCGACTGAGAGGTCTGGGTTCAAGTCCCATCTGCTCCAGAGGTGTGGAACAACATATCTGAACAGGTTGATTACAAAAATAACCTTATTTTTGTAAAAAAAAAGGAAGTAAAAATATACATGTAAGTACTTGGGAGGAAAACAGGAACTGGTTAAATGGCTGAAATAATAATGGGGAAATTTGGATATTTCTAATGATGTAGAAAAAACGTAGAGTGGCTGGATACAACGTTGCATGGAATATACAGAGCACAAACAGGCCATTCAGCCCTAAGTGCTACACTTTAGTATTTCGGCTCCATGTGAGGTCCACCCTTGCCTCTTTCATTTAACCCGATAGATGGGGTAGATTCACGCAAGATATTTCCCCTGGTTAAGGAATCTTGGGCCGGGGGCACAATTTATTTAGAGACACCTAACGGGCAACTGTTTCAAGGAGTGTGGTGCGTGTATGGAATGAGCTGGAGAGGAAGTGGTGGAGGCTGATACAATTACAACATTTAAAAGGCATCTGGATAGGTATATGAATAAGAAGGATTTAGAAGGATATTCGACCAAATGCTGGCAAATGAGACTAGATTAATGTAGGATATCTGGTCAGCATGGATGAGTTGAACCAAACGGTCTGTTTCCATTCTGCACAGCTCTATGACTCTAAATTAGGACTGAGATTAGGATGAATTTTGGAGCATGGCGAATCTGTGGAATTCTCTACCCTGAGAGAAATGGAGGCTCAGTCCTTGACCATATTTAAAGTAGAGTCATAAACTCAGAGACATATAACACAGAAACATTCCTTTTGGTCCAACTCTTCCCCGCCTAATCCTAATCTGACCTTGTCCTATTTGGCAGCATTTGGCCCATATCTTTCTAAACCTTTCCTATTCGCATACCCATCCAGATGTTTTCAAAATGTTGCCATTATACCCATCTCCACCACTTCTTCTGGCAGCTCATTCCATACACACACCATTCTCTGCATGCAAAAGTTATCCCTCAGGTCTTTTTTCAATCTTTCCTCTCTCACCTTAAACCTATGCCCTCTAGTTTTTGACTCCCCCTCCCTAGGAAAAAGATCTTGGCTATTCACCTTATCCATGCACCTCATGATTTATAAACCTCAATAAGGTCACCCCTCACCCTCCAAAAAATCCCCAACCTATTCAGCCTTTCCCTATAGCTCAAACTCTCCAGTACTGGCAACATTCTTGTAAATCTTTTCTGCACCATCTCAAGTTCCTATAGAAGGCCAAACAGAATTATACAGTATTCCAGAAATGGCCTCACCAATGTCCTGTAGAGGTTGATAAATTTTTAATTAACAATGATGTAAAGCATTATGGAATAGTATAGTTCGAATGCATTTAATGGTAGAGAATGCATGACTGGTTGAATGGCCTATTCCCATTCCTCTGTTCCCGTCAGAATAACTATGATGCCTTCACCGTGGATGCTCCAGAATGCATCTGATATTTACCCCCAGTACACTTTGTGTTCGTGAATTCCACATTGCAAACACTTTCAAATTAAAATTCTCTCTCCTCAGTTCCCTATGAAATTTATGAATGTCTGCATTACATTTATGGCCTATAGTTTTGGTCTGCCTATACACTTGAAATATCTTGTCTGTATCTGTATTTACCCCATCAAAACCTTCCATAACCAAGGCTTATGGTTTCAGCTGTCAGCATTCACTTTTCTACAGAATAGTACTCTAATTGAACCCTGTTCAATTCTTAATGGTCATAATCTCTTAATTCTGAGATTATCTCTGTAAATATACTTTGGATTTTCTCCAGTGTCTCCTTCTATCCCTTTTCTTAAATAAAATAAAGACCAAAACTCTTTCAATTGTCGAGATGTAGTCTACCCAATGTTCTACAAAAGCTAACATAATTATGGCAATTTTCAATTCTATTACTCTGGAAATGAACCACTAGGTTGTTTGCATTTACTTTAAATGATCTTGTTAACCAGTATCACAATTTTGTGACTTTCATATTGTACCGGACAAATCCTTTTAGATTATTTTAAATACTCATTTTAAGTTTTGTCATTGGATTTAAAAGGAAGCAGGGTCAGCTAGTAAAAGTGAGACAGTTCTCAAAGCCCAGAAACTAAATAGAAGACAAAATCAGGAGTACTAGCAGCACATAGCTCTGGTGCAGGATCCACACCCAAAGTTCCAGCATCTCCCTCTTTGTCTCTCCCGCTCTTTGTCCCTTCCCGCTACCTGGGTATGAGATATCCAACAATATGAACAACTGATCAGGCATTAGTACTGGTCCTAAATTTTAGTTAATCCAACACAGGAAATCTGTGTCAGAATGCACTGAGGCCCGCTTATTCAGTTGTTCAAGCCGCTGGCTTTCCTTGCTGGAAAGCCTCTATTAAAAATAGAGAAGAAAAATACACATTCCTCAGTAAATACGCAACAAACAAAAAAACTGGTGGGTTTAAACAGGACTCATTTGTTACAGAATGAAAAACAATCAAAAGGAGATTGGTAAAACAGCTCATCAGGATGAATGATAATCATAGGCTGCATTTTTAAAGACTCACCCTCAGTTCTTTAGTTTGCTTATCAACAATTTGCTGCACATTGAGATGTCCCTCCTTTTGTGCAGCTTGGTTTATAATCTGCTGTTCCGCATGGGATGTCATCTCAGCTCGAAGGTCCAACAGTGCTTTACTCAGAGCCTATAAGTCATAGAATAGGAATCAGAATAGCATGAACCTGATCTTCCTGTAGCTGGTCATTTTAACACAGCTCCTGCTCGCCTGCCCACTTGTCTGTCCTCGGCATGCTGCATGGCCCAGTGAACCACAGCACAAACTGGAGGAACAGCATCTCATTTTCAGACTGGGCACTTTACAGCCTTGTGGATTTAACATTGAGTCCAAAACCTTCAAATTGTGAATCAATTCCTATTTCTTCCTTTCCTTTTGGCTTTATTTCTAACATTTTCTGTCACCGTGTCCACTCTCCCTTCCCCCCACTCCAGTGGGACTGTCTGTTCTTTCAGGTCTGGCAGTTAGACACATCATTGTTCTGCCATTCTCACATACCAATCATTTAATCTGAACTAACAACATCTTTTCTCCCCCAGCGCTCTACACCCACCAACCCCCTAACTATAGCATAAACTTCACGTCAGCTCTGATGAAGAGTCATTTAGACTCGAAACGTTAGCTTGCTCTCTCCACGGATGCTGCCTGGCCCGTTGTGATCGCCAACATTTGCTGGTTTTCGTCAGAGAAAAAGCTTCAGTTTACAACAAAGAGTAATGCCTCCAAATGTTAACCATCTGAACAGCTGACTGTGCCTGAAATCTATAGAACGGTGTAATCGGAAAAATAGTTATCACTTTTAATATTTTATTTTAATATTAAAGTTATATTAATATTGAGTTATATTAATTCAAAAAGAGTTAAAATTAAAAAATAAAAAGTTAAATTACATTAAAATTAAGTTACGTTAAAAGATTACTTCCAAGTGAGTGGAAACTGCTATGAAGTACAGTGTAAAACACTACAGTAACAGACAATAAGGATTCAATATCCAGGCCAACTCTTTGTTGATATGCATTTTTGCTTTTCTTTTTATTCATTTTTCATTATTACCTTTTGCTGCTTCTCTTTCAAAGCCAGTTGACCTTTTAACCTGTCCACTAAGTTCTTCATGGTGGTGGTAGGTGCCCTTGTATTTGCTTGTTTCTGAGCCTCTAGCTCAGATTGCAAGTACTGCACCTCCTTCTCCATCTGCAGCTGTGTGCACCTCAGGTCATCTAGTTCATTGCATAGCTTCTTTACCTCAGTTGCATGCTTCTCTTCCAGACTTGAAATAAAAGGTTGACAGAATGTTTAATGCTCCAATGGAGAAATCCATTGTATTTATAGCACAGGCAATCGGTCCAGCTGGTTTGTGCTGGCGCTGGCACTCAACAAGAGCGTTCTTCCACCCTAATTTAGCTCATCCTGTTGATATTCCTTTCTCCCCAAGATGTTTATCTAGCTTCTGCTTAAGTGTATCAATCCTAAGTGGTTACAGGTTTCAAATTCTAAATACACTCTAAGTAATGAATTCTCCTGATGACCCTTTTGGACTTACTAGGGAGTATTTATACAGGACATTCTGCTATAATGTGCATTCCATCAACGTGAACTGGCTGTAACACAATTGACGAACAGGGGGGCGCTGTTTCTAAAGTGTAAACATTTAAAACATGTGTTGGCTATAATGTGTTTGCATCGCCAACATTTTAAGAGCCACTTTTATTGCACGATTTTTATACAGTGTGGGGTTGCACAAGAACCCAACCATCAGGTTATAGAAGAACTTCCTACATTCATAGCCCCTAGGTTTGAATTTCCTTGTGTCATTACTGTTAACGATTTGTCAGTCTATACCACGTGATCATTTTGCTATTCTACCTTACACTCGTTTTTCCCGAGGAATTGGGGACTGATTAAGTTTACACCTTTAGATTGGTGTGAGAACGTGACCCAAATCTGAGAAACTTCTGCGGCACAAATTAAAATGCACATATTTCACATTCTCCAGATTGAGCACTGTACAATGTGTTATTTTTTAATTACAGTCACTACGTTTAAAGTCAGAACCAATAATGTTTGGCAAATGGGGAGTGAAATGAATCAGTTCTTAATCTGGTTGCAGGGAGATCAGGTTTGGAGATTGAATATCCAAGGGTACTCTGTTTCTGAAGGATAGGCAGGAAGGAAAGGAGGTGGAGTATCTTTAATCAGATCAAAGGTGTAGTGAGAAATGATATCAGCAGTGGAGATCAAGACATAGAATCAGTCTGCGTAGAAATAAGAAATAGCAAGGAAAAGAAGACCCTGATGGGAGTAATCGATAGATCCTCAGCAGTACCCTGCAATATGGTAGGGTATAAACTAGGAAATACTGGGAGCTTGTACAAAAGATACAGCAGTAATTTTTGGTGATTTGAATATTCATATAAACTGGATTAATTGAACTGATAAGGGTCGCCTTGAGGGAAGGTTTTGTGAATGTATGAGAGATTGTTTCTTGGAGCAAAATTCTGTGCAAACAACCAGGGAGCAGGTTATCCTGGATTTGATATTGTGTAAGAAGCTGGGATTAGTTAGTAATCTCATAGGAAAGGATCCTCCATAGAAACGTGATCATAGCATGCTAGAATTTAAAATTCAGTTGGACAGCAAGAAACTGACCAAACTGGTGTTCTGGTATTAAACAAAGGTAATTACATTGGCATGAAGACAGATTAAGCCCCGGTGGACTGGGCAGGAAGACTAAAAGATTGGAGAGTTGATGATCATTGGCAGATATTTAAAGAGATACTCAAACATAGAATAAATACAGTGCAGATAGAGGCCATTAAGCCCACAGAATCTACACAAATCCTTCAAAGAATATCCCATCATAATTCCATTACTCCATATTTACCATCATTAAGCCAACTAGCCTACATACTATGGTGCAATTTAGCACAGCCAATCCACCTAATCCGCACATCTTTGGACTTTGGGGCAAAACCTGGGGAGAACATGCAAATTTCATGTAAACAGTCACCAAAGCTGGAATTGAACCCGGGTCCCAACTAAAATATATTACAGAGAGGAAGAAACGTTGTAAAGTGGGGACAAACATCCATGGCTAAGCAAGGATGTTAAAGATAATTTAAATGCAAAAACTGAGGCATACCATATTACAAAGGTAAATGGTACGCAGATAGATTGGGAAACTTTTAAAGATGATCAAAGAGTTATGAAAAAAAATTTTAAAAAGAGAAAAGGTAAATGATGAAAGAAAACCAAAAAAAATACAAAAATTAATAGCAAAAGCTTCTGTAAGTACATACAAAAGAAGACAGCAGCTAAAGTGATTGCTGGACCCTTAGAGGATGAGGCTGCAGAGTTAATTGTGGAGAACACAGAAATGGTAGAGTTACAAAATCTATATATTTGATTCAGTTTTCACAGTGGAGATCACTAATACCATTCCAATAGTAGTATATAACGCAGAGGTTATAGAAAGGGGGAACTTACTAAAAATCATCATCAGTAGGGAAAAACTAATGAACAAACTATTGGGACTAAGGGCATCAAGTCCTCAGGGCCTGATGGCCTACATTCTAGAGTCTTACAGGAAATGGCAAAGAATGTGGATCCACTGGTTCTAATATTCCAAATTTCCCTGCATTTGGAAAAGGTTTCAGTGGATTGGAAAAATACAAATATAACATCCTCATTCAAAAAAGGAGGGAAGCAAAACATAGGATACTACAGAGTAGTTAGTTTAACGTGGAGTTTTGGGAAATTTTTAGAATCCATTACTAAGGAAGTCATAACAAGACATTTTGAAAGTCAAATATAATCCATCAGAGTCAGCATGGTTTTATGAACGGTGAATCATGTTTGATTATTTGTTAGAGTTCTTTGAAGATGTGACAAGCAAGGTGGATAATGGGGATCCTGTAAATGTAGTATATCTGGACTTCTAGAAGCATTTTATCAGGTGCCACACAAAAGGTTAATACATAAGAGTCGATCACACGCGGTTAAAGGTAATTTATTAGTTTGGATAGAGGATTGCTTTACAGAAAGCAGGGAGTTGGGATGAATGAGTCTTTTTCTGGTTGTAACTGATGGAGCGCCACAGGGCTTCAGTCCTCAGGCCTCAACTATTTTCAATACATTCATGACTTGGATGCATGGATAAAAAGTATTACAGCCAAACTTACAGACGATACTATAATATGTGGGAAAGCAAACTGCAATGAATAAATAAGAAATTTACAAATGAACATGGATAGGTTTGGGTTAATGAGCCAAAATTTGGCAGATGAAGTTTAACATGGATAAGTGTAAGGTTATCTATCTTAATCGGAAGAATAGAAAGGCAATTTATTATCTTATCAAAGAAAAACTTCAGAGTTTTTCAGTGCAGAAGGATCTCGGTGTCATGTCCTAATCGCAAAAAACTAGTATACAGGTACAGTATGTAACAAGGAAAGCAAATGGAATTTTGGCATTTATTGTAAAAGGAATAGATCATAAAAGGAGACCACACCTAGGGTACTGTGTAAAATTTTCCCTACTTGAAGAGGGATGTAGTTGTATTGTAGGCAGTTTAGAAGAGATTCACTAGATTAATTCCAGAAATGAAAGCGTTGTCATATGAAAAAGACTGAACAGTTTAGGCCTATACTCTCTGGAGTTGAGAAGATTGTGAGGAGATCCAAGTTGAAGTAAATAAGATGCTAAAGGAAATGACAAAGTAGATGCAGAAAGGAGAGTTCCTCATGTTGGGTAACCCCGAATCAGAGGTCACAATTTTAAGTTAAGGTGTAGGAGATTTTAAGCAGGGATAAGGAAAAATTACTTCTCTCAAAGGGACAAGAATTCAACGAATCAATACTCCAAAATGCTGTGCTGCTGAAACATTGAGTAAACGGAAGATGGAGATGGATGGATTTTTAAGCATTAATAGTGAAAGGTTGATGGAATAGATAGAAAATGGAGTTGAGGCTGAGAGGAGATCAGGCAGGATTATACTGAGTGGCTCTTCTCTTGCTTCTTGGTCTTATGTTCTTTATGGTGGTGTTAACTGGAAGAATTGACTAATGACAGCTGAAAATGTGTTGCTGGAAAAGGGCAGCAGGTCAGGCAGCATCCAAGGAACAGGAGAATCGACGTTTCGGGCATAAGCCCTTCTTCAGGAATCTAATGACAGGTCTTGTTGCTCTGTTTGCAATGTCACAATGGAATATTTGCATGTTTCTTTGAATGGCTAACTCTATTCCAAGCTGCTAAATTCAGTATTTCTGTCTCCCATAACTAAATATATGATCCCGGCATCTAAGTGCTACTCCCACATTGTTAAGGGTACAATAACAACCACCAAATTTTGATTTGGTTCAAACATTATATGACATTTAAAATTACTTTAAAAGCAATTAAACTGGGTTAAAACATATAAGCAAATTACACAATGCCAGAAATGATAATACAGAGCTCACTTTACTTTCTCTGCGTTGTGCTCTTTCACTTTCAGCTGATTAATATCTTTCTGTTTCTCTAGTTCCATGGTTGCTCTCTTCAGTTTGTCCACAAGTGCTGACAGTGAGCTGTCCTGCTCTGCCACGGTTTGTTCCAACTCTGCCAGGCGTGCCAAATGCTTGGATGTTGGAACTGGAAGGGATGGTTTCTTCATCAGCTCCTGTTAGAACAACACAAATAATTTATTGTTTTGTTACTGTACTGCCTACATTCTCTTCTTTCTGTTACCTAATTACTCTTTTCTGTCTGCGGATGCTGAATGACTGTCAGATCGCCATACTATAGGAAGGATGTGGAGGCACTGTAACGAGTGCAGAGGAGGTTTACCAGGATGTTGCCTGGTATGGTAGGAAGATCGTATGAGGAAAAGCTGAGGCACTTGAGGCTGTTTTCATTGGAGAAAAGAAGGTTTAGGGGTGACTTGATAGAGGTGTACAAGATGATTAGGGGTTTAGATAGGGTTGACCATGAGAACCTTTTTCCACGTATGGAGTCAGCTATTATGACGGGGCATAGCTTTAAATTAAGGGGTGGTAGGTATAGGACAGATGTTAGGGGTAGATTCTTTACTCAGCGAGTCGTGAGTTCATGGAATGCCCTGTCAGTAGCAGTGGAGGACTCTCCCTCTTTATGGGCATTTAAACGGGCATTGGATAGGCATATGGATGATAGTGGGCTAGTGTAGGTTAGGTGGGCTTGCATCGGCGCAACATCGAGGGCCAAAGGACCTGTACTGCGCTGTATTTTTTCTATGTTTCTATGTATCATTTCAGTTCTTGTTTCAGATTTGCAGCATCTGCACATTTTTAAATAAACAACATTTTCTTTGTCGACAATAGCAGGCTTTATTGTATTATTAGATTTGCAGGATCTGGTCTTTGCGCTACATCCTGCAACATAAGCCTTCAGAATTTAATTATATTTAAATTAAATTAGGTTGACATTTAAAGGATAAAGACTTTCTTGACAGGAAGTGGAATTAGCTGGTTGTTTGAGAAGATGCACTGTATAAGGTTATGGGGAGAAGGAGTATGGTACTAAATCATCAACTGATGCACATAAGATGGACCAAATGGTATCAATTTGGCTGGGCTGTGACAATTCTGTGACTAAATTAGAAAATTGCACATGATGAGATTAAAATATTACATAAACATTTAATAATTCTGGTGATTTTTGAGAAGATTTGTAGCTCAGGTTGAGATTCAAAATGTAAGTTTGCTCGCTGAGCTGGAGGGTTCATTTTCAGATGTTTTGTCACCATATTAGGTAACATCATCAGCGAGCCTCCAGTGAAGCACTGGTGTTGTGTCCTGCTTTCTGTTTATGGGTCTTGGTTTCTTAAGGTGGGCAATATCATTTCCTGTTCTTTTTCTCAGAGGGTGCTGGATGGGATCCAAATCGATGTGTTTATTGATGGAGTTCTGGTTGGAATGCCAGGCCTCGAGGAATTCTCATGCACGTCTCTGTTTAGCTTGTCCTAGGATCGATGGATTGTCCAATCAAAGTGGTGTCCTTCTTCATCTGTATGCAAAGATACCAGTGAGAGTGGGTCATGTCTTTTGGTGGCTAGTTGGTGTCCATGTATCCTGGTGCAAAGTGCACCAACATTAAGCAGGAAAAATGAAGGAAACACACTCAATAACATAAGAAAGCCCTAGAAAGACTCAAAAAATACAAAATCATTGTAATCCTACCTTGCAGTCAAAGGGTACATGACCATCATTCTAAACAAAACAGATAACCTTGGAAAAGAGAATTCACTGCCTGCATATACCAACACTTAACAATAAGTGGTTAACTATAAAAGTGAATCACATCCTTAATGAAAAAGCTTCAGAAATCAGGAGAAATAAAAAAGATAGACTTCCAAAAAATGAAACTGGATGGATCCAACACAGCATGCTTCTACAGATTACCCAAAGTACTCAAACCAGGAGCCCCCTCCTCAGACACACAGTCTCACTACCTGGAACACCAACATACAGACTAGCCAAGGAACTCCACCGAAAACTAAAACACCCAGGAGAAGACTCCAGCTATTCCATTCACTCCACCCAAGAATTCCTGACACCAAAGACACCAACATAGAAAAGGATAAAATAATAGTCTACTTTGATGTTACAGCCCTGTTCACATCAATTAATATCAACCTGGCTAAAGAAACAGTGACTGCACTACTAGAAGAGGTTTCCAGCATCTGCAGTCCTTGTTTTTACCTGAAGACACAAACACCAGACAGTGCCAACTTCATCAGTAAAGACAACATCCTCAAGCTAGTGGACCTGTGCCTCACCACCCACTTCACATCCAATAACAAGGCCTACAAACAAATTAACAGAACACCAATGGGATCGCCAATAACAGGGTTCCTAGCAGAAGCAGTAATGCAGAGACAGGAACAAGCAGCCCTCCCAACTATCCAACACAAACTCTGGGTCCGCTACGTGGATGTCACCTTTGTCATTACAAAACGAAACAATTAGAGGTAACCTACAACTCCATCAACAATATCCTGACTGGCATAAAATTCAGATGAGGAGGAGAATGACAACAGACTCACATTCCTAGAAGTGACAGTAGAACGAACAGTTAATGGACAACTTCAAATCAGCGTCTATAGAAAAACAATACACACAGACCAAATACTTAACTGCAGAAGCAATCATCCCAACACCCACAAACAGAGCTCCATCACGACATTATTTCAATGAGCCACGACACACTGCAGCACCCAAGAACTATGAACAGCAGAAGAAAAATACCTATACAGCGCATTTAAGAAGAACGAGTACCCAATAAATAGTTCTCCGATTCATCAGCAACAAACCCAAACAACAGAAACAACGCGCCCAGAAACTCTCACCACATTACCTTACATCAAAGGCATCTCTGAATTGATTTCCAGACTACTTAGACCCTTTGGCATCATGGTAGCCCAGAAACTAACCAACACAATTAAACAGTGACTCATGAACATAAAGAATCTAATAGAAACAATCAGCAAAATGACTGTCATTTGCAAAATACAATGCAAAGACTGTAAAAAACACTACATCGGAATAACAGGCAGACAACTTTCCACCAGGATATATGAACACCAACTAGGCACTAAAAGACATGACTCACTATCACTGGTATTACATAGAACATAGAAGAATACAGCGCAGTACAGGCCCTTTGGCCCTCGATGTTGCGCCGATCCAAGCCCACCTAACTTATATTAACCCACTATCCTCCATATACCTATCCAATGCCCGCTTAAATGCCCATAAAGAGGGAGAGTCCACCACTGCTACTGGCAGGGCATTCCATGAACTTACGACTCGCTGAGTGAAGAACCTACCCCTAACTTCAGTCCTATATCTACCCCCCCTTAATTTAAAGCTATGCCCCCTTGTAATACCCGACTCCATACGCGGGAAAAGGTTCACACTGTCAACCCTATCTAACCCCCTAATCATCTTGTACACCTCAATCAAGTCACCCCTAAACCTTCTTTTCTCTAATGAAAACAGCCCCAAGTGTCTCAGTCTTTCCTCATACAATCTTCCTTCCATACCAGGCAACATCCTGGTAAACCTCCTCTGCACCCGTTCCAGTGCCTCCACATCCTTCCTATAATATGGCGACCAAAACTGCACACAATATTCCAGATGCGGCCGCACCAGAGTCTTATACAACTGCATCATGACCTCAGGACTCCGGAACTCAATTCCTCTACCAATAAAAGCCAGTACGCCATATGCCTTCCTCACCGCACTATTTACCTGGGTGGCAACTTTCAGAGATCTGTGTACATGGACACCAAGATCCCTCTGCTCATCCACACTACCAAGTATCCGACCATTAGCCCAGTACCCCATCTTTTTGTTATTCTTCCCAAAGTGAATCACCTCACACTTAGCTACATTGAATTCCATTTGCCACCTTTCTGCCCAGCTCTGCAGCTTCTCTATATCCTGCTGTAACCTGCCACATCCTTCCTCACTGTCAACAACTCCTCCGACTTTCGTATCATCCGCAAACTTGCTCACCCAACCTTCTAACCCCTCTTCCAGGTCATTTATAAAAATGACAAACAGCAATGGTCCCAAAACAGATCCTTGCGGAACACCGCTAGTGACGGCACTCCATGAAGAAACTTTGCCATCAACTACTACCCTCTTCTTCCATCCAGCCAATTCCTAATCCAAACCTCCAACTCACCCTCAATGCCATATCTCCGTATTTTCTGCAGTAGCCTACCATGGGGAACCTTATCAAACGCCTTACTAAAATCCATATATACCACATCTACCGCTTTCCCCTCATCAACCTCCTTCGTCACCTTTTCAAAGAATTCAATAAGGTTTGTGAGGCACGACCTGCCCTTCACAAAACCATGCTGACTATCCTTGATCACATTATTCCTATCCAGATGTGCATAAATCCTATCCCTTACAATTCTCTCTAAGACTTTGCCCACAACAGAAGTGAGACTCACCGGCCTATAGTTACTAGGGTTATCCCTACTCCCCTTTTTGAACAAGGGAACCACATTTGCTATCCTCCAGTCTTCTGGCACTACTCCTGTAGACAAAGAGGACATAAAAATCAAGGCCAATGGCTCTGCAATCTCCTCCCTTGCTTCCCAGAGAATCCTAGGATAAATGCCATCAGGCCCAGGGGACTTATCTATTTTCACCTTTTCCAGGATTTCCAACACCTCTTCTCTACATACCTCAAAGCCATCCATTCTACTTATTTGTGACTCAGTATTCACATCGACGACAATGCCCTGTTCCTGAGTAAATACTGAAGAAAAGTATTCATTCAGTGTCTCCCCAATCTCTTCAGCCTCCACACGCAACTTCCCACTACTATCCTTGACTGGACCTATTCCTACCCTAGTCATTCTTTTATTCCTAACATACCTATAGAAAGCCTTAGGGTTTTCCCTAATCCTACCGACTAAGGACCTTTCATGTCCCCTCCTTGCTGCTCTTAGCTCTCTCTTCAGGTCCTTCCTGGCTACCCTATAACTCTCAATCGCCCCAATTGAACCTTCACGTCTCATCTTGAGATAGGCCGCCCTCTTCCATTTAACAAGGGATTCCAATTCCTTATTAAACCACGGCTCCCTCGCATGACCCTTTCCTCCCTGCCTGACAGGTACATAATTATCAAGGACACTCAATAGTTGCTCCTTGAACAAGCTCCACATATCATTTACACTCTTGCCTTGGAGTCTACTTTTCCAAGCCACACATCCTAAGTCATGCCTCACCTCATCATAATTTCCCTGACCCCAGCTATAACTCTTGCCCTGTAGTACACACTTATCCCTCTCCATCACGAGAGTAAAAATCACCGAATTATGGTCACTATCCCCAAAGTGCTCACCTACCTCTAATTCTAACACCTGGCCTGGTTCGTTACCCAGAACCAAATCCAGTATGGCCTCACCTCTTGTTGGCCTGTCTACATAGTGTGTCAGGAAACCCTCCTGCACACATTGAACAAACACTGACCCATCTAACGAACTTGAGCTATAGCTTTCCCAATCAATATCAGGAAAGTTAAAGTCCCCCATAACAACCACCCTATTACTGTCACTCATCTCCTGAATCACCTTCCCTATCCTTTCTTCAATGATTCTAGGACTATTAGGAGGCCTGTAAAAGACTCCTAACAGGGTGACCTCACCTTTCCTATTCCTAACCTCAGCCCAAACTGAGCTGGCTTTGAAACAAGCCCTCCTTTGAAATTGATGCCATGTTCCTAACCTCCCTACACTCCAGGCCCTGCACCCTGAAGCTACAATCTGGGTTCCCATGCCCCTGCAGAGTTAGTTTAAACCCCCCCCAAGAGCACTAGCAAACCTCCCCCCAAGGATACTGGTGCCCCTCAGGTTCAGGTGTAGACCATCCTGTTTATAGAGGTCCCACCGTCCCCAGAAAGAACCCCAGTTATCCAAAAACCGGAATCCCTCCCTCCTGCACCATCCCTGTAGCCACGCATTTAAGTGTTCTCTTTCCCTATTCCTCGAATCTCTATCACGTATTCTTGCATAAAGACGAAGGAGGACACCACTTTGATTGGGCAACACATCCATCCTAGGACAAGCGAAAAGAGACATGCATGAGAATTCCTCGAGGCCTGATATTCCAACCAGAACTCCATCAATAAACACATCAATTTGGATCCCATCTACCACCCTCTAAGAAAAAGAACAGGAAATGATATCACCCACCTTAAGAAACCAAGACCCATAAACAGAAAGCGGGAGGTAACACCAGCGCTTCACCGGAGGCTCACTGACAATGTTACCTATTATGGTGACAAAATGTCTGAAAACAAACCTTCCAGCTCAGTGAGCAAACATACATCCAGAACTTAGTTATTTTTACAGAAAAAAAGCAATATGAAGGGTTAAACTAACCACTGCAGATTGTTTAAATTTATTCAGTGATGCATCTGCATATGAATCCAATTTCAGGTGCAAGGCTTTAAGATCCTTCGCGTGTTTCTTTGCAATTTCTTCTCGGTCCTGTGAAGTGTTTAAAAAAAAAGGATAAGTAATCTATATGACTTAGTTATGTATGAATTCTTGTTCCTGGTTCTTCGTCAATAAGGTTTTGGTGAAACAGAACCCAAGTTTGAGTATTTCCAACAAAAACTTGATTCTTCTCTCCTGCTTATCCAATGAACCACAACAGTTTTAAATAAGGGAAAGAATGCATTCAGCCCACTGCTTTTCGTTTTGTTAGATTAATGCCATTGCCACATTCTCTCCTCATAACCATGCATCATTTCCTTCATTGAATGCCTATCTCCCCTTGAAAAGGTCTAATGACCTCTTGTTTCAACTACTGCATTAATACTGTGTAAGTAAATATTTTCCAATATCTCTGCACCTACTCTGCAACAATTTAACAGAGAACTCTGCCTCATTGACACCAGGCGGGAACTTCCTTTTCTTGTTCATCGTTTCAAAATTATTCATAATTGTAAGTGTGCCTTCTTCTCCAGCAAAAATATTTCCAGTATCTCATTGCTGTCATAATCACTACAGACCCAAATATCTTCCTAAAATTTTCAAGTACTTAAAAGCCACATTTCTGACTGTTTCTCATCTCTTTCTTATAGCCTATGTTAAATTGAGATCCCCTCCATCTTCAAGGATCACGGTTAATGTTTAATGTGTGCAATGAGAACTTGAGATCACATGGTTACCTGGAAGGTATCATGAAGGCTTCTGTCAGTTTGTCTGCTTTAAGACACTGTACCATATAGTCACAAAAAGAATTTGAAGATATTTCAAATTAAAATGAATAGATTGTAAATAAAGGGGAACATTGTTCCTGGCACTGGTTAGAAGAGAGAATGAATTTTAACTAATGTCCTAGCCAAAAAATATTCCTCAACAAACATCACCAAAACACATTATCTGGTCATTGCTGTTTGTGGGAGTTTTCTGTGTGTAAGTCGGCTGCCACATTTCCTAACTACAACAGCGACTACACTTCAAAAAGCCTTCTTTGGTTATAAAGCATTTTGGAATGCCAGAGGATGCAAAAAGGTCCATACACAACTGAAAGTTTGCTCTTCCTTACAACAATGTAACTTTCCTTACCTGGTGAGCTCTTGTCAGTAACTGCTGGTACTTTTGTAGGACTTCCTCTTTCTGGTCTAGCCTAGCCTGCAGGTTAGCAATGGTTTGATGAGCTACTTTCAGGGCCTTCCTACTTTCCGTATCATCATCTGTCTTAGTACTAAGGTCCACCATCAGCTTTTCACGCTCAGCCGTAGCTGGTAGTCGAAGTCTGAGCTCATTTATAACTTGGTCTCGGGATAGCACATTCTGTTCTGCCTTCCACAGAGATGCCTCCTTCTCTTTAAGTTTCTGTAAAGAGATTAGTTGAACTAACAAATCGTATTATGTTGATAATATCATGTACTTAAGGATTGTACATAAAGTTAAAAAGGATCTCAGAAATGGTTTCTGAATCAATTCCAAACTTCCGCCACATTTCTTCAGTTAACATACCCTTATTTTGTTTTGAAAAAGAACAAGCTATTTTTTGGATGAAGTTTACAAATGCTAGTGAGTTATTGGAGATTTTCTGAATGGCACTCAGATAGTCACACTGCTCCTTTTTTTTTAAAATGTGAAGAGAGGGCTCCACATTTCTGACAGGAGATTCTGACAGGAGAAGGCAACATGCCCTTTTCACAGCAGTCAGTTATCGAGTCTGTGACTTAAAGGTTCAGCATCACTGACAACCACTTTGAACATGAAATTAAGGTGCTGGAAAGGCAGACGACAGGTGAGTAGGGGGTAGGGAATCAGGATGCCAGTTGGTTTAGGTGGGAAGAATCTTAGGTGAATATTGGAGTATTTAGTGCAAGTCGGAATGGGTAGCAATTACCTGGTCTGCTTGGGCGGGAAAGGGATGGGTCAGGTATGGTGTGAAGAAGCAGAGGTAGGGAGGGTGTCGGGTTCCAGAGGGAGTCAGGTACAAAGGCAGGGGGAATAGTTGGGTGGTGGCGGGGTATGTGTGTGGTGGTGTTGGGTCCAGTGGCATTAGAGTCCTGGAGTTGGGTCTCAGGGATAGAAGGGTGTCAGGTGTGGGGGTGAGGGGCATCAGCTCTCGGTAACTGAGGATGTTGCATCCTCAGCAGACGGGAGGTGGTTATTATGCCATGGTCTGAGGTATAAAGGATCTTGGGCAGGTGTACTGGGTGGGGCAAGAGGGTGGGGGGGGGCAGGGAGAGGTGAGGTAGACATTGTGGTTAATTGTGGGGGGGGAGGCTTTCAGTTGAATAGTCGAATAGTCACTCAGCACCAACATATAACTCCCATCTACACTGCTGAAACAATTACCTGGCCATCGGAAAATCTGGGCCTTTTTACAGTGTGCATTCCACTTCATTTTCTAACTTGCTTTATATTTTTATTTATTTTCTATCACACATAATATACGAAATAAAATGGGAAAACATATAGACAGGCTACTCCAAAGTTCAAACCCTATATGCTTACCATCAGCGGCAGCATCTTTTTCCACTTCTGAAAAAACTGTCTACACCAGCCTACCTTAACCTCACCATGGGTGACTGCTTTATTTGATTTGATTTGATTTGATTTGATTTGATTTATTGTTGGCACATGTACCTATGTACAATAAAAAAGTTTTGTTTTGCAACAGCACAGGCAGAACATAACAAACAAAGGGATACAGACCATAGGGTATTTTATTCATGATTTCATTACCTAAGGACTTAGCCTTTCAAATTCCTTCCTCATTAACCTTCTAAATTCCAATCTGCATAAATCCCAACTCATATAGAACTCCCACACTTTCATCCTAGACAATGCCACACATGCCATTTCCACTGTTTTTCATCAGATGAAATTCAAAATGTTTGTCTCCATCCAGAAAAATTAGGTTGGAGCAAATTTCTGCTTATCCACTATTTTAAGAGATAGTGAAGCGATCAAGGTGTCATCAGCATTCATGTGGAAACTGTTGTGGTGCTCTTGGTGATGTTGTAATGGGACAGCATACAGATGAGAGATAAGAAGGTACCAAGAACAGAACCTTAGGGGTCACCATACTGGGAAGGCAGATGGCAAAGTAAACAAGTTTAGGCAGGGAGTGTCAGAAGGTTGAATCTACACTCCATGGTCTTTCCAATAAAATATTAGCACAATCATTTATTGCATGTCTTATTGACATTTTAAAATTGCAAATTAATGGTTCTCAGCATTTCTTTTACCTCTTCTAGAGTTCTGCAGGTTGCTTGTGTTTCAAGAATTATGAAGACATGCTCTCTGATCTTTTGCAGAGCTACATTTAGCTGCTCTGGAAGTGGTTTATTGGGGTCCGGGATGGAGCCAGTCGCTTCCTCAAACTGTCAGGAATGGAATGTGATGAGTAAACATAAAAGGACAACATTACACAACTGTAAGCATTAAAGACAGATTTTACCACATTAGAAGCATATTCTATTGTTCAAATGCTCTACCACAATAGGAATCTGTTGAGATTTTTAAGAAAATAAAGGAAATGTGATGCAGAGGGATCTAGGTTTTCTACGGTACGAGTCACAAAAGGTTAGCATGCTGTACAGCAAATAATTAAGACTAGTAGAATGCTATCTTTTATTAGAAGAGGAACTATGGATGCTATGCTTTGGTTACACAGAGGATTGGTGAGACCACATCCTGCGTGCAGTTTTAGTCTCCTTATTGGAGGGAAGATGTAAATGTGTTGGAGGCAATTCAGAGGAAGTTTACTAGATGCTACCAGGAATATTCAGGTTGTGTTATGAGGGAAGGCTGGATATACTCGGCTTGTTTCCACTAGAGGTTAGAAGTGTGAGGGAAGGCGATCCCTCCAAATTTGTTGCTGGTTGTGTGGGCCTCTGAGGTCATGCATGGGTGCTATCTTTTAAATCACAGGTCAACGCTGATCGCCATGTGGGGAAACCCAAAGCAGCTTGCAGCTGAGAAGGAACAGTGGCGAGGAGTGTCTCAAGTGAAATGTAGAATATCCTGAATGGTCCTGGGTTCCTGACAAAGTGGACATGAAAAGGAAGTTTCCTTTTGTGATTGAGTCCAGAACTCGCAGGCACTGTTTAAAAACTAGGGTTTTTCCTTTCAGATACAGATGAGTTTTTTTCTCTCTCTCTCAGAGGTAAATTCATTTGGAATTCTGCTTCTCAGGGCCATGGATGTGGGATCATTGAATTTTTTTAAGGTGGAGATTCTTATTAGGCAAGGGCGTCAAAGGCTAGTGGAGGTAGTTGGGAATTCTAAAGGCAAACTGATCAGTCATGATCTCGTTGAATGGCAGAGCAGACTCAAGAAGCCAAATGGCCTTCCTCTTCTCCTAATTCATAATGTATGTTCCTATGTGAACAACAGATTTGGCACTGCCCTTTATACTCAAAATTACGAACAGCTTTAATAGAGTAAATGGGAGGAATGTTTCAATTGCTCGCAGAGTCAATAACTAGTGGAGACAGATTTCAAAGTAATTCTCAAAAGAATGAGAGGAGGATGAAAATTAGTTTTAAGTAGCAAGCTTTATGATCCATAATGGCGGCACAGTGGTTAGCACTGCTGCCTCACAGCGCCAGAGACCCGGTTCAATTCCTGCCTCAGGCGACTGACTGTGTGGAGTTTGCATGTTCTCCCCGTGTCTGCGTGGGTTTCCTTCGGTGCTCCGGTTTCCTCCCACGTCCAAAGACGTGCAGGTCAGGTGAATTGGCCATGCTAAATTGCCCGTAGTGTTAGGTAAGGGGTAAATGTAGGGGTATGGGTGGGTTGCACTTCGGCGGGGCGGTGTGGACTGGTTGGGCCGAAGGGCCTGCTTCCACACTGTAAGTAATCTAATCTAATCTAATCTAATCAAATTCACTGACTGCTAGGGTGGTGTTACCAGCTGCAATAGCAACTTTCAAAAGGAAAGGGGCATTTTCTTGGAAAAGAAACTTTGCAGGACTATGAGGGAAGAGCAGAAGAGTGCAACTAGTGTTTCAAAGACACACCAGGGTATGGTATGCCAAATGGCATCCTGTGCTGTTTCATTCTAAGGTCTATCCTGAGTAATGTCACTGGAAATTACATTAAAATGTTATCCTCTCACTTACAGAATATTTTGACCTGATTAATTGAAGAAGTCATTGCAATTTTCACCCTATCCTAAAATTTACATGCATCGTCTATAAGCCAAAGAACACATCCACCTTTTGAGCTGCACTCAGTATTTCGTTATGTTGATGTTCATACATATCCAACTGATGTTGTAGTTCTAACTCTCTGCGATCCCATGCTATCTGCCGCTCTTCATGGAGCTGTTGGAATTGGGTAAAGAAAGCAAATGGTCAAACTATGTAATAGGTTTCCTAAGAAGTTGGTGAAAGCAGTTAGTATTGATTCATTCAAATGAAATTAGCTTAAATTAAAAAAAAAACAGCATTCTGAGATATCTTATGAGTAATTTGAGCTATGACTGCAGCCTCCTTGGGAAAAACAGGCGACTTTGAACCTGTGGTTCCCAAATTCTTCACTACCGTCAGGGTATTATTGGGTTCATGCCTGGACCTGTTGTGGACTAACTGCCAGCGATCGTTGAGATTATGTACAATTGTAACTGGCAAGTGAACCAGACGGATGAAGTGGTCTTTGTGGTCTAACAATGCAAATGATTGTCACGGACTGATGATGCTCACCTTGTTTTGTTGAACCGTCTCTTCTTCTAGATTGTTGATGGTGTGCTCCAGATCAGTTATTACATTGTTTAAATAAGTTATTTCTTCTTTTTGCTTGTTTATACATCGATTTGTTTTGAGATCTTGGAGACGGAGCTCTTCAATTTTTTTGTGCCATTCAATTACCTGTTGAAAATAAAGTGAACATAATGACACAGGAAATTTATGATAATTAAAACTGGAAAAACATGCAAAATCAAAAGTTTGAAAACACCATTGCTTAAATTGGCATTTGTACAAATTGTCAGCCAATTTGTCAAATGTGCAACTCCTCAAACAAACTCAGTGCATTAACACTAACAACTACAACAGAATTTACTCAATTTGCACCTGCTATCAACTTCTCCCTATAAATTCCCATGTTGTTATTTAGAATGGAAACTCCCTAAGTTACAATCATCCCCATCAACTGATGGCAAAGTGGTCGTTTCATACTGCATCTTTTAGCATGTCTGGAATATAGCAGCTTCTTTGCAATACAGACCATCAGGTCTACTATCAAGTCTCCATATTTCCGTATCTTGCCAAAGTGGTATTACTATTTATTAATAATATTATTTAATATTAATATTAATAATAATGTGGAATAAATAAAGTATAACTTAAAAATTATAAATCACACAACACCAGGTTATAGTCCAACAGGTTTATTTGGAAGCACTAACTTTTGAAACGCTGCTTCTTCATCAGGCGGTTGCTGCAACAGAAGCAGTACTCCGAAAGCTTGTGCTTCCAATAAACCTGCTGGACTATAATTTGGTGTAGTATGATTTTTAACTTTGTCCATCCCAGTCCAACAGCGGGATCTTCAAGTCTTAAAAATTATACGCTGCACCCTAATTCCATTTCACCTGAAGACTTCGATAGGAACATATGAAGCAAAGAGCAGGAGTATGCTATTCAATAGGATAATGAATAATCTGGTAATGATCTCAGTTGCACTTCTCTCAATTATACATATTTCAACATTATCACCTCTCATTCTTTTAAACTACAGTAGGCACTCCCATGGGTGAAGTGATGCATCTCAGGAATGAATCAAATGTACAACTTCTAATCTAACTACATTTTATTTTGAATAAGGAGACTGAGATTGTACAGAGTACTCCAGATGTGGTCTCACTAAGGACCTGAACACACAGGAAAATGTTCCCAATTTTATATTCCGTTCCTCCTTGCAATAAACACAAACATTCCATTTGCCTTCCTAATTACTTGCTGTACCTGCATACTAAACTTTTTGTGATTCATGTACCAGTTCAACCAGGCCACTGCAAAATATTGCAAATAGCTGAGGCCCTAGCAGTGATTCCTGTAGCATTTGACCTGTTTCATCTTGTTAAAGTACAATAAAGGTAAGAGTTCATGGTCTGAAATTGTTGAACTCAATGTCGAGACTAGAAGAGCATTAAGTGACTAAGTGAAGAATGAGGTGTTGTTTCTTCAGCTTATGATGTGCTTTACTAGAATATTGCAGCAGGTCTAGGACAGAGTATGAGAGCATGGGAACAAGCTGATGCATTGAAATAGCAGGTCCTTGGAAGGTCAGAGTCATGCTTGTGGACTGAGTAGAGGTGTTCTTCAAAATGGTCAGGGGGGTGGGTGGGGGCAGGGGCGGGGGTGCATGGGGGTTCAGTGTTGGACAGGGTTGAGGGGCGGGCAGGGGCTCACGCGCGGTGTGCTGCTGCCTCGTCTCCTGAACGGATCGCGGACTGAACAGAAAACTCCCAGCCCCAGACGAAAGGCATTGAATCAACTAACCGAATAATCAACTAACCGAATGAAATAGTGACCACCTATCTTGTTCGGATAATCGAGGTTCCTCTGTACTCTATTTTCTCCCTTTTAAAAATTTATTCTTTGCTGGTTTTTAATTTTTTGCAGATTGTTTCTATCCTTCATTTCTCTATTTAACCATGGATGATGTATCGTTCTCAAAAAAAAAGCAGGGATAAATCTTTGCTGAGAATTATTAAAATTCTACTTCAGTCTGCCACAGCATTTCGACTGTCCTTTCTTTAAGCTAGTTTTTTAACTAGTTTTCACTTTTGCTATCACACAATATTATGATTACCTTGATTCAGATTTAAACACTAATCTTAGGCTCATTATTCTCGTTCAAACTGAACATGAAATTCAATCACATTACAATCACTGTAACTTAGAGGCTTCTTCACTAAGATTTTATCAATTAATCCTGTCATCCTGCTCATTATCAGCTCTTGGATAGCTTGGCTCCTTGGTTAAATAAATATTTAACGATCAAATGACTACAATCCATGAAGGATACTCTTTCAGCAGAGAGAGAAAACCCTGCTCTGTCTTCTATTCTGCCAGAGTTGCAACCTCTTCCACAACCCCTGAAATCCTTGCTAAAATATTCAAACTCTCTCTGCCCAGTACGTCCAACCTATCCTAAGAAACACACTATCCTAAGAAACCATCTTAAAAGTACCCTCTGAACTAATTTCCCAGGCTACTTTTGCCATTCAGACTTGCCTAATCTACAAATATTCTGAAATAACCCATTATTATTGTGGTACTTTTCTTACATCCCCAAATAGTTTTTCTAGGATACACCAAGGTAATTAGTGTTAGGGAGCCTAGAAATTACTCTTATAAATAACTACCTGTAATACCTAACTCCCAATCCTGCCCAAACTGATTGCTTGCTTTTCCAGGTCAAGGTAATCTCTCACAATTATACTGACATCCTTAGTTAACCAAGCTTCCCCACCACCCTTTCCAACCTTCCTATCTTTTGATTTATCAAATATTTTTAATATTTAGGTGCTACCCTTGGTAATCTTCCAGTCAGATTTTGTTCTACAGGTAGCTGACAACTTGTAACCCAACTAAAAAGGCAGATGAAAACCGACCAAAGAACAACAGATCTACCTGCACTGATATATCTGTGGATGGTAATAATAAGGGCAGAGTAGGGTTTTGTCATTCACTGGGAAAGTATCCTATCCTTCAGAGATGCCAAATAGTCAGATTTACTGGTGACTCTTGCAGTCTGGCATACCCAGAGCTTAGGAGATATTGAGGACTGCAGATGCTGGAGAAAGCAAGGGTCAGGTGGCATCCGAGGAACAGGAGAGTCGACATTTCTAGCGTAACCCAGTCCTGATGAAGGATTATGTCCGAAACATTGACTCTCTTGCTCCTCAGATGCCGCCTGACCTGCTGTGCTTTTTCCAGCATCACACTCAGTCCCAGAGCTTGGTAGTAGATACTGCTGAACCTGCTCCCAGGCCAGTAAAGACCTGGTGAAGGACTTTGGGCGTACTGAGCAGAGAGAATATGAAGATTTTAGCAAGGATTTCAGGGATTGTGGAAGAGGTTGCAACTCTGGCAAAACAGAAGATGGAGCAGGGTTTTCTCTCTCTGCTCAAAGAGCATCCTTCATGGATTGTAGCCATTTGATTGTTAAATATTTATTTAAATATGGTGGGTAGAATTATTGATTTTAGTAAGGCGGCATGGGATGATTATTTAAATAGAAACAATATGTAGGTAGGAAAAAGGCAGGAAATTAGCACCAATTCTCAGATAGCTGAAATAATCATGATGGGACAATGGCGTCCTTCTCTACTGTAACCATTCCACAATTCCTGCCTGTATCAGGCGGGATTGGTAGCTCAGTGGTTAGCACTGCTGCCTCACAGCACCAGGGTCCCTGGTTCGATTCCGGCCTCGGGCAACTGTCTGTGTGGAGTTTGCACATTCTCCACATGTCTGCATGGGTTTCCTCTGGATACTTCGGTTTCCTCTCACAATCCAAAGATGTGCAAGTTAGGTGAATTGGCCATGCTAAACTGCCCATAGTGTTAGGTGCTTTAGTCAGAGGGAAATGGGTCTGGGTGGGTTGCTTTTCGGAGGGTCGGTGTGGACTGGTTGGGCCGAAGGGCCTGTTTCCATACTGTAGGGAATCTAATCCCTTTAAAGAATGTCCCACATCATCTCCAATATACTGGTTAGCACAATGCTGTCCGTAATCACTTTGGATCTATTGTATCTTTCGTGTAAAAGTCAGAGTTACTTTCAGTCACACTTGACTATAAAAACTGACTTCCCAAAAGCAAGGTCACAGGAAGTCTGAAACAAAAACATAAACTGGTAGAGAAACTTAGCAGGTCTGACAACGTCTCTCAGAATGGCAGACTGAAAATGGTAACTCTGATTTCTATCTACAGATGTTGCCAGACCTGCTGAGTTTCTCCAGCAATTTCTGTTTGTGTTTCAGATCTCTGGCACTCGTAATTCTTTGTTTTATCATGAGAAGTCTGTCAGTTCATCATATGTTAAGACAAAATTCAGTTTTAAAACTTTCCAACCTTTTGTGCTCCTTTTGCATCCTTTAGTGATCCTATCAATTCCTCTAGCCCTTTCAGCTTCAGTTCCAGTTCCAATGCCTTGTCTTCTGCCACTCTCCTCTCCTCTTGGGAACGTTTAACATCCTGCATGATCTTCATCTTGTCATCCTGTAGCTGCATCATAGTCTTTGAGAATTTCTCTTGCTGTGCAAGAGGCAGGGCTCCACTGAACTGCCTTCGCAAGGATTGAATAGTTTGCCGCAGGTGCTTAGCCTTGTTCTTGCCTTCTAGTCGGGTGTGGAAAAGGGTCTGATCCTTCTCATCCAGTTTCTGCATCAGCCGCAGGTTGCAGGCCTCCATTTTTTGCAGCTTGCTTGCAAATGCCTGCAGCTTGCTAACAGCAGTGGCTTCACTCACCTGCAACGCGATAATGTGTTGGTGCAATGTTGCAATGAGAGCTCTCTCATCTGACTGTGCCTGAATGAGAAGAATATCATGAACAGATATTTATATAGACAATCTATAGTCGATAGTGGGCAATCTGACATTTTGAGCAATTCTTAGCAATTTATTTTGATGATTTCATGTTCATGGGGTTTAAGAATGTTAATTTTTAAAAAATCAAACGCTGGAATATCCTCTACAGGACATACACCAGCAATGGAAGAATTCATCCGAAATAGACATCGAGCTAGATTTGGAAAATGACACAGAAAAGAGAAAGGCCAATTGGCTCTATGTGCCTGTTCAGATTCTTTGAAAGGGGTGTCTAACTGGAACTCTTCCTCTGCTCTTCCCCACAGTTCAATAAATATTTTCCCTTTAGTTATTTATATTTTCCTCTTGAAAGTTACTTTTGAATCTTTTTTGTGACTGTTTCAAATATGCATTCTAGATCAAAAGAATCTCTGTGTTCTTCATGCTGCTCCCACTGCTTTTACTTAATACCAGAAAACTTCCCTGTATTATTACTGAACCTTTGCACACTGAAAACAATTTCTCCTTTTTATTATATCAAAAACTTTGATGATTGCAAAGAATTTTGTCAAATGTTCTTTTCTCTATGAAGAATAACTCCAGCATCTTCAATCTCTCCACTAAGAGCAAAACATTTATTCCATTTTCCACCGACAGTTGCCATTTGCATTGCTGGGAATTTGCCAATATTTTATTTCAGATTTTCAGCAACTGCAGCATTTTGCTTAAGAAAATTAGTGATAGGGATTGTGCACTGTAGAGACCCAAGATCAGTGTCAAACACATAGATCATGTACACAGTTATATCGTGTGAAGGTTATCTTTTATCTCCATTGGTAAATTAACCCATCAATAAAATCAATAATAAAAAACATGTAAAGGTCCCTTAACACATCACTGATAATGTACAAATGACAAAAATAAATCCCAAATCATTCTGGAATGTGTGATTGTGTATAATGATTTAACAGAAATTGAGACAACTTTAATTTATTTGAACTACATTTGGTAAGTACTGAAAGCCCACTGAAACACAAAGGTAACCCTGCTAAATTCTGAACAAATTAAGATAGATTTAAAGTGTCTCTATCTAGTACAATATTTTTCATGTTCTCACATGGGCTAAGAACTTCTAAAAAGTTTTTCATGGAATCCAGATGTCTCTGACTAGGTAAACATTTGTTGCCTATCCCTGTTTGCCCTAGAACTGAACGGCTTGCTTAAGTGGTCAGTTAAAAGTCAGCCATACTGTGATAGGTCCGAAGGCACAAGCAAGTTAGACTGGGTAAGGACGACAGATTACCTCTTCAAATGGGTGCTAGTGAACTAGATGAGACTTTGAACTCGGGTGAGGCGATGGTCTAGTGATATTATCGCTAGACTCCTTTCAGTGCAGAGACCCAGGCAATGTTCTAAATACCTGGTTCAAATGCCATCATAGCAGATGGTGGAATTTAAATTCAATAACAATCTGGAAATATAAGTCTAATGATGAACACAAAACCAAGGCTGATTGTCAGGAAAAACCTATTTGGTTCACTAATATCCTTTAGGAAAAGAAATCTGCCATCCTTATCTGGTCTGGCCAATGTGTGATCCCAGACCCATGGCAATGTGGTTGACTCTCAACTGCCCTTTGGGCAATGAAAGGATAGACAACGAATGCTGATCCAGCCAGTAATACCCACATTCCATGAATGAAAATCTTTTTAAAATTACAGCAATTAATGATGGTTAAAAATTCACAAATATAATCAAGCTGATGTAAAATTCATTAATTTCTTTTAATGGGAGGCATTTGTGGATGATGTGGCACACTCTTTTAAAATTCTCATATGTGAGATTTGAAGTGAAGAACACTGGACCAGTCAAGCACTCTATTCTTAAGTTAATTCATAGTTTGAAGTATAGCTCTCTTTGTGCTTTTACATAAACTGTGAAGTTATAGTATGCAACATGTAAATAAACCAACTCTTAAAAGCCTTCTGCAATCGACTCAAACGTTGTAATCACAAAGCGCTATCAAAAGATAACACAGGTTAACACTTTTATCAGTATTTTGCAAAAGCATCTTATTTGCAAAGAGAAATCCTGAACTAATTAAATCACTATTTATTTTGAAGATCCCTCAGTGGCAATTTAAAATATTAGCGTAAAGTCTGACCAATAACATTTTTAATATGCCTCTTAAAGAAAAACATTTTGTTAAAATGTAAAAGTGCGAAATATGCCCTAACCTGGTAATCAAGTACTTGCTTCCTAAGTGCCTGCACCTCTTTCTCCCTGGACTGCTGGCGGGCTTCCAAGGCTGCAACTTGCATTTTTGCTACATCTGCAACATCTCTTAACCTGATGGATAAGAGCATTCCACAAATATTGTTATCATTTCTTTACATTAAATATGAATGCATTTCAAAGTTGTTTTGCTCTGGGAAGTCCCTTTTAAGACATGTCCATACATACCCACTCTTCAAATTATGATCGCAAAAAAAGATTTGGGGATGGAGGGTACATGTCAACAAACAACTTGCTGTCTCTTAATTCAAATTATAATGAACAAAATTTCATTTTACAATACTATTAACTTACTTGGACACCTCAACTTTTAACTCAGATTCTGATTTCTCCAGTTCAGTGATGCGGCTCCTGTCTGCATTACTCACTGCTTGGCTTACACTGTTGGCCAACTCATCTCTTAGGTTTTGTTCCACTCTCTGGGCCTCCAGATTTATTTTGGTTACCTGGCAAAAAAGCAGGAGAGAATACATTAAATTATTTTCCCCCTTTTATTCATTCTTGGGATGTGGACGTGCTAACTTGGCCAGGATTAATTGCCCATCCCCAAAAGTCTTGAAGAAGGACGTGGTAGAGCTGCCTTCTTGAATCCCGATAGTCACAGAGACATGCAACATGGAAACAGACCCCTTGGTCCAACTCGTCCACGCCAACCAGACATCCCTATTTGATCTAATCCCATTTGCCAGCATTTGGCACATATGAACCAAAAATGAACCCCTTCTTGTTCATTAACCCATCTCGATGCCTTAAGTGTTGCAAATTGCATTCACCTCCACCACTTCCTCTGGCAAGTTGTTTCAAACACACACTATCCTCTGAGTGCTGGTAAAGAGTTCCAGGATTTTAATCTAGCAATTGTGAAGGAATGGGTGATATATTTCTAAGTGAGGATAGTAAGCGACTTGAAGGGAAACTTGCAGGCGGTGGTGTTCCCATGTATTTTCTGCCCTTATCTGTTGAGATGATCAAGGTCACATTTTGGAAAGTATTGTCAAGGGGCCCTGGTGAGTTACTGTAGTACATCTTGTAGATGCTACACACTGCTTCCACTGTGCATTGATGGTGAAGAGTGTGCATGTTGAAGATGGTGGATGGGGTTGCCAATTAAGCAGACTGCTTTATCCCCAGTGGGGTCAAGCTTCATGAGTGTTGTTGAAGTAGCACCCATCTAGGTAAGTGGAGAGTATTCCATCATACTACCAACGCATACTTTGTAGATAATAGATAATAAAAACAAGAAAACTACTGCCAAATGGACATGTCAATAAAAAAGACAAACATCCATTTTATATCCCATTCACTGAATGTAAGGAAAATTTCATAGGAAAGTGATTCACAAGTTTGCAACCTGGAATGAAACACAAAACTACCAATAACTTTGTTGCATTAGACAGAATAAATTTCATGTCTTGATAATAGACAAAAGACTCACATTCATCCAGCTTAGGGAATTCTAAGACAGCTTATAGGCAATTAAGTATTGTTAAAAATTATTATCTAGGGAAAATGGGACAACCATTTTGCTCACAGCATAGTTACCCAAACAAAAGTGAGCTAATTTGTTTTAGAGATATTAGAAATATAAAAAAGAAAATGAAATAAATGATGATCTGATTGTCTGTTTCAAAGCATTTATAGTCAATGGAGTGCTTTTGAAATGCATTCACTGTGGAAATATCGGAAACAGCAGCCAACTTGCAAACAAGTTCCCACTTACAGGAATATTATAATGACTGGATAATCTGTTTTTGTAACATGAGGAATAAGTATTGGCTAGGACATGGAGGATAACATCAAACAGTGTTATAGGATATTTTAAATCCTATATCCTAAATTTGAAAGGATAGACAGGATAGCAGTTTAACTGCACCTCTGACAGTGCTGCAGTGCCTCAATACCATACTGAAGTGTCAGCCTTGACTATGAACTTAACTGCCCAGAATGTGACTTCCAAGTTACAAGAGTATTATCAGTGAAACAAGGTTATTGTGCTATTAAAATATCTGCCAAATGGAAACCAGACTCTTTGCTATAAATTAAAGTCTGAACTCAGAGGCTTCATTGTCTTTGCAAACTGCTAGGGCTGCATTTTCATGTGGATGCTGGAAAATCTGACCTGTGCATCTTCGTGGCTTGCAAATGCACATTGAACATGTGTGACTTTACAAGGGCAGTACATCTTTAAATAAGAGATTTGGTTTGCAGTGGATTCTGAAAGATTCTGAATGGTATGAGAGAACCATGGTGGGAAAGGAGGTGAGTTGATTAGAAGGCCCACCATGATTCTCCAACACAGCAGACCAACTCCCTGTATAGTTTACAGACCCAGAAAACTCACCCTTATTTACCTCAATACCCTCCAAACACACCCAGCACAAGTCCCTTATTGGCTCTTCAGCCAGCAAGCAAAAAGTCCAATACCACAACAATACAACAATAAGGGACAGTCATGTTTTAGATGAGGAGAAAATTCTTCTTTCAACAAGTCTGAATCTTTGGAATTTTGTACCCCAGCAAACTGTGGATGGTCACTCATTGAGTATATTCGGTGCTGAGATTTTGGACCCTAAGTGAATCAAGGAATAGAGGAAGTTAAAGAGAAAGTGAAATTGACGTTGAAGATCAACTATGATCTTACTGATAGTATGGCCTACTACTGCTCCTTCATATGTTACCTTCTTACGTAGCCTGTGCTCTATAGAATGTCACATCTTAAAAATGTATATAGAGCAAATCTCATTAAAGAACAAGTAAGTAGAAGCCACAACTCTTTATGCAAACAATAAAGATTACATGATAAAATGCTCAGGTATGAAAAGACTACCAGTTAACAAACAGGACCAACCGAAGAATGAATTGAACAATACTTTTGGAAATTACTGATCACCAAGTTTGTTCCTGAACTGTCAGGAAACAGCGAGCGATTGCCCGATAACAGATCAACAGATTATTAAAAATTTATCACAACCAACAAATGTAAAGGAATAAAAATGTATGCAATCACAGAATTTTACAATACAGAGGAAAGACATTTGGACAATTGCGCTAACAATGGCTCTCTGAAACAATTTTCATACCATGTGGTAGTTTGTTACAACATTTAACCAGAATGCCAACAAGTTTATTATAACTGATTTTCCCCACAAACAAATATTTTAAAAGTGCAACATACTTCAGAGAATTTGGATTCAAGCTCAGAGTTTCGTTCTTCAACTTGCTTTAGCGTGTCACGCACATGTTCGTACATCGTCTGAGCATGTTCTGCCCTTTGCCGTTCATTTAGTTCCTTCATTTCCAGCATGGTAATCTTCTTGGAGATGGAAACAATTTCACTGTTGGTAATTGCTTTTGTTTCTTTATCCATGGCAGTTGGTCCTCCAAAAATAAAACCAAAACCCTTAATTGCTTTTATTAGGTTTATAAGTTAGCTCAGAACAGAAAACATGGAAGTATTATCTATTACGAACGCTCAAACATATTAGAATTTTGATAGTTTTAATGTGACATATTATAATAAATGACTGGGGGAGGTGGGACTTGAACCTCAACTGTACAGCCCAGAGGTAGGGACATTGCCACTGTATTGTTTGAGCCTTCAACATAATAGAATTTATCTAATCTGCAGTACAATAAATTGCAATCAATTAATTAGGCCCTATACAGAGGAACCTCGATTATCGGGCATTCGATTATCGGAATATTGGATTTTCTGGCAGGGTCGCAAGGTCCTGTTGCTCGGCTAAACTATGTTATCCAGCATTCAGTTATCCGGAATTCAATTAACCAAATGAAATACTCCTGTCCGTGTCCTTCGGACAATTGAGGTTCCTCTGTATATCGTACATGCAGAGTCAAGAATGGTGGTATTGCATGCCATGAGCATCCACATCGTCAACTCTGATGAGCCTTAGATGGTTGTACTCAGCTCATCCTTTGATCCAGACTTTCTTAGAAGCCCATGTCCAATCTGGCTTACTTCATATCATTTGAGCATCTGAGTATACCCACAAAGATACTAGCCCTGACAGGAGCCCAGTCAGAATGTTGAAGATAGTTGCTCTCATAGTCAAGCCATACAAATAAGAGCTACAAAACTGGCATTTCCCTGATAGTTTAGAACATTTCCTAGTAATGTTAAGTACCTATAAGAAACTAGGTAGCTTGAACCAAATCAGCACCACCCGGTTAGTGATGGGGTGTCATTAAACAATGCCTACTCACTAATGGCTAGTTCACCAAAGTTAATTCCATGCTCCATTGGAGCACTGGAATAAGAATGGGCCATTCAGACCATTAAGCGTATGCTACTATTTAACTGGATTATGGCTGAACCTTTATCTCAAAGCCAATTCCCACATTATTCCCATATTGTTTCATGTCTTTAATAACCATAAATCTCTTTTTTGAACATTTTCAACGACAGAGCCTCCACATCTTTCTTGGTGGTGAGGGTGGGAAATACTCCAAAGATTCACCACCCTCTCATCTCAGTCCTAAATAGCCTAGCTGTTACTCTAATGGCCCTTATTCCTGCAGAGCCACTGGATCTCCAGAACACAAGTGCAACAGCTGATAAACGAATAATGTTTAGCTCCACAAATAATAAGGCAGCCCATGCTGGGCTACAACGGAATCTGGTAACATACAGATTTGAGCTAGCAAGTGGCAAGCAATATGCCAAACAAATGACCTACAAAGATAATCATTGGTCACCTGGAGAGTTTTAATCACAATAGGGATCAGGATCCTTGCTCAACTAATATTCATACAGTTTTACACCTCTTGCAGGAGGCTATAAGGATTCTGCTTATATTGAGGAATACATGTTATGTGTGACAAACAGAATAAACTGGTACTTTCCTCTGTCTATCACTTGTCATAGATATTTTCTAATCAACCAGATGTTATTGCATACCTCTGAAACAGCTGAACCCTGAGCTCTTGGCTCAGAGATATCACTGCACTGCAACAACCTCATCATTTAACATAATTTCTTATGAGACAGAGATTAGCTTTGAATTGCTGACTTATTCAACTAAACCCCATCAGGTGGATGTGAACCCATAGCATGAGCTTGGGAGCTTTGAATCTCTAGTCCACTGACATTACCATTATGCCATGATGTTGATAACATTTTACCATTTGCCACTGTGGGATTTGAACTCATGCCCCCAGAACAATGGTCCTCGTTAACAGACTAAAAGTCCAGTGGTGTTACCATCAGACCACCACAACCTCTTTTGACTTGTCTTACATTCCTTTCCTTAATCGCAAACAATCACTGCCTTTGACATTCAATGCACAGTGTCTAAGGGTCATCATTGATTAGACTTTGAACACATTTGATGATTAGTTAGACCTCAGTTGGAGGAGTGTGTGCAGATTTGCATGCCAGACTTCCAGGAGGATATAAACGCATTTGAGAATACAGAACAGGTTTACAAGAATAGATCGAGGGATGAGGAACTTCAGTAATGAAAACTGATTGGAGAAATTGGGACTGTTTTCCTGGATGAGATGCAAGGCAGAAACAGTTTCCATTCATTGCAGGTTCAACAACGGAGGTGGGAGTGGGGGTGGGGAGGGCAGATTTAAAGTTATTGACAAAACAAACAAATGCAATGTAAGAAAATAATCTTTTCATTAACTAAGTAATTTACGGTCTGGAATACAGTTGCTGGAAGTGTGACGTAGGCAGGTTCAATTGAGGTATTCAAGAGAATATTAAATGAATATTTAAAGAGAAACATTGTGCAATGTTATGAGAAATAGCTGAGAGAGTCAGGAAAAGACATAATACTCATTCAAAAAGCTGGTCCTACCCATGAGACAATTCTATGACAATTAATTGCAGCCACAATAACATTCCAGAAGTTCAACACTATGCTTGCTGGACACAGCATTTTGATCAATTCACTCCTCTGGATCTTCCCCTGCCAGTTTTCAGGACAACAAACATATTTTATAAGAACTCATCCAAGTTATTTTTTTAGATTAGATTACTTTACAGTGTGGAAACAGGCCCTTCGGCCCAACAAGTCCACACCGACCCGCCGAAGCGCAACCCACCCATACCCCTACATTTACCCCTTACCTAACACTACGGACAATTTAAAATGGCCAATTCACCTGACCTGCACATCTTTGGACTGTGGGAGGAAACCGGAGCACCCGGAGGAAACCCACGCAGACATGGGGAGAATGTGCAAACTCCACACAGTCAGTCGCCTGAGGCGGGAATTGAACCCGGGTCTCTGGTGCTGCGAGGCAGCAGTGCTAACCACTGTGCCACCGTGCCGCCCACTATTATTACTCTCCAGTAACAGCAGTATCTACTTCATCAGCAGGAGAAAGAATCCCTTGTGGAAATATTATCACCTCCTGAATTTATTTCAAGACAACTTACCATTTTAGAATTCTCCACATCACGATTGCAACAACACAATCCTCACAAGGGCAGCAGTGCCTAAAGGTCTCAGACATCTAGAGATAGGCAACAAGTGTGGTCCTACCCATTTGCCAACATTTCAAAATCAAATTATAATAACAGGAAAATTAAGGTTTTGCAGAAATGCAAAATAGTAAACATCAAATTAAACAGGAGACATATAACATGTTTACAACATGGATGTATACTTGTATTTGAAATAAATTGGGTTTGTCACAGTAATATGATACTTGCCTAGCTTCTCTATTTCTTCTAAGGCTTGCTCCAATGTGTGCTGCTTTTCCTTTGTAATTTCCAGTTCCTTGTTTAAGGCTCTGATTTGCTCGCGTAGCACTGTATTTTCACCCTGAAAGAAAAACATACTGTGACACACTGAACTCATCCTTTTGTTTTGCTTTGAAACCCTCCTTATTGCTAACATCTCTGCCAGTATCTCAACTGTTAGTAGTATTGAACAGTATGTCCAAAAACAAATAGGAAATAGCTTTGTCTTTGTAGTCTATTCTGAATACAGAAATGTGTTCAAATCATGATTTGAACTATTCTGATAAACTTTCTCTGCATCCTCTCAAAGACCCTCAGATCCTTCCTAAAGTGTTTGACCAGTAGTGGGTACAATATTTTGTTCTTCTGTGGAATGCAAAAAAGAAAATCAATCAAGTCATTGCACAATAGTAACAGAAGCATTTAAATCAATGGAATATTTTTGAATACTTTTAAAGTAGATGTTGAAGATTCGTGCTTGTCAGGGGAATCAAGGGTTATCCAAGGTAGATGGGAATTTGAAATGTAGCCATGATCGTATAAAATGGCGGAGCCCGCTTGAGGGATGAAGAGTCTACTTCTGCTCTCATTTCATATGCTCACTTGGAAGGATAATTACATATAGTATTTAACAACTGGGTGATGCTCCCAATCCATTCCTTTCTTTAACAGTCAGACAGTAAAAGCAACATCTACCCCACTACTTAAAAACAACACTTACTGAAAGGTTCAGTTTCCCAAATACAGGGCACAAAAATGTAAAAAGCAACTCCTCTCATCTTATTTTCCGAAACAATATGTTTTCAATATGTGAATACTGCAACAGCAATGCCCTTTACATATTGCTCATACACCTTTACCTATGTTATTGAAAAGAGAAATATTTTCATCTGGTATTCATTAGCATAAGTACAAGAGTTGACAGCAACAATTTACACAATGAGGGAAATGCTTGCTGATTTGTCTGAGGCAAGACAACTCAAATTGACATGGAGAAAAGAACAGAACATCACAGACTCACCAAGGTTCCAGGTAACTAAAATAGGAACCAAGGCTTGAAGAAGTCACACTGGACTCAAAACATGAACTGTTTCTTTCTCCACAGATGCTGCAAGACATACTTCCCCAGCACTGTGTGTGTGTATTTCAGACTATCAGCATTTACAGTATTTTGGCTTTATTGAATATACTCCTTTTGTTTTCAAAAAACAGGTCCCTGTGCAAGAGTGTCTGTTGCCTCTACTAAAAGGAAATGAGTCACATTATGTCCCTGCCTGATTTACTTTAACTTGCAAATCATCTTAGCTATTGGCACTTTCAGGGTTGTTTAGGAAATGCTGTCTAATCAAAAAATCACATCAAACAGCAATTAGCACTGAAAAATGTGATGCTGGAAAAGCGCAGCATGTCAGGCAGCATCCAAGGAGCAGGAGAATCGACACCTTCGGCTGAAGAAGGGCTTATGCCCGAGGCGTCGATTCTCCTGCTCCTTGGATGCTGCCTGACCTGCTGCGCTTTTCCAGCAACACATTTTTCAGCTCTGATCTCTAGCATCTGCAGTCCTCACTTTCTCAAACAGCAATTAGTCAAGCTCATAATATGGTTTATTTATGCTCATTATAATCAACAGATATTCATACACAAGGATCCATTCTCTACACACAAGGGAACACATTCAAGCATTGGTGCTTTTCTTAAATTACTTAAATTACAATGGAGCATGGGGACCATATAGCTCCCTAATGCTCTGGCCAATTAGAATTGACTTGCCAAACAATTGGCTTGTTGTTTTCTTCCAGCCTCCTGCTTGTCTACTTTGGATTCCAGCATCGGCAGTTTTTAAAAATTTCTTGCCAAACAATCAGCACCCCTTTCTCCTGTTGTTTAACATGTTGCAAATGTTTGCAATTAGGCATTCTTGCATTTGTCCTGATGAGAGGCTCTGGCAATATGTCTCTCTTTTCAGCAATTTCATGTTCTGAACTATCAAGTGATTGTTTCCCTTAATGTTCAAGAAACAAAAGTGAAAATAACTTACCTCAGTTCTGATTAATTAAATTTACAACATTTGCTTACCTCCAAATGCTCTAGATCAGTGGTTTTCTGGACCAATAGGTTGTCTTTCTGCAGCAGATCCCTATACTTAGCTGTGAGTTCATTGTGCTGCTTATTAGCTCGTTCCAGGGCTGATATAGGTACACTTTCATCCAAAGCTTTCTGCAATGCAGCAATTTTAAAACTAGCCATGTCCTAGAAATAGATTGATCAACAAACAGGTAAACACCACAAACACTTATAATGTAAAAAAGATACCCTGTACTTATAGGGAAGTGGCACGGTGGCTCAGTGGTTAGCACTGCTGCCTCACAGCGCCAGGGACCTGGGTTCAATTCCTGCCTTGGACAACTGTCTGTGTGGAGTTTGCACATTCTCCCTGTGTCTGCATGAGTTTCCTCTGGGTGCCATTGTGTTAGATGTATTAGTCAGGGGTAAATGTAGAGGAATGGGTCTGGGTGGGTTGCTCTTCGGAGGGTTGGTGTGGACTTGTCGGGCCGAAGGGCCTGTTTTCACACTGTAGGGAATCTAATCTAATCATATTAAAATACAAAAACAGCTCAAAGTAAAGCTGGCAATTAATAAGCTGTGAAGAAACACTTAAGTTCCTGACGGGTTTTGACAGTATGGAAGTGGAAAGGATGTTCTGTCTTGGAAAAAATCTAGAAGTGGAAGTCACTGCTTAAAAATAAGACAGACGAGTAGAATTTTTTTTGAGAGTCTCTGGAACTCTCTTTCTCAAAAGACAGTGGTAGAAAATTCAGAGTCTATGATGTTTATGAGAACAGTCCAAAGGATGAGACACTTCAGTTATGAGAAAGTTGGGATTTCTGAGGGCTACAAGAAGATCTGGTAAAAGTTTTCAAAACAGTGAGGGTCTGGGCAGACTGAATAATGAAAAAAAACTGTTACCACTCACAAATGGAAGTTTGCCCGGGGGGTGAGCAGCGGGCACGCATACTCATTGGACCCTGTTTGAGGAGCTGGCCAAATCTCGTGAGCCCCTGGGGAGGCAGATCCAGGAAAAAATTGAAGAGAAGCTGGCTCCTGGATCTGCTATGCTGCAAGACTGGAAAAAGGACTGATGAGCTTGAGTGCCGGACTGCAGGGGTGGAGGCAGAGACTGACTCCTCCAAGTGCCGGATTGAAGCCCTGGAAACACAGGTCCGGTTGGATCTGGTAGACAATCTTGAAAACAGAGGCAGAACAAAGAACCTGCGCGTTGTTGGCGAAGGGACAGAAGGTGAGCGACCGGTGGAAATCTTCAAGAAATGGTTCCTCAAGTTCCTTGGTTTAGAGGCTCAGAAGGGAAGGATAACAATTGAAAGAGCCCGCCGGAAGCGAGGCACAAAAAAAACAGGTGCAGATCAGCGCCCACACCCTGCCCTGGTAAGATTCCATCATTATAAAGACAAGCAGAGGGTCATGGAAGCCTCTAGAGCTCAGGGGAGGGACCTGAAGGCGTTGGTATGTGGCGGCTCCAGGGTCATGTTTTTTCAAGACTTGGTTTGGAGGCTCAGAAGGAAAGGATAACAATTGACTTCTCGGCAGCAGTGGTCTGGAAAAGTAAATCCTACAATGGCGTCGAGGAGATTGAGAGAGCTTGGGATCCAGTATTCTTTAAGATATCCAGCAGTGCTTCGAATCTGTCATAATGGATCCATACATTTGTTCGACTCACCAGAGAAAGCAAAGAACTTTGTGGATGTGCTGACTTAAGTTGAACGGCTGAATAGGCATAGAGGACAGAGCTGTTCAGGTTTGCTTTTCTTTAAAATGGACTTGGTGGAGTCTCTTTTCTGGTAATAAGTTGTGTGAAATTATGTCAGGGATGGACCGAGTATTGCTAATTTCTAAGTTATGTTAAGGTATGGGTGACATGTTTATTTTTAGTTTGCTTGTTGATAATACTAACCTTGCTCTTGGGTGTTTTTATTCTCTACCAGGTGGTCGGTGAACGTGGCGTGACCCTAGCTGGTAGGAGTGGAGAGGGTGGTTGGGATGGTTAGTAGGATTGTAGAATGTGTAGGTACCCCCTTTGAATGGGGGTACATTCCTCCAATCACTGCCTTTGGCAATTTTTTGTTTTTGCTATATATATTTTTTATAAGTTTTGTAGATTTGTTGGATGTACTTATTTTAATCTGTTATTTTCGGGTTCTGTGGATTCTTTTGCATTAAAGCTCAGCGATCTGTCGTCTGGGTTCCTCCACTCTGGAGTCTAGATGTTGCTGTGGAAGGTTATGTCTAAGGATGTGTTTAAGTGGTGCACCTGGAATATTAAGGGGAGTCATTCACCTGTCAAGAGGAAGAACTTTAAAAGGGAGAGTGTGGATGTTGCCTTATTGCAAGAAACACACTTCGATGATGCAGAGCATTTGAAGCTTCAACAGAATGGGTATGACTAGGTTTATTTTTCATCTTTCAATAAAAGGAGTGAAGGGGTGGCCATTTTAGTTAGAAAGAATCTCCCATTTATGTTATTAGAGTGCATTAAGGATATACATAGGAGATTTGTAATCCTTAAAGCTTAGATATATGGGGAAGAATACGGGATCTTAAATGTTTATTGTCCCACAGCCCATCCCCTTAAATTCTTGACAGACACACTTTCTGACTGGATAACTTTGCATCTCAATATATCATCGTAGGAGGGGATTTGAATTGTCTCAAACCTTCCGGTAGACAGAGACTGCCCAAAGGCCTGCCGATATCTTCTTTGCGATCTAAACAATTAAGGGATTTGTGTGCTGAATTGGAGTTGGTAGATGTTTGGAGGCACCTTCACCCTACTGGCAGGGACTTCACATTCTTCTCAAACCCACACAAATGCCTTACCAGGATTGATCTTTTTCTGACCCCTACAACACATCTGGGCTTGGTGGCATCATGTACAATTGGCAATATCACTATTTCCAATCACACACCAGTGTATTTAATGGTTAAGAGTAAGGATATGGTGGTAGGCTTGAGGCACTGGTGACTGGACCCTTTCATCCTTAAGGATAGCAAATTTATTGAATTCCTTTCTATTGAGTTCAGGGCTTTCTTAGATATTAATTCAGCTCATCCATTTTTTGGGAAACATTTAAAGCCTACGCCAGGAGGTTGGTTATTTCCTATTCAGCCAGTAAGAAGTGACAGATGGGTGAGCATCAACGCTTGCTCAAGACGTGTCTAAAAGTAGCTGAAAAAGCATACTTTGACAGGCCTTTGATGGTTAAACTGCAGAGGATCACAGCGCTCTGGTCTACGCTGAACTCCATGCTCACATGGACAGCCAAAAGGAAGCTTACATTTGCAAGTCAAAAGCTGTCTGATCATGGGGATAAGCCTGGCATGTACCTAGCATGCCTCGCTAGGAAAAGGAGTCCCCCCCACCCCCCCCAAGCCATTACCTCGATCAGAGAAGACACTGGAAATTTGACCTACAGACCTATAGGGCTATTCAAAAGGGCCACAACACACTGCAATACACCAGAACTGCAAAAAGAAGAAGAGGAACACCTATACAAGGTATTCGCCAAAAACGGATACCCGCGCAACTGCCTAAGAGAAAGACCACGGAACGAGGACATACCACAACCAAAAGGACTAGCCACACTACCATACATCAGGAGCATCTCGGAACTGACAGTCAGACTACTGCGACCCCTAGGACTCATTACGGCACACAAACCAACAGCCACGCTCAGACAACAACTCACCAGAACGAAGGACCCGATACCCAACATGAGTAAAACTAATGTAGTGTACAAAATACCATGCAAGGACTGCACAAAACACTATATAGGACAAACAGGAAGACAGCTAACAATCCGCATACATGAACATCAACTAGCCACGAAACGACACGACCAGCTATCCTTAGCAGCCACACACGCAGACAACAAGCAACATGAATTCGACTGGGACAACACTACTATCATAGGGCAAGCTAGACAGAGAACAGCCAGGGAATTCCTAGAGGCATGGCATTCATCCACAAACTCCATCAACAAACACATCGACCTGGACCCAATATACCAACCACTACAGCGGACAGCTGAAACTGACAACCGGAAGCGGCAGGGACAGACCACTATAAACACCGGAGGAAACATCAAAGAAGCGCTTCGCAGGAGGCTCCCAAGCACTGATGATGTCGCCTAGCCAGGGGACGAAACGTTTGCAACAAAAACTTCCAGCTCGGCGAACAGAACCACAACAACGAGCACCCGAGCTACAAATCTTCGCACAAACTTTGAACACCCATAGTTGGTATGTCGGGTTTTCAGCTAGGGATGATGAATTCTGGGTTTAAACTATGGGCAGCTAGGGGTGTATCTTGTCTGGATGATTTATTTGAAGGGGACATACTGGTGTCTTTTGAACAGTTGGCTCGGAAATTAGATTAGATTAGATTACCTACAGTGTGGAAACAGGCCCTTCGGCCCAACAAGCCCACACCGACCCGCCGAAGCGTAACCCACCCATAACCCTACACCTAACACTACGGGCAATTTAGCATGGCCAATTCACCTGTCCTGCACATCTTTGGAATGGGGGAGGAAACTGGAGCACCGGGAGGAAACCCACGCAGACACGGGGAGAATGTCCAAACTCCACACAGTCAGTCGCCTGAGTTGGGAATTGAACCCGGGTCTCTGGCGCTGTGAGGCAGCAGTGCTAACCACTATGCCACCTTGCTGCCCTAATATGAATTGCCCAGTAGGACCTCTTTCAGTTCTTCCAAATTAGAAATTTCATCCAAAAAGAGACCACACTTTGAACTGATCCTTAAAGGTCTGACGTGGAGAAGACAGTGTTGGATGCTGAGGGTATATTATCTGTTAGCAACGCTTTTCATCTATTGGAAGAGGGCCCCTCAGACGAGGCCAAACGGCTTTGTTGGATATGGGAAAGGGAGTTGGATGTTGAGATCTCTTCTGAAATATGGGAGGATATCTGGGAAAATGCAAGACCCACACTTTGCAATTGAAGATTCTCCACAGGGTCCATCTGGCCCCAGACCGCCTCGCTAAATTTAAAGCAGGAACATCTCCAATGTGTCCTAAATGTAAAGTGAGCATGGGCACACTTACTCATTGTCTTTGGTCCTGCCACAGACTGTGGGCAGACTGAAGCACTGCGGTAGGCGAAATAGGGAAGGCCTAGGGGACAGAGGTGGAGATGGACCTGGTATCTCTTCTTCTTGGCTTTATTAATTCTCTTTCATTAGATGCACACACAGAAAAAACAAGGCTTTTCAGTACCCTCACTTTTTGTGCCAGAAAGAACATTCTATTAGGGTAGGTGTCGGACAATCCCCTGGGGCTGGCGTAAGCTAGTCATGGGGCACATCTCCTTGGACTTTCTGACAAGTATGGTGTACCATAAAACTGAGAACTTTTATAAGATGAGGTGACCCTTTTTGGATGATCTGGGTAGATTTGTCCGCCATACTAATAAGAGCCTTTATATACCCATGGCAATTCTAAGTAATGGATTTAGTGCCCAGAGGGGAGGAACTACGAACATATGAATATGTAGAAACTTGTGCACTTGATGATCGAGGGCTATTTTGTTTTGCTGAGCTTTGTTACGGTTGTTATCATTACTATTATTAAGATTTTCCTTTTTTAACTTAGTTATTAGTTAGTATTTATTTGTATAATTAGCAGCTTTATTTATTAATGCTGGTTTGAATTGTTTGGTTTTGTATTTGTTGTAATATTCAAAAGAAAACATTTTTCTTCATTTTAACAAAAATATATTTTTAAAAAATGCACGGACGGTCAAGACAGACACAATGAACCAAATGGCCTTCCTCTATACCATAGAAATATTCACCGAATCTCAATTATTAAGGCAGAGATAGGCAGATTTTTGATTAGCAGGGGATTGAAAGATGACTGGAGATAAGCGGGAATGTGGAGTAATCAGATTAAGTAGTGGAGCAGACTAGATGGGCTGACTCGTGCTCCTAATTCACGTATTTATATGATGACAGTAGCTTTTTAAAGTTATTATTTTAGCATTGTGATACTTCAGTAACATTTCTATTCCTTCCTCAAGTATAATACAGAAATTCTTTCAAATATTTTGTGAACATAAACCTCAATATGCACAACAGGGATTTTCCTAAGCCACGTAGATAGCTTAACTGAATGTTTCCACTAATCTGCATATTTGGAACTGTAAAGATAAACAAATCCTTTGTTCTGAGGTTAATGGTGCAACTGTATTAAGGGTTCAGCTTTGGAAAAGACATAACAAAGAAGCACAGATGTGGATGACTAGAAAACTGACTGGGGGTAGCACTGCTACACTCTGGTATCCAAGTTGAGATATGGCAATGTGAGCAAGGCAAACCAATTATTGAAATTGATTGATGGCACAGCATTCAGGACATACCTTTGGCAGAAATGAATCTGTAAAACTAGTCTTCTGCTCTGGACATCAAGGACATAAACCCTCTATTTATATTGGGGAAAAGTTCAAGGAATCAGGTTCTGTTTTATTTACACTCAGACTTAATTCGACGGTTACCTTGAATCTTTGCAAGTATCCAATTCTTTCACTAACTGCTGCCTCCATGGCTATTATTTCGTCCTTGAGCTTGTTATTTTCTTTCCTTAAGTGCTGTTCCATTTCTACCAGGGTTGTGTAACGCCTTGTTAAGGAACTTTCATTAACCCGCAGCACAGTTAACTTGCTAGTGAGCCCTGCAAGCTTCTTCTTCATTTCATCCGGATCCACCTGAAGTGTTTCCAGTAGTTGCTAATTTAGAGATGGAGAATAGTTACACAGTCACACAATACATTTCATAATTTCCTGCAGGCAGAAACAAAACTTTTTTTAAAAAAAGTATTTATAACTTCAGGTGTAACATGGCATTTACCTTCTGTCAAAATTGTCCAGTGCTCCTGATATTGGACATCCTTCCCACCATTTTGGAGCCTTATGTGAGGAGCCCAAAAAACCAGTACTGCAATTTGCACATTTATTTATGAGACATGCATTTGCACAATAATGTTTCTTTTTCTTGGTGGCATTCCTTGACTGTTTAATTCTAAATAAGGATATATCATATGGTCCAGTCTCCCCAGTAAAATCAGTTTGACTGTATCAAACCCTGCAATTGCTTTAAACACCTCAGTTAGGTCACCCCTCAATCTTCAAGAAAATGCAAGGCAAGCTGAGCCAACCTGTGTTCTTGAATTAGCCTCTTAATACAGGTAATAATCTGATGAATCTTAACTATGCCAAGCTAAGATACTTGTTCCTAAGGTTGAGAACTCAAATCAGAGCTCCTAATGGAATCTGACCAAGACTTTGTCCAAGATTTTGTACAACTGAAATATCACTTCCTCTCCTCGCCAACCTCCATGAGTAATGTCCAACATTCCATCATGCTTTTTGAACACTTTAAGTACATGTGCACTAACTTTTAAACACTTGTAGAATACTTACATTATATTCCTCTATTTTCACTTGATCCTGCTCTTTTAAATCCTCAAGCTTTTTCTTTTCTTCTTCAATTTTTTGAATATTCTTTTGCCAGGATTCCCTTTCGCTATACACAAAAGTAACAATTTAATTAGGATGGCTTATACCGTTTAAAACATTTTCACCCTTGCTTCCATTTTTGAATTAAAAGTGTGACCATTGCTTATTCAGGCAACTATTGATCCAACAGAAAAGGTTTTTCTCACTCTTTGTAATTGAGAGGTCTAGGATCTGGCAACTGTTCAGACATTACTCCTAGGCTCCTCCTACCACGTTCACGTCTCAATTAAATTTAGGTTCTTGGGGCATGGTGATTGGATCCATAGTGACAGCCCCGGGTGTTGGTTAAACTACCCTTCCAGGTTCAATTGTTTTTACCTTGTTGCAGTGTTATTTGTGGTTATTTCCTATTAAAATACTAGGAAAGATTAAGGAAGCACTGGACATATAATGCAGGTGGATTGGAAAAATCAGGATGGTAGCAGATCTCAAGTAAAGGAATTTGTGGAATGTCTATGAAATGGTGTTTTGGAGCAGCTTGTGGACAGTCCATTAGGGAACAGGCAGTGATGAATTTGGTGATGTATAATGACGCAGAGTTGGTTAGGAACCTTAAGGTGAAGGAATCCCTTGGGGCAGTGACCAGAATGTGATAGAATTCACCCTGCTGTTTGAGGGGAAGCAGCTGTAATCAGATGTAATGATATTATAATTGAGTAAAGGTAACTACAAAGACATGAGGGAAGAGGTAGCCAGAATTGATTGGAAGGGCAGCCCAGCAGTGATGTTGGAACAGCAATGGCAGTAGTATCTGGGGGTAATTCGGGAGGCACAGCAGTAATTCATTCCAAGGAAGGAGAAATGTTCTAAGGGAAGGATGAGGTAATCATGCCTGACAAGGAACAGCATAAAAGTGAAAAACATAATGTGATGAAGATGAGTGGGAAGTCAGAGGATTGTGAAGCCTTGACAACAACCAGTGGATAACTAAAAAAGCAATAAAGAGGTGGAAGGTGATGAACTATGAGAGTAAGCCTTCTAGTAATACAAAAGCAGACTTTTAGGCTTCTAAAAAGGTAAGAGAGAGGCAAGATTGGACATTGGACTGCTGGACAATGAGACTAGAGAAGTAGTAATTAGAAACAAAAATAGTGGAAGAACCGATTAGGTACTCTGCATCAGTTTTCACAGTGGATGACACTGGCAGCATACCAATACTTCAAAGAGTCAAGGGCAGAGGTGAGTGTAATGGCTGTCACCAAGGAGAAGGTGCTGAGGAAGCTGAAAGGTCTGAGGTGAATAAATGGATCCCAGATCAGATGGACTGCACTCCAGCATTCTGCAGGGGACGGTTGAGTAGATTGTGGAAACATTGGTGGTGATCTGTCAGGAATCATGGAGTCAGGGAGAGTTCCAGAGGACTGTAACACCCCTGTTTAAGAGGAGAGGGAGGCAGAAGACCAATTAAACCAAATCACCTGACCTCGGTCATTGGTAAAGATTTTAGAGTCCATTATTAAGGATGAGATTATGGAGTGTATGGCAAAATAGAACTGAGTCAGGACAGCTTTGAGTAGGTAATGGACAAGTTAGACAAAGAACACCCAGTTGACATGATCTATGTGGATTTCTTGAAGGCTTTTAACAAAGTACTGCAGAGAAGACTGCAAAATAAGATAGGAGTCCCATGGTTTTACAGGCTAGTTACAGGCATGGATAGACAATTGCAGACTGGCAGACAGCAAAGAATGGAGATAAAGAAGTCTTTTTTAGGATGGCACCTGGAAACTAGGCAAGTTCCACAGGTATCTATGTTGGGACTAGAAATATTCACATAATACTATTAATGATCTGCACAAATATTATGTGAGATTATGCACTTTGGTATGAAGAATACAAGCATAGACTATTCTGGATGTAGGTTTGCTCGCTGAGCTGGAAGGTTCATTTCCAGACGTTTTGTCACCCTACTAGGTAACATCTTCAGTGGGCCCTCAAACGAAGCACTGTTGATAATTCCTGCTTTCTATTTATATGTTTGGGTTTCTTTGGATTAGTGATGTCATTTCCTGCAGTGACATAATTTCCGGTGGTGATGACATTTCCTGGTCTTTTTCTCAGGGGGTGGTAGATGACATCAAACACTATGTGTTTGTTGATAGAGTTCCGGTTGGAATGCCATGCTTTTCATGCGTGTCTCTGTTTGGCTTGTCCTAGGATGGATGTCCCAGTTGAAGTGGTGTCCTTCCTCATCCGTATGTAAGGATACTAATAAGAGAGGGTCATGTTGTGTTGTGGCTAGTTGAGGTCCATGTATCCTGGTGGCTAGTTTTCTGCATGTTTGTCCAATGTACTGTTTGTTACAGTCCTTGCACAGCATTTTGTAAATAACATTAGTTTTGCTTGTTGTCAGTATAGGGTCTTTCAAGTTCATTAGCTGCTGTTTAGTGTGTTGGTGGGTTTGTGTGCTACCATGATGCCAAGGGGTCTGAGTAGTCTGGCAGTCATTTCTGAGATGCCTTTGATGTAGAGTAGAGTGACTAGGTTTTCTGGGTGCGTTTTGTCTGCTTGTTTGGGTTTGTTGCTGAGAAATCTGCGGAATGTGTTCATTGGGTACCCATTCTTTTTGAATACACTGCAAAGGTGATTTTCCTCTGCTCTGCATAGTTCCTCTGTGCTGCAGTGTGTGGTGGCTCATTGGAATAATGTTCTAATGCAGCTTTGTTTGTGGATGTTGGGAAGATTGCTTCTGTAGTTCAATATTTGGTCCATATGTGTTGTTTTCCTATAGACGCTGGTTTGAAGTTCCCCATTGGCTGTTCGCTCTACTGCGACATCTAGGAATGGCAGTTTGTTGTTGTTTTCCTCCTCTTTAGTGAATTTATGCCAGTAAGGGTATTATTGTCGGTCTTGGAGGTTTCCTCTAATTTGTTTCGTTTAGTGGTGACAAAGGTGTTATCCATGTAGCAGACCCAAAGTTTGGGTTGGATGGTTGGCAGAACTGTTTGTTCAAGTCTCTGCATTACTGCCTCTGCTAAGAACCATGATATCGGAGGTCCCATGGGTGTTCTGTTGGTTTGTTTGTAGGCATAAAATTCACTAAAGAGGTGGAAAACAACAACAAACTGCCATTCCTAGATGTCACAGTGGAGTGAACAGCCAATGGGGGACTTCAAACTAGCGTCTACAGGAAAACAACACATACGGACCAAATATTGAACTACAGAAGCAACCACCCCAACATCCACAAATTAAGCTGCATTAGAACATTATTCCAATGAGCCACTACACACTGCAGCACAGAGGAACGACACAGAGCAGAGGAAAATCACCTATGCAGTGTATTCAAAAAGAATGGGTACCTAATGAACACAGTCTGCAGATTTCTCAGCAACAAACCTAAACAAGCAGACAAAACACATCCAGAAACCCTAGCCACTCTCCCCTACATCAAAGGCATCTCAGAAATGACTGCCAGACTACTCAGACCCCTTGGCATCATGGTAGCACACAAACCCACCAACACACTAAACAGCAGCTAATGAACTTGAAAAACCCTATACAGACAACAAGCAAAACTAATATTATTTGCAAAATACCGGGCAAGGACTGTAACAATCATTACATTGGACAGAAATGCAGAAAACTAGCCACTAGGATACATGAACATCAACCAGCCACAAAACAACATGACCCTCTCTCACTAGTATCCTTACATAAAGATGAGGAGGGGTACCACTTCGACTGGGACAACACATCCATCCTAAGACAAGCCAGAGAAACGCATGAGAATTCCGAGAAGCATGGCTTTCCAACCGGAACTCTATCAACAAACACATAGTGTTAGATGTCATCTACCATCCCTGAGAAAAAGACAAGGAAATGCCATCACCACAGGAAATGATGTCACAACAGAAATTACATCACCAACCCAAACATATAAATAGAAAGTAGGAATTATCAACAGTGCTTCGTTTGAGGGCCCACTGAAGATGTTACTTAGTAGGGTGACGAAACATCTGGAAATGAACCTTCCAGATCAGCGAGCAAACCTACATCCAGGACCTCAACCTGAGTTACAAATCTTCTCAAAGCTCGATAGACTATTCTCTTAATATGGAAAGGCTTTGGAAATCTGAAGCACAAAAGCACTTGAGAGTCCTAGATCAGGATTCTCTTAAGGTTAACAGTCTCTTATGTTTCAGTTGGCATTTAGGAAGCCAATACAACATTTGCATTCATTTCAAGAAGGCTACAAACAAGAGCAGAGATGTACTACTGAGGTTGTATAAAGCTCTGATCAGACTGCATTTGGAATATTATGAACAGTTTTGGGCCCCATTTCTCAGGAAGAATATGCTGGCATTGGAGACAGTCCAGAAGCAGTTTACAAAAATAATCCTGGGGATGAAGGGCTTGTCATGTAAGAAGCAGTTGAGGTCTCTGGGTCTGTACTTGATAGACATGTAGAACATGTTTATATTTTGGATGTGAACATCGGAGATATGGTTAGTAAGCTTTCAGATGACACCTAAATTGGAGGTGTAGTGGATTGCGAAGAAAGTTACCTCAGATTACAACAGGATCTTGACCAGATGGGCCAAAGGAGTGAGAAATGGCAGATGGAGTTTAATTTAGATAAATGTGAGGTGCTGCATTTTGGAAAGGCAAATCAAGGCAGGACTTATACACTTAATGGTAAGGTCCTGGAGAGTGTTGCCGAACAAAGAGATCTTGGAGTACAGGTTCATAATTTCTTTTAAGTGGAGTCGCATGTAGATAGGATAGTGAAGATGGTGTTTGGTATGCTTTTCTTTATTGGTCAGAGCATTGAGTATGAGTTGGGAGATCATGCTGCGGCTGTACAGGACATTGGTTAGGCCACTTTTGGAATACTGTGTGCAATTCTGGTCTTCTTCTTATCGGAAAGATGTTGTGAAACTTGAAAGGGTTCAGAACAGATTTACAAACATATTGCTAGGGTTGGAGGTTTGAGCTATAGGGACAGGCTGAATTGGCTAGGGCTGCTTTCCCTGGAGTGTCAGAGGTTGAGGGGTGACCTTATAGAGGTTTATAAAATCATGAGGGGCATGGATAGGATAAATAGACAAGGTCTTTTCTCTTGGGATGGGGGAGTCCAGAACTAGAGTGCATAGGTTTAGGGTGAGACTAAAGAGTTAAAAGGGACCTAATAAGGGGCAACTTTTTCAGGCAGAGGGTGGTTAGTGTATGGAATGAACCAGAGAAAGTGGTGGAGGCGTGGACAATTACAACATTTAAAAGGGATCTGTATGGGAATAAGAAGAAGGGTTAGAGGGATATGGGCCAAATGCTGGCAAGGGATTGGTAAAGGGATTGGATGGCATGGTGGCTCAGCTGCCTCACAGCGCCAGGAACCCGGGTTCGATTCCTGCCTCGGGCAACTGTCTGTGTGGAGTTTGCACATTTTCCCCGTGTTTGCGTGGATTTCCTCCGGGTGCTCCGGTTTCCTTCCATGATCCAAAGATATGCAGGTCAGGTGAATTGGCCATGCTAAATTGCCCATAGTGTTAGGTGCATTACTCAGAGGTAAATATAAGGTAGGGGAATGGGTCTGGGTGGGTTACTCTTCGGAGGGTCGGTGTGGACTTGTTGGGCCAAAGGGTCTGTTTCCATACTGTAGGGAATCTAATCTAAATGGGACTAGATTAATTTAGGATATCTGGTCAGCTTGGACGAGTTGGCCTGAAGGGGTCTGTTTCTATGCTGTACATCTCAATGACACTATGATTCTAGTGGAGAGCCTAGGTCCCAAGGGCATAGCCTTAGAATGAAGGGACGACCCTTTAGAACTGTGGAACTCAGTTCTACACAGCGCTGTGGAGGCCAAGTCATTGAGTGTATTTAACATAGAAATAGATAGGTTTTTGATTAATGAGGGGATTGATGTTTACAGGGAGAAGGTAGGAGAACAGGATTGAGGATTACAGGGAGAAGTGGAGAATGGGCTTAATACTGTTCCTATATCTTATAGTCAAGGAAGTGCAAAACCAACAGTGGAATTAATTTGCTAGGTTCCACTGTTGCTGTCAGGCCAATATGGAAATTTATTTGTGGCACTACAACATTTGTATTTGTTAATAAAGATGCTTATTTATAATCCACAAAACCAACATTTGATTAGGTGCAAAAGCAAAATACGACAAATATTGGACATTTGAAATACAGTAAAAATAGAGAATGTTAGAAATGTTGGTCTTACAGTATCAACGGAAACAAGGCTAGCAATTCAGGTCAAGATGAACTTTCATCAATTCTGAAATGACAACTCCATTTCTCTCCACAGGTGTTGCCTGAATAGCATAATATTGCCGCAATTAACGTTATTTTTAATTTATTTTTCTTAACCAACCTGTTCAGAGCTGTTATTATTATACAGTTCTGGAGCAGGAAGGATTTGAACCTAGGCCTCTCAATCCAGTGTAGGGACACAGAGGGTCCCCACTGGTACACTCTCATATTTCAGTTTCAACTAAAATACTGTAATGAAAAAAACAATAATGCAAAGCACAGTTTTAGAACAAGATTTTAACTCAAGGAATAATTTGCATTTTGATACCTTTGATATTCCTTATAGAGCAATCCTTGTTGATGACGGATTACTGCAAATTTGCGTTTGTGATCTTCGGCGGCCTCTTGTAGTTTTTTTCCTTCTTTTTCTTTGTTTGAGATTTCCTAAATAATAAGAAAAAAAAATCTGCTGGAAACAATTTTGCTGGTAAAAGGGTGGGAGGAAACACTCCTATTTTAAAAGTACACGTATTTGGTGAAATGCTGCAGTAGGCAGTTTCAAGCTGACATTTCTATCAATGGAGGGCACTTAGTGTCAAGTAGGTTTTTGACCTAACCAAGCAGTTTTGGTGTACCTGAAACAATAAAAAGGAGCTGATGTAGTTAATCTTATCACTCAACAAGTCGACAGTAGCTGAATTAGTAAGGGGCAACCAAGCAAGGATGGGTCTTGGGAACCAATAGCTCAGTAGAACTCATGGGACAGTTCTGCTAAAGGCTGAGTGGCCTTCTGCTGTGCTACATCATAACACTGTGAAAAGATAAAAGAAAGAGATGGGTATGAATTGGGATTGCATGCAGTGTGGTCATCTGGGACGAGGAAATTTGCCAAAAGCCACTGGAGAAAAATCTGAGAACAAGAAGCAAGCCAAATCCCTCATGTTCCTTTACACACTGGGTCATATAAGGATTCATTGACAAAAGTCAAGGATAGAACCTTCTGCCTGTTAAGATGCCAATAAATTAATGGGTTATTTGCGAGTACTTTTTAAAATATGTCCATGGGATGTGGGTATCACTGGCTAGGCCAGCTTTTATTACCTGTCCCCTATTGCCTTGCAGGCAGTTAAAAATCACTCACTTTGCTGCTGTGGTCTGGAACCATGTAGACCAGACTAGGTAAGGATAGCAGATTTCCTTCCCTAAAGACTTAAGGCGTGGATCGGTACCTGGGACTACGACGTTGTGGCCATCACGGAAACGTGGATAGATGAGGGACAGGAATGGCTGTTGGAGGTTCCTGGTTACAGGTGTTTCAGTAAGATTCGGGAGGGTGGGAAAAAAGGAGGGGGGGTGGCATTGCTAATTAGAAATGGTATAACGGCTGCAGAAAGGAAGTTTGAGGGGGATCTGCCTCTGGAGGTAGTATGGGCTGAAGTCAGAAATAGGAAAGGTGCAGTCACCTTGTTGGGTGTTTACTATAGGCCCCCCAATAGCAGCAGAGATGTGGAGAAACAGATTGGGAAACAGATTTTGGAAAGGTGCAGAAGCCACAGGGTCGTAGTCATGGGCGACTTCAACTTCCCAAATATTGATTGGAAGCTCTTTAGATCAAGTAGATTGGATGGGGCGTGTTTGTGCAGTGTGTCCAGGAAGCTTTTCTAACGCAGTATGTAGATTGTCCAACCAGAGGGGAGGCCATATTGGATTTGGTACTCGGTAATGAACCGGGACAAGTGGTGGGCTTGTTAGTGGGTGAACATTTTGGTGATGGTGACCACAATTCTGTGACTTTCACCTTGGTTATGGAGAGAGATAGGTGCGCACAACAAGGTAGATTTTATAATTGGGGGAAGGGAAATTACGATGCTGTAAGGCAGGATTTGAGGAGCATACGTTGGGAGCATAGGCTGTCAGGGAAGGATGTGGTGGAAATGTGGAACTTTTTCAAAGAGCAGATACGACGTGTCCATGATATGTATGTACCTATCAGGCAGGAAAGAAATGGTCGTGTGAGGGAGCCTTGGTTGACGAGAGAGGTTGAATGTCTGGTAAAGAGGAAGAAGGAGGCTTACATAAGGTTGAGGAAATAGGATTCAGACAGAGCAGTGGAGGGATACAGGATAGCCAGAAGGGACCTGAAGAAAGGGATTAGGAGAGCTAAGAGAGGGCATGAAAAATCGTTGGCGGATAGGATCAAGGATAACCCCAAGGCATTTTATGCGTATGTGAGAAACCTGAGAATGACGAGAACGAGGGTAGGTCCGATCAAGGACAGTAGTGGGAGACTGTGTATTGAGTCGGAAGAGATAGGAGAGGTCTTGAACAAGTACTTCTCTTCAGTATTTACGAACGAGAGGGACCGTATTGTAGAAGAGGAGAGTGTGAAATGGACTGGTAAGCTAGAAGAGATACCTGTTAGGAAGGAAGATGTGTTGGACATTTTGAACAACTTGAGGATAGACAAGTCCCCCGGGCCTGACGGGATATATCCTAGGATTATGTGGGAAGCAAGAGAGGAAATTGCAGTACCGTTGGCAATGATCTTCTCGTCTTCACTGGCAACGGGGGTGGTACCAGGGGACTGGAGAGTAGCGAATGTTGTGCCCCTGTTCAAAACAGGGAATAGGGATAACCCCGGGAATTACAGGCCTGTTAGTCTTACTTCTGTGGTAGGCAAAGTAATGGAAAGGGTACTGAGGGATAGGATTTATGAGTATCTGGAAAGACACTGCTTGATTAGGGACAGCCAGCACGGATTTGTGAAGGGTAGGTCTTGCCTTACAAGTCTTATTGAATTCTTCGAGGAGGTGACCGAGCATGTGGATGAGGGTAGAGCAGTGGATGTAGTGTACATGGATTTTAGTAAGGCATTTGATAAGGTTCCCCATGGTAGGCTTATGCGGAAAGTCAGGAGGCATGGGATAGAGGGAAATTTGGCCAATTGGATAGAAAACTGGCTAACCGGTCGAAGGCAGAGAGTGGTGGTAGATGGTAAATATTCAGCCTGGAGCCCAGTTACAAGTGGAGTTCCGCAGGGATCAGTTCTGGGTCCTCTGCTGTTTGTAATTTTTATTAATGACTTAGATGAGGGAGTCGAAGGGTGGGTCAGTAAATTTGCAGATGATACGAAGATAGGTGGAGTTGTGGACAGTGAGGAGGGCTGTTGTCGGCTGCAGAGGGACTTAGATATGATGCAGAGCTGGGCTGAGGAGTGGCAGATGGAGTTCAACCCTGCCAAGTGTGAGGTTGTCCATTTTGGAAGAACAAATAAGAATGCGGAATACAGGGTTAATGGTAGGGTTCTTAGTCAGGTGGAGGAACAGAGGGATCTTGGGGTCTATGTACATAGATCTTTGAAGGTTGCCACTCAGGTGGATAGAGTTTGTAAGAAGGCCTATGGTGCATTAGCATTCATTAGCAGAGGGATTGAATTCAAGAGTCGTGAAGTGATGTTGCAGCTGTACAGGACTTTGGTTAGGCCACAGTTGGAGTACTGTGTGCAGTTCTGGTCGCCTCACTTTAGGAAAGATGTGGAAGCTTTGGAGAGGGTGCAGAGAAGATTTACCAGGATGTTGCCTGGAATGGAGAGGAAGTCGTACGAGGATAGGTTGAGAGTTCTCGGCCTTTTCTCGTTGGAACGGGTAAGGATGAGGGGTGACTTGATAGAGGTTTATAAGATGATCAGAGGAATAGATAGAGTAGACAGTCAGAAACTTTTTCCCCGGGTACAACAGAGTGTTACAAGGGGACATAAATTTAAGGTGAAGGGTGGAAGGTATAGGGGAGATGTCAGGGGTGGGTTCTTTACCCAGAGAGTGGTGGGGGCATGGAATGCGCTGCCCGTGGGAGTGGTAGAGTCGGAATCATTGGCGACCTTTAAGCGGCATTTGGATAGGTACATGGATGGGTACTTAATCTAGGTTAGAAGTTCGGCACAACATCGTGGGCCGAAGGGCCTGTTCTGTGCTGTATTGTTCTATGTTCTATGTTCTAAGACATTAGTGAACCAGATGGCTTTTTACGTCAATTGATTGTGGTGACATGATTGCCATCAGATTAACTTTTTTTTTAATTTATTGAATTAAAATTTCACAATCTTTTGTGGTGGGATTCAAACCTATGTCCCCAAAGTGTCGGGTCATGGATTAATAGTCAAGTGACATGATCATTTCCCAGCCATCTCACCTCTTTACACCTTATAACATGATCAAAACCTGTGACTCATGGAGCTCACGCCAGTTCACCATCTTCAACTACCCTGGGAGATTCTTGTGCAAAATATATCTGTCTGCACTTGGATAAGGTATATTAATTATACATCAATGGAGCATTAATTGCATTGATGTTATGGACATAAACAGGGTTGCACTTGTGGTCATATATGTGGTGCAGTAATAGTTCCCCTACCTTGAGGCCAGAAGGTCTGTGTGTAAGCTATAACTGTCATGGAGGTGTGTCATAGAATGATCAAACATGCTGATTAAAAAATGTGTGTGAACAGGCGGAAATTCTGTTGGTTGAATTTAGAAGTACAATATGTCTCTCTGTAAATAAAAGCTTATACACGTTTAAAGATTATAATCTGGTTCTATCCTTTATCACCTGGCTCTGAAAGATATAAAAAGGTATGTGTTTTAAATAATTTGAACTTTGCCTTCTCTAAGAATGAAGAGATACGGTTGGATGGGATTTAATGAAATGATGGCACAGCATGGGGAGGAAGTGAAGAATACACAGAATGGCAAAACTTAAAGTTTGCTTTTATAGGCAGCCATGTGAGAATGCTTTTTTATCTTTACTTGAAATGAGAATTCTTCACGGTCCTGGGTCTTAAAGATTATGAAAGAGTTTGAAAAACAGTAGATGAGAAAATAAGCTCATAAGAAATATGAGCAGGATTAGACCGCTCAGTTGCTCCATTATTTAATAAGATCATGGCTAGTCTTCTGTTTTCAGACAGACATTTCTACATGTGGGGGAGAGAAAAATGAAAAGCCAAAAATAAGATAAAAATCTTGCCAGTGACCTTCAGGATACTCAGAAACTCAGAAGAACAGAAGGATCTTGTGGTACTTGTCTACAGATTCCTGAAGGCAGTAGGACAGGTTATTACGATGGTTAAGAAGACATATAGGAGGCTTGCCTTTATCAGTTGTGGCATAGATTATATGTGCGGAGAGGTTATCTTCGAGTTGTACAAAACTTTGGTGAGGCCACAGCTGGACTGCAATTCTGGCAACTGAACTATAGGAAGGATGTAATTGCAATGGATGGGATGCAGAGGAGATTCACTTGATGTTGCCTGGAGTGGAACAGTTTAGGTATGAAAGAGGCCAGATAGGCTGGGGTTATTTTCTTTCAAGCAGAGATTGCTTAGAGGAACCCCACTGAAGTGTATAAGATTATGAGGGGCATGAACTGGGTGGAGAGATGGCAGTTAATCTGCTTAGGTGAAAGGTAAGTAACAAAGGACATAATTTTAAGGTTAAAGGGGAGATTTAAGGGGAGATTTGAGGGAAAATATTTTCACACAGAGGGTAGTGGGAATCTGGAATGCACTGCCTGGAAGGGTAGAAGCAGGAAACCTCAAAACCTTTAAAAATACATGGGTGAACATATGAATGACATATCATTCAACGCAATGGACAAAGTGCTGGAATGTGGGATTAGTATAGATAGGTCAGCATAGACTTGATGGGAAGATAGGTTTCTTCTGTGCTTTGTGGCTCCATAAACAAAATAAGGGTTAGAACACAGTATCAACCATTAAATTCAATGGGATATACTTACATACCTGTAGAAGTTGCACCAAATATTCATTCAGTGTATTGATGACATCAATACTAGAGGGTACCATTCCTTCTGGCAAAGCGAGAGGTTGGAAGACAACACTGCATCCTCCAGATTGTCGTAACAAAGTTAGCTCACTCTCCAGGTTTGTAATCTAGCGAAAGAAAAAGAAAGGCATCTACTTGAGATTTGCTTTGGAACTTTAATGATGGGGTTTCAGCAGCACTAACAAATCCAGCACTTATTTCCCATCCCCAAATGTCATCCAGAAAGTTGAGAGAGCAGTCATCTTAACATTTTGCAATCCATGTGGTGAAGATGTGCACATAGTGCTGTTGGGTAGGGAATTCTAAGATTTTGACCCTGCAGTGAAGGAACAGCTGAGATGTGCTTAAGTCAGGATAGTGAGAGAGACTTTGAAGAAAATATGGAAATAATGGTTCTCTCATGCTTCTGCAACCCTTGTTCTTCTTTTATTAAATATTTATTCTTCAGATTTGGATAAGACCACCATTAATTACCAAACCCCAGTTGCCCCTGAGAAAGTGGTGATGAAATGCTTTCTAGATCAGCTATTTCAGCCAGCAGTTAAAACTCAAAAACTAGTGGTCCTTTGTGCTTGGACGCACACATAGAACACCTGGGGTATGGATAGTGGGTTTCCTTCTTTCAAGGTTGCAAATTTGAGGAAATTATTTTACTTTACCTGACAGATAAAACTGTTATTTGATGTTGACAACCTACTAACATTAGCATTGACTTGAATTGAATGGCAACTTGTGCATGGAGGAATTTTACGTAAGGTTATAAATAGAATGGCACTTGCAGTTTGACCCTATGCAATCCAATTTGCAGAATCTCATTACACAGAGACAACTGGTGGTGGTTTTAACTTGCAAGTCACTGTATCGCAGGTAAGGGTAGATGTTGAGGAGAGTCCTTCTTAATAGCTTCAGCTGGCATGGGAATTGAACAAATGGTGTTGACATCACACTGCATTGCAAACCAGTAGCCAGGCAATTGTGCTAACCAATGGCAGGATACAGTAGTTAAGTACTCACTAAGACAGATTTTGAGCGTACGAACCCTTTCTGTAGCTTTTGCCAGCTGGTTGCCAGCTATACCAGCCTCTTTGCGTGCCTCTTTAAGCTCCTGTCGAAGTTCCTCATTCCTCCCCTTCATCTGGTCTAATTGTGCTTTCAGGTGGGTATCACTGTTAAATTTATCTGTGGTATTCTTTCTCTCGATTGCCTGAAACAACATTTGGTGTAGCTCAATTAGTAGGTCAGCACATGTTGCACTTTAAATCAAGTTCACAAGACAAAGTCACTTCGTCACATTTGTAATAGAAATAATTCACTCAGGAATAATTCTGTGGACCAATGTACAACATAAAGACAATAGTTAGTGGTGTCAGATTTCCACTACTGTCCATATGACAAATGTTGCCCACTAAATGTTTTTAAACATATTTCTGCAAACTGCAAGTCCCATGTTTCACAGAATGTGCAAATGTTGGCTACATTTGCCCATGTTTTTTAGATAAATATTTGAGTTTCCAAGTCTTTCTTTTATGTTATCAGTGAAAAGATTTTTCAGACCCCCATGAATATAGTTTTTGGAACCTGTTTATTCATTAGCCTTGGTGAGGCCACACCTTGATTATTGTGTGCAGTTTTGGTCTCCTAGTCTGAGGAAGGACATGCTTGTAATTGAGAGAGTGCAGCAAAAGGTTCACAAGACTGATTGCTTGGATGACAGGACTCACATATGAGGCAAGACTGGATTGAATAGGCCTGTATTCACTGGAATTTAGAAGAATAAGTGGGAATCTCAGAGAAACGATGAGAATTCTGATGGAATGGTCAGGCTAGATGCAGGAAGAATGCTACCGATGTTGCTAAGTCCAAAACAAGGGGTCACAGTCTAAGAATAAGGGGCAAGCCATTCAGGACTGAGATGAGGTAGTATTTCTTCACTCAGAGAGTTGGGAACCTGTGGCATTGTTTTAAAAAATTCTCAAGGTCAGGTTCGTAGGAGAGTAGTCTGACACAGAACAAACGACCAAGAGGCGAGTCTGCTAGAATATGAGCATTTTATTCCCCGCAGCGTCGCCACAACCAGGTCTCATACTTACAACGGGTCTGGCTTATACTCACTCTACATGTTACCGGAACTGGGAGCCGTCAGTTCTCGTAGAGCGGTTGCCAACAACCCACGCTCGGCGGTTAAACGTAACCCCGGAGCAGACTCCCGGGTCTGGCTTATACTCACTCTACATGTTACCGGAACTGGGAGCCGTCAGTTCTCGTAGAGCGGTTGCCAACAACCCACGCTCGGCGGTTAAACGTAACCCCGGAGCAGACTCCCCGAACTGGAGACTTTTCCAGCTGATATACTCTTTTCCAGATATAAACATTCATGTGAACAGCAGAGCAAGGCTAAAAAACACATTCCATTCTGGTTACATACAGATAAGAAGATTCACACGGGGAGGTGTGTAATAAGATTCACACGGGACTAAGCAACACCTCCATTCCGGTTAGATTCACACATGTATTGGGACATAATTTTTAACCGTTTCACCACATTCCACTGCTTGGCCCAATACATGTGTTACATTATGATTCACACATGTATTGGGACATAATTTTACACCACATTCCACTGCTTGGCCCAATACATGTGTTACATTATGCTTAATTCAGTTCAATTCAATTGTGTTCAATTCAGTTCCGTCCATTTCAATTCAATTTAGCTCAGTTCCATTTTGTTCCGTTCAATTTGATTCACTTCAGTTCCACTCAGTTCAATCCCATTCAATTCTGTTAACTCCGCTTCAGCTTTTTGGACATGCCCACATCCTCCGCTGTACCCCAGGCAAGGGGTTCTTCGGCAGGACTGGGATCCTCTCAAGGGTGGACAGCAGCGACCCTGGGGTTCCTCCGGTCGCCCCCCACCATTTCTCAAACAAACTGCCACGTCATGCCACGGTCCATGCCATCCCGGGATGGTCGGGACCTCCACAGTTTGTTCTTCTGGTTTCTTAGTCTTTTTCCAAAACATTGTTCTGTATCAAAATCTCTCCTCAATTGCGATTGACCCTGCTCGCAGCGCCAAATGTTTTAAAAAATTCTCAAGGTCAGGTTCGTAGGAGAGTAGTCTGACACAGAACAGACGACCAAGAGGCGAGTCTGCTAGAATATGAGCATTTTATTCCCCGCAGCGTCGCCACAACCAGGTCTCATACTTACAACGGGTCTGGCTTATACTCACTCTACATGTTACCGGAACTGGGAGCCGTCAGTTCTCGTAGAGCGGTTGCCAACAACCCACGCTCGGCGGTTAAACGTAACCCCGGAGCAGACTCCCGGGTCTGGCTTATACTCACTCTACATGTTACCGGAACTGGGAGCCGTCAGTTCTCGTAGAGCGGTTGCCAACAACCCACGCTCGGCGGTTAAACGTAACCCCGGAGCAGACTCCCCGAACTGGAGACTTTTCCAGCTGATATACTCTTTTCCAGATATAAACATTCATGTGAACAGCAGAGCAAGGCTAAAAAACACATTCCATTCTGGTTACATACAGATAAGAAGATTCACACGGGGAGGTGTGTAATAAGATTCACACGGGACTAAGCAACACCTCCATTCCGGTTAGATTCACACATGTATTGGGACATAATTTTTAACCGTTTCACCACAGGCATTCTCTCACACAGGAAGCTGTTGGGGCCAGTTCATTAGATATATTCAAGAGGGAGCTGGAAATGGCCCTTGAGTCTAAAGGGATCAAGGGGGATGGAGAGAGGGCAGGAATGGGATACTGAGATTGCATCATCAGCCATGATCATATTGACTGGTCTACTCCTGCACCTATGTTCTATGTTTCTACATTTCTTCAGATGTCAAATTCCCAAAAGGTGGTGTGTTTGGCACTGATGGAATAAATAATTGAAAAATATCACAGATTATGTGACTAATCAGCATGATTCAAATTAGTAGGCATCACAAAGATTTCAGGCCAGTAATGAGGCCTCATAGATCTTCAATAGTTTTCAGATCACAGAATTCAGAGTGCCACAAATTAGGGAAAGAAATATGCATGTCGTTCTGATATAATGCGCACTTAGTTAACATTAATTCACGAGTTGGAGTCTGTGTTTCTAAAGCACAAACTTTTAAAATGTCTGCTGGCTGTAACATGATTATATCACCAACACTGTTTTCTAAAGCGTGATTTTTCTTTATTGCGGGATTGTACAAGAACACAACCATTGTGTCATACAAAAGCTACCTGTATAGAGAGGAGGAGTCACAGATAGATGGAATAGAAGAGATACAAAGTGCAAGAGTGAGAGTGACCTTGATTATTAAGTTTGAATCTCCATCACAACATCTAAAAGCAAGGGATAGTCCGGTTGTATCCGACAGCCAACAGGAATTAAGATCACATTTCAAGCCAACCTGGAAGCTGCGGGACTCAGGAATGTGGACTACCAGTGAGCAATGTCGTGAGAGATACAATAGGAACTAAGGAGGTCGACTAGCACCTTGCATTGTTCTTAAAAAAAATGCATTCCTCTTGCTGTACCTATTCACACTTACATTATTTGGTTGAAAATTCTCATTTACTTCACAAAACAAAACATAGGACGCAAATAATAGCAACAGAGACACAGAGGAGCAGATTGGCGGGCTGATTATGGAAAGGTTCAGAAGTAACAGGGTGTTGTCATGGGTGACTTCAAGTTCCCTAATATTGATTGGAACCTAGTTAGTACAAATAGTTGGATGGAGCAGATTTTGTCAGGTGTGTCTACAAACGATTCCTGACTCAATATGTAGATAGGCCGACTAGAGACGAGGCCATATTGGATTTGGTACTTGGCAACGAACCAGATCAGGCGTCAGATCTCTCAGTGGGAGAGCATTTCGATGACAGTGATCACAACTCCCTGACCTTTGCTACACTCATGAAGAGGGAAAAGTATATAATTGGGGAGGGGGAATTACAATGCTATTAGGCAGGAACTATGGAACATAAATTGGGAACTGATGTTCTCAGGGAAATGCATGACAGAAATGTGGAGTTGTTTAGGGAGCACTTGCTGCGCGTGCTGGATAGGTTTGTCCCACTGGGGCAAGGAAGGGATGGTAGGGTGAAGGAAGGAACCTTGGATGACAAGTGATGTGGAACATCTAGTCAAGAGGAAGAAGGAACATTACATAAGGTTGAGGAAGCAAGGATCAGACAGGGCTCTAGACGGTTACAAGATAGCCAGGAAGGAATGGAAGAATGGACTTAGGAGAGCGAGAAGGGGGGCATGAAAAAGCCTTGGTGGGTAGGATTAAGGAAAACCCCAAGGCATTCTACACATATTGAAGAACAAGAGAATGGCCAGAGTGAGGGTAGGGCTGATCAGGGATAGTGGAGGGAACTTGTGCCTGCAGTCGGACGTGGTGGGGGAGGTCCTTTATGAAAACTCTGATTCAATATTCACTAGTGAGAGGGACCTTGTTGTTTGTGAGCACAGCGTGAAACAGGCTAAGGTTGCCACCCAAGTTGCTAGGCTTGTTAAGAAGACGTTAGGTGTGTTGGCTTTCATTAGCAAGGGGATTGAATTTAAGAGCCACAAGGTTATTCTGCAGCTCTACAAAGCCCTGGTTAGAACACTTGGAATATTGTGTTCAGTTCTGGTTGTCTCATTATGAGAAGGATTTAGAAACTTTATAGAGGGTGCAGAGGAGATTTACCAGGATGCTGCCAGGGCTGGAAGGTGTGTCTTATGAAGAAAGGTTGAAGGAGCTAGGATTTTTCTCATTGCAGCGAAGAAGGATGAGGTGTGACTTGATAGAAGTGTACAAGATGATGAGAGGCATTGACAGGATGGATAGCCAGAGACTTTTTCCCAGGGTGGAAATGGCTATCATCAGGGGGCATAATTTTAAGGTGACCGAAGGAAGGTTTAGGGGAGTTCTTTACACAGAAGTGGTGAGTGCGTGGAATGCACTGCCAGCAGTGGTAGTGGAGTCACATACATTAAGGACATTAAAGTAACTCTTGGCTAGGCACATGGAAGATGGCAAAATGAAGGGTATGCAAGTTAGTTTGATCTTAGAGTAGGATAAAAGGTCGGCACAACTTCGAGTGCCGAAGAGCCTGTACTGTGCCGTACTGTTCTATGTTTGATGTAATGAACCAATTCTTGGCTCTCAGAATTATAGTACAGAGCTGCTTTCATGGAAGAAATGGCCTCCAAGAGTCAGCACACAAAGTGCTCAGAATGGTTTATTAGATTGGTTCACTAAACAGTTTATTATTTTCGTTATTTTTTTCAGGGATGCAGACCATAAGATATAGGAGCAGAAATCAGGCCATTCAGCCCATTGAGTCTGCTCCACCATTCAATCATGGCTGATAGGTTTTTCAACCCCATTCTTCCGCTTTCTCCCCGTAACCCTTGATAATCAAGAACGTATCTATCTCAGTCTTAAATGCCCTCAATGACTTGGCCCCCACAGCCTTCAGTGGCAATGAATTCCATAGATTCACCACCCTCTGGCTGAAGAAGTTTCTCCTCATCTCCGTTCTAAAAGATCTTACCCTTTACTCTAAGGTTCTAGTCTCTCCTACCAATGGCGAGGCCAGTATTTATTATCCATCCCTAACTGCCATTGACAAGGTGGTGGTGAGTCACTAACTTGAACAGCTGCAGTCCATGCAGTGAGGTACACTCAATGTGCAATAAGATAGATAGTTTCAGAATCTTGACCCAGAGATCGTGAAGGAATGACAATACTGTTCTACGACAGAAATTAGAACGAGAAAAAGTGATGATACTTACAGTAACTAGTTTCTCCAGACTTTCTATCTTAAGGATTTCTTCCCCTCCTTTTGAAATGCCTTCAACTTGAGTATTCTTTATGGCATGTAAAATATCTTTCATACCACTTTCAAATTGCTGATTCTCTTCCATCAGTTCTTTTACTGTAACCAACCAATATTCCTCAGATTAGTAAAGATTAGTAAAGGAACTACAGTCGTCAGATTTAACTCAGTGAAAAAAAAACATATTAAAAGTGCAAAGTATATCAAGTATATCACAACTCATTTAGTATCTTTAATATAATGAAACATTCCAAGGTGCTTCACAGGGACATGATAAGACAAAATATGACATCAAGCCACAGTGGAAATACTTGGTCAGATGGCCAATCTCTTAAAAGCAGGAAGATGAGGTGGACAGGCAGAGAGGTAGGAAGGGAATTCTGGAGTCTAGGGCCAAGAGAACCAAAAGTACCAGCACTAAAGGTGCAGCAGTTCTAACTGGGAATGCTGATGAGGACTTAGAGGAATGCAGGTATTGGTTGCAGGATTAGAGCAGGTTACAAAAATGGGGAAGGGCAATGCCATGGAGGGATTTTTAAAAAAAGAATGTGAATTTTCAAATCCAGCCATTCTTTGATCAGGAGCCAATTAATTGCAGTGATAGGGAATTGACTCGGTATGAATTAAAACACAAACTGCAAAATCTTGGATGATGCGAAGTTTTGGGAAAGTAGAATGGTGGGCGACACGGTGGCACAGTGGTTAGCACTGCTGCCTCACAACGCCAGAGACCTGGGTTCAATTCTAATCTAATCTAATCTAATCTAATCTAATCTAATCTAATCTAATCTAGAACATCAGAGTCTAAACAGAAGTGCATTGGAAGAGCCAAATCAACAGATAAAAGTAATGAAGGTGCCACTGAGGGCTTCAGCCAGCAGGCTGGGAGATCAATCCCAGTTCAATGAATATTGCAGGAGAGCATTCCAACAGCAGTACCAGATATGTAAAAAAAAAAATGCGGTGTCAATCTGGTGAAACTGAAACATGGGACCAAACAGTAGAAGCAGCATGCAATAGAGAGAGCTAAATGATCCCCTAACAAGTTGGTCAGACCTAAGGTCTGCAGTACTGCCACTTCTATTTGCAAATAGTGGAAGGCAAGTGAACAAATAACAGGAGTTGGAGTTGAATATGTTCCCATCCTCAACATTCCAGCAATAGTACTAAAGGACGTGCTCCAGAACTCTGTGCCTCTAACCAGATTGCTCCAATGCAGCTGCAGAGCTTGCATCTACCTGATAGTGTAGAAAATTGTTCAGGCATGACTTGTGCACAAAATGCAAGACAAATTCAACTAAGCCAATTATTGCCCAACCAGTCTTTTGTAAATATTCACTAATGGGATGTTGGTGTTGGGGGCTGAGCCAGCACTTCATTGCTCGTCCCAGTTGCGCTTGAGAAGGTGGCGGTGAGCTACCTTCTTAAATAACTGTAGTCCATGAGCTGTAGTAGACCCACAATGTGTTAGGGAGGGAGTTCCAGAAATATGACCCAATGACACTGAAGGAATGGCAATACAGTTCCAAGCCACAGACAAAAATAGGAATTGTTGGAAAAACTCAGCAGGTCCGGTAGCACCTGTGAACAGAAATCAAAGTTAACATTTTGGGTCAAGCGACCCTCCCTCATAACTGATTTCTCTCCACAGATGCTACCAGACCTGCTAAGCTCTTCTAGCAATTTGTAGTTTCATCTCTGATTTACAGCAACCACGATCATAGAGTCTTACAGCACAGAGACAAGTCCTTCGGCCCAGACTGGTCCATGCCAACCAAACTGTCTGTCCACGCTACCCCCATTTTCCTGCACTTGGCCCATATCTTTCTAATCCTTTCCTATCCATGTACTTGTCCTTTAGTACTATTGCTGGAATGTTGAGGATGGGAACATATTCAACTCCAACTCCTGTTATTTGTTCACTTGCCTTCCACTATTTGCAAACAGAAGTGACAATACTGCAGACCTTAGGTCTGACCAACTTGTTAGGGGATCATTTAGCTCTATCTATTGCATGCTGTTTAAATGTTGTTAATATACCCACCTCAACCACTTCTGCTGGCAGCTCATTCCATATGAGTACTACTCTCTGTGTAAAAACGTTGCCCCTCAGGTTCCCTTCTATCTTTTCCCCGCTATCCTTAAACTGATGCCCCCTAGTCCTCAATTCCCCAACACTGGGTAAAAGACTGAGTGCATTCATCCTATCCAAGCTTCTCATGATCTTACATACCTCCATATGATCCTCCCTCAGTCTCCTACACTCTAAAGAAAAACGTCCTAGCTTGTCCAACCTCACCCTATATCTCAGGCCATTGAGTCCTGGCAACATCCTTGTAAATTTCTTCTGGACTCTTTCCAGTTTAATAACTTTTTTATCTAAACTGCTCTTCATATACAGATTTGACAAAACAATTTTAAAGTTTTATTTTGAAAAGACTTACATTTGGCCTGTAGTTGAGCAATTTCGGTCCTTGTTTTTTCCAGTTCTTTTTCCTTTACTTCCAATTCTCTTGAAATATATTCATTCTAAAAAAAATTGCAAATATAATTCACCATCTGAGAATTGCATACATACTTATCACTTCCCTTTAGAACCTTGGGATCATGGATACTTAAGGCCCAAGAGGCCATTCAGCCCTTCATGTTCCTGTCAGCTCTCTGTAAGAGCAATTCAGCTCGTCTCAACTCCCCTCACAATGTCCCCATAGTCCTGCATTTCTTTTCTATTCAAATAATTATCAAATTGACTTTTTAAGGCATGTCGGAATCCATCTGCACCTCATTCTCAGGCAATACCCCCTTCTCTCAGGCTTTCCCTCCCTGTGTCCGTTTTTTGCTCCACTGCCATTTCTCCTTCTAACTTCCCTGATTAATGGGTTAAACATCAAAAGAAATAATGCACTAATCAGATGACTATATTGTGATTAATTGGCATCACCAGTTCACTGATCAGATTCCAAATGGGCCTGACACAACTGTGACATAACCAAGTCAGAGAATTTTTGTTTTTGTTCCAGCTGATATCTGCTTCACACTGCTGGAGCACTTCAAATCATAAAAGATCCCATCGCTCCTTGTTTACAGTCCCGCTCGGTGTAAATGACAGGAAACATGCCGGATGATATGTATCAATCACTTTTAAAAGTATATATTCATGTGATTTGGATGTCATTGCTGGGCCAGCATTTATTGCCCATCACTAGTTGGTCTTGAGAAGGTGCTGATGAGTTGCATTCTTAAACTACTGTATTTCATTTGGTGCAGATGCACCCACAGTATTATTAGGAAGGACGGTCAAAGATTCTGACATAGCAATACTGAAGGAACAGCAATATATTTTCATGTTGGGATGTCACGTGGCCTAGAAGGGAACCTGTATGTAGTGATATTCCCACGTATCTGCTGCCTTTATCCTTCAAGATGATCACAGTCATGGGTTTGGAAAGTGCTGTCTAACAACCATGATGAACTTCTGAAATACATCCATGTAGATGGAACACACTCTTGAATTATACCTCATTGATGATGGACAGACTTTAGAGAGTTGGGAAGTGAGTTATTCACTGCAGGATTCCTGGCTTCTGACTTGACCTTACAGCCACAGTATTTATATGGTTCATCCAGTTCAGTTTTGGGTCAATGGTTATCCCATGGACGTTGATAGTGAAGAATTCATATATGATGAAGCCATTGAATATCAAGGCAGAATAACTCAATTCACTCTTTTTGAAGATTGCCTGGCACTTACGTAGCAGGAACGTTACTCATCATTTCTTAGCCCCATCCTTGATATTGCCCATGCCTTGCTGGATCTGGATGCAAACTGCTTCAGCAGCTGAGGAGTTGTGAATATTTTGCAATAATTAGCAAATATCCCTACTCTTGCCGATGATGAAATGAAAAACATTGATGAAACAGATGAAAAGCTCCTATAAGATGTCCCAAAACTGAGATGACTGATCTCTAGCAAGTATCTTCCTTTGTGCTTGGCATGAATCCAAACAGTGAGAGTTTCCTTGGATTCTCAGTGACTCCAGTTTTGTTAGGGCTCCTTGATACTACTCCATCAAATGTTACCTTGACGTCAAGGGCAGTCATTCTCACTTGCCGTGTGGAATTCAGCTCATTTGTTCATATGTGAACTGAGGGTGTAACAAAGTCAGGAGCTGAGTGGGTCTGGTAAAACCCAAACGGAGCATCACTGAGCAGAATATTCCTAAACCAGTGCTGCTTGATTGCAGTGTTGATGGGGTGGTAAATAGCTGGTTCAGATTTGTCCTGTTTATTAAACATAAAAGACATAGTTGGGCAATATTCCATAATTCTCCTTTGCAGGATCAGTGCCTTTAGCCATTGATAGCACATGGAGTGAATTATTTTGGTTGAAGATTGGCATCTGGATCTACCACTCAGCACTCTGGTTGAAAACTGTTGCAAATGTTTCAGCCTGTTCTTCTGCACTGATGTGTTGGGTTCCGTCATCACTGAAGATTGGAACAGCTGTGCAGTCTCTCTTGTAGAGAATTGTTTAATTATCCACCATGTTTGATGACTGGATGTGGCAGGACTGTAGAGCTTGGATCTGATCCATTAGTTGTGGAATCTCTTAGCCCAATCAATCGCTGCTTATGCTGTTTGGCAGGCAAGTAGTTCTGTCACTTTTGAGGTTGGTGTCTCATTTGTAAGAAAGCACTGTGCTGCTCTAGGTATGATCGCCTCTATTATTTTATTGAACCATGCTTGATCCCCTGGATTGATGGTTTTAGTAAAGTGTGGAGCCAGGATATTGTAAATAGAGTTCGAGTACAGCTCTGCTGTTGCTGATTGCTCACCATGCCAATCTTTAAATTCTAGATCTGATCAAACATTATATTGCATTGTAATCTAATTTGGATAGACACATCCGCATCAGCTCTGATCAAAAATCCTCAGAAATGGTAGATGGGTGGGTGGGACAGAAGAGAGGCTCCTGATGAATCTGCTGCAGTCCAACACAGCTATTCCAGGGAGCTAGCATAAATGCAGTCAGAACTGATCATTCACAAAAATGAAATTTTCTATGTATACTTTATCAATTAGGAAGGTAGGCACTGGCAGAAGCACAATATATTAATTTCATATTTAGTTCCCCTGTTACCTTTAAATCTTTTTATAACATTCTCAGGACAAGTCTCCCTTACCTCATTCAATGCAAGTGATAGGGATTTCATTTGCCAGACCACATGCTCTCTCCTTTCTGGAAGGGTCGCCAAATTAAATCCCAATCAGAGGCAGGCAACTACTCATTGCCCCATAGCATCACAAGGGAGGTGGTAGCTTTTACTAATACTGCAGTGATCCAAGTTCAGGAATATCAAGGGCCCAAGTACTGGCAGATAATGGCAGGAAGGATATTGTTGGATTGGGGGAGGGGAGGGGGGGCGTTCCAGGTTGGCCCCCACCCATTCAATTGCTGTGTGTAAAAAAGGCACCAAATGCCTTTGATTTAGAGACCCTATCATTCTGCATCAACACCTTCCTGCTCTGCCAAGTGGCTGCATTCACACCACTGGATAGCAAATCCCTCCAGTATCAGTAGTGGGATGAGGCACTTCGGTGAAGAATTAATCAATAGCCGGTGAGGGAGCGTCAAGGTCTCTTGGTTCAGCAACACTCCCCAGGACCCCACTATTAAGTGTATAAATTCTGCTCTGATTTGCCTTTCCAAAATGCAGCACCTCACATTTATCTAAATTAAATTCCATCTGCCACTCCTCAGCCCATTGGCCCATCTGATCAAGATCCCATTGAACTCTGAGGTAACCTTCTTTACTGTCCACTACACCTCCAATTTTGGTGTCATCTGCAAACATACTAACTATATCTCCCATGTTCATATTCACATCATTTATACAATTGACGAAAAGTAGCAAACCCAGCACTGATCCTTGTGGCACACCATTGGTCACAGTCCTCCAGTCTGAAAAGCAACCCTCCATCACCACCCTCTGTCTTCTACCTTTGAGCCAGTTCTGTATCCAAATGGCTAGTTCTCCCTGTATTCCATGAGATCTAACCTTGCGAACCAGTCTCCCATGGGGAACCTTGTTGAATGCCTTACTGAAGTCCATATAGGTCACGTCCACCTCTCTGTCCTCATCAATCCTTTCTGTTACTTCTTCAAAAAACTCAATCAAGTTCGTGAGACATGATTTACCATGCACAAAGCCATGCTGACTATCTCTAATCAGTACTTGCCTTTCCAAATGCATGCAAGTCCTGTCCCTGAGGATTCCCTCAAACAACTTGTTCACCATTGATATTAGGCTCATTGGTCCATAGTTCCCTGGTTTTTCCTTACCACCTTTCTTAAATAGTGGCACCATGTTAGCCAATTTCCAGTCTTCCGGCACCTCACCTGTGACTATCGATAATACAAATATCTCAGCAAGGGATCCAGCAATCATTTCCACAAAGTTCTAAGGTACACCTGATCAGTTCCTTGGGATTTATTCACTTCTATGCATTTTAAGATATCCAGCACCTCCTCCTCTGTAATGTGGATATTTTCAAGATGTCACCATCTATTCCCCACATTCTTTATCTTCCATGTCCTTCTCCATAGTAAATACTGATGCAAAATACACATTTAGTATCTCCCCCATCTCCTGTGGTTCCACACAAAGGCCACCTTGCTGATCTTTGAGGGGCCCTATTCTCTCCCTAGTTACCCTTTTGTCCTTAATGTATTTATAAAAATCCCTTTGGATTCTCCTTAACCCTATTTGCCAAAGTAATCTCACATTCCCTTTTTATCTCCTGATTTCCCTCTTAAGTATACTCCTACTGCCTTCATACACTAAGGATTCCATTGATCTCTGCTGTCTAGCTCTAACATATGCTTCCTTCTTTTTCTTAATAAAAACCTCAATTTCTCTCGTCATCCAGCATTCCTTACACCTACCAACCTTTCCTTTCAAACTAATAGGAATACACTGTCTCTGGACTCTCATTATCTCATTTCTGAAGTATTTCCATTTTCCAGCCATCCCTTTACCTGCAAAATCAACTTTTCTAAGTTCTTGTCTAATACCATCAAAATTAGACTTCCTCCAATTTAGAATTTCAACTTTTAGATCTGGTCTATCCTTTTCCATCACTAATTTAAGACTAATAGAATTATGGTCGCTGACCCCAAAGTGCTTCTCCACTGACACCTTAGTCACCTGCCTTGCCTTATTTCCCAGGAGTAGGACAAGGTTTGCACCTTCTCTAGTTGGTACACCCACATACTGAATCAGAACATTTTCTTGTACATGCTTAACAAAATCTTCTATCTAAACCTTTAACACTATGGCATTCCCAGTCTATGTTAGGAAAGTTAAAATTCCCTACATCATAACCACTCTATTATTCTTCCAGATAACTGAGATCTCCTTACAAATTTGTTTCTCAATTTCCCGTTGACTGTTTGGGGGGGGGGAGGGAAATCTATATTACAATCCCAATAAGCCTGCAAAGCTATTTTGTGCTACCTGCATTATTTGCCTGTTGAGCTTGGCGAGTTCAAATTCTGCGTTCTGGTATGCTCCTTCTTTGTTCAGTAACTCCCCCCGGATTTGACGATTCTAAAGAGATGCATTGACTTAGTCAGAATACTCTGAGAGACTTAATCACATTTCAATGTTAGCTTCAGCTTTTTTTATTTGGAAGTCTTCCTATTTTCCCACCTCATACACTAGGGCGAGTTCACTTTCAAAATAGCTTGCTCTGTGAAAGTCATGCGGTTCCCATCATAATCCCATGCTGCATAGAATTTACAACAGTGGATTATGGAATTTCACTGCAGGCAAATATAAAACAAAAGGAATATATATTGCTTAAAAAATAACAGTTAAAATAATATTAAGCAAAGGGATATAATGGTTGTATACTTTTTTTTAGACAGTAGTATGCAGAGAAAACCTTCTAGAGGTCTAGAATTGTAAAGCAGCAAAATTGCGTCATATTATCGTCAATACTTGATTCGTACTTTTGGCCTCTGTGTAATGGAAATGATTTTGAGGCACTGAAAGTAGTGTGAAAATGGTTCATAAAAGTGGTACTGGAACTGAGAGGCTATACTCAGCATGAAAGATTGAACTTCTTTCTCTACAGAAGAGGTGACAATATAATCAAATAGAGGTACTTAAAATTATGATGAATAGACACAGCTAAGAGTTTTTCCAATTGTGAAGAAGACCTGGAAGCTATTAACTTTTTTTTATTCATTCATGGGATGAGGGTGTCACTGTGCAGATCAGCATTTATTGCCCATTCCTAATTGCCCAGAGGGCAGTTAAGAGTCAACCATATTGCTGTGGATCTTCAGTCACATGTAGGCCAGACCAGGTAAGGATAGCAGTTTCCTTTCCTAAAGGACATTAGTGAGCCAGATAGGTTTTTCCGACAATTGATAATGGATTCACAGTCATCATTAGACTCTTACTTCTAGAGAGTATTGAGTTCAAATTACACCATTTGCCGTGGTGGGATTTGAACCCGGGTCCCCAGAACATCACTTGGGTCTCTGGATTAATAGCCAAGCGGTAATCCCACTATGCCATTTGCCTCTCTTATTAATGTAGGATAGTGACTAATAAATCTACTAGGGAACACTGTCGAAGATCCTTCATCCAGAATTCAGAATACAGAACTTGCTACCACAAGGGATGGCATGGTTGGTCAGTGGTTAGCTGCTTCACAGCACCAGGGATCCAGGTTTGATTCCACTCTCGAGAGTTTGCACATTCTCCCAGTGTCTGTATGGGTTCCTTCCGGGTGCTTCAGCTTCCTCCCATAGTCCAAAGATGTGTAGGTTAGGTGGATTGGCCACATTAAATTGCCAATAGCGTCCATGGATTTGTAGGTTAGGTGGATTAGCTGCGGAAAGCAGGGTTACAGGGACATGGTAGAGGGTTGGGTTTGGGTGGAATGCTCTTTCGGAGGATCAGTGTGGACTCAATGGGCCTGCTTCTACACTGTAGGATTCTATGATCTCAACAATGTGGTGATACAGGGTGCAGTTGAAGCAAATAGCTAGATAAGCACACAAGGGAGAAAGTAATTGAATAATATACTGATCGGGCAAGTTGACGAGGGTAGGTATGAGGTCCTAAGGGCATTACTGGAACCAATTAAACAAAAAAAGGTTTCTGTTTCTACTGTGCATTCTAAGCTATTTTAATCATCTTTTAACTATGGTGAGGTAAGAGGCTTCTACTGAGTGGAACTGAATGATTAAGGATGTTATGCCTCAGTTAGAAAGGGAATTAGTGAGACCACATCTTAAGTACAATGATTAAAAAGTGTTGTAGAAACTCTATACGTCTGGTAGCATCTGTGGAGAGAAACAGAGTTAATGTTTCGAGTCCAATAGGATCTCAGGAATAGTTATGTTGGATTGAAATGTTTCTGTATCTCTCACCACAGATGCTCCTAGCGCTGTGGTATTTTCTCAAGTATTTTCTGTTCTTATTTCAGATTTCCAGCATCCACAGTACTTTGTTTTTTTTGTATCATGAATACAGTGTGCAACTTTAGTCTCCTTATTTAGGAAAGGATGTAAATGCATCAGAGGCAGTTTCAAGATACTGAAATGAGTGAATTGTCTTATGAAGTTTAATTTTCAGACTGGGTGAGGGGTGACTTGATTTAACTTTATGAGATAGTGAAAGATCTTAATAAGATGGACGTAGAAAGGATATTTCCTCTTCTGGGGGAGTCCAGAACTAGGGGACACTGTTTTAAAATTAGGGGCCATCCTAGGACAACAATGAGGAGAAGCTTTTTCTCTGAGCTTTGTACAACTTTGGAATTCTCTGCCTCAGCAGGTAGTGGAAGCAGGAAATGTTTGGATCTTTTAAAGTGGGGCTAGATAGATTCTCATTAGCCAAAGGAATCAAACATTATTGGAAGGGGTTGCTAGAAATGGCAATGTATAATTTAAATCACAAACAGATAAGCCGAAATGACTATTCCTGCTCCTGTTTCATATGTTTGTGAAACACAAGTGACAAAGACTCTAAATTAGAAACACCATTGGGGTTAAAGGGCAAGAACAATATCAGTGGAGGATAAACCAAAGAACTGAGAAACGCCTTCTCAATAAATGGTCTTTTATAACTATTTCTTCAGTAGCTTGTACTTATGCTAAATCAGTCAGATGGAAATTGGAGGCAATTCATTATTAGTAACTGAAATATTCCAGCTTTAAGAGCATGACTAGCACACCATCTTTCATAGTCAAAAATAAAGTGCAAACTCATGTTCTAGTGTGTTATTACAGGATGCTGAAGCTGATTATGTTCAAATATTTGTACTATATTAGTAGAATTCTGACCTGTAATTTAAGGCTCGATAGTTCTAGCCTTAACTGCTCTAGGAGGTCATCTAATGGGTCACCATTCTTGATAAAGTTCTTGGCTGGCTCTTCAGAATCAGTCAACTGCACTGGCTGAACATTCCTAGCCACGGGGATATCTGTTTGCTCAAGTGACTCTGCTACAGTATTCACAGTAAGCTCTGACAGCTTTGTCAAAGTAGGTGGCAATGACAATGGCCTGGCTGGAGTTTCTGGTTGTTCAGCTTGTCTGGTTTTTAACTCATCAACAGGCTTTTTCTTTACAAAATATTCTGTCGTCTGATGGGGAACATTCTGACTTTCTGTCAGGGAAGTTACTGATTCTTCCCAACGCAAAGAGCTCCTCCGAGAACTTCCTGGCTGCCTTATGGACCTCTGGAGAATCTCTGAAATCTGGCTGGACATTTTCCTTACTGCAATATCTTTATAGTAATCAATGTCAGCAATGCTTTGTCTTGCTTTGACATAATAAAAATAATCATCTCTATTGTCCTGTATAAAAACAGAGCAGATGCATTCTAAATTATTTGACATGTTCCTCTCAACACTCTGGTCATTCCTTAACAACATTCTTAAGCTAGAAATTAATAGAACTTTTGATGCAGTAGAGAAAAATAGATACAAAAGTGTTTTAAATGAACCAGAAATAATTACTTGTTCATATTTTACTGGAATTACATAGCAATTCCTGCTACAACTACAAAAACAAATACAGGAAAACACAAATACAGGTGTGGCACAGTGACTCAGTGGTTAGCACTGCTGCCTCACAGCGTCAGTGACGAGGGCTCGATTCCATGTTAGGTGACTGATTGTGTGAAGTTTGCACATTCTCCCTGGGTCTACATGGGTTTCTTCCGGGTACTCCAGTTTGCTCCAATAGTTCAAGGATGTGCAGGCCAGGTGAATTAACAATGCTAAGTTGCTCATAGTGTTACATGCATTAGTCAGATTTAAAGAGAGGTTGAAGGGTGGGTCTGGGTGGGTTGCTCTTTGGAGGGTCGGTGTGGACTTGTTGGACCAAGTGGCCTGTTTCCATACTGTAGTGAATCTAACTTAAAGCCTTCCTCAATATTAAAAAGAAATAACTGCTTCCAGATTGTAATTTATTATGGATCTACTTGCTTGATAAATCTGTTGGCCCCAGTCATCATAGCTAATGAAAAATCAGTTTTTAAACAGATAATTATCCAAGCTTACACACAATGTGTGTTGTCCCTTCAGAAATTATCTTCCTGTGGCTTCCTGGGATTAGGAGTTTAAGTGAAGAACATTGACACCACAGGATTGCATGCACACCTGCACAATGAAGCACCAGCAACTCGGTGTTGCATCAATCCCCTGCAGAATAGTATTAGAACTTGGAGATTTTCTACACCACAACTCGTGGTCCATACTAGCCAACTGTTTCTGACATATTCTACATTATAAAAAGGACTTTCTCAGATGATTTCATAACAGAAAATATTCTGACAAGTAATGATTGTTAGGTGTCTATTGGCAGATCATTTAATCCTCTGATCAATTTTCTCTCCATTTAGGTGCTGCCAGCTAGCGTTTTTCCAGAACTTTGTGTTTTTATTGCATTCTTGTTCCTCCCGAGAGATCTTGGTTTCAATAGTGTGGGGAATATATACAGGCAAAATTGTGTGGGAAAGGACAGATTCAGTGATTTTTTTTACCATTTATTGCCATCTATGCTGGTCAGGATATTAAATTCTATTCACTCCTGCCATGACAGAATCAGTAAAATGGACCTGACAATTCATTTCAGGCTACATGTAAATTTCATTCATACAGAATCTACATGTTAACTCAAGCACGACAAAAGATGTAACGTAACCTAAAATTATTACTCCATGATTTTGATAATTTTGATAAAGCTATAATTTCAGCACAAAGCATATTGTATTACCTGGCGGTTTAACTCAAAGTTGACTGAACTTGACAGTTCTGTCTCTTTGCTAGAATTTATCTTCTCATTAAATGGATCCACCAACCCCAGGTCCTCGGCTGATATTCCTAGGTACAGCATAATACAGCACAGTCTTGACATTTTATAGATTTAACCTTGATCAAATTAAATATGATACTAAAACAATCTATATTCTAAATTGAAGTTCACAAACCCTATTTTATACATGAAGTAGTATTTCAATTATACTTAAGAAATTTACTCAAAAAGGTAAACAGAGCTGATTTACAATCTACACATCTGTGCCTCATTATGTTTGAACTGTAGAAAGAGGGGCAAATGGCTTTTATTCATTTTAAACTTTTATGACTGTTTTGTCTAACTACAGAGGCCTTCAATGTTTATTCGAATCACTGGAAAAAGTAGATGAGGTCTTGTTTGACATGTCAGTTGTAAGGATGCAACTTCTGACAATGCAGCATGCAGAGCTGGCTTTTCCCATGGTGTGAGAACCCTGACTTTGGGACCAAATGGAGTTCTCAAGCTGCAGTTCCCAGATTTAATGGCAGCAATGGCACCATCTTCTGTTCCCTAATCAGCTGCCTTAGGACAGTGGGTGAGTTCTCAATCCTACCAGTCAGCCAGAGAGTCAGCAGTTCTGGAACCTCACTGGGTGAGGTGAGAGTTGCTGAAGCTGGTTAGCGACAGAGAAGGCCTCAGCATGGTGGTACACTCGGAGGCACATGCTTAAGTTAAAATTATTGGTGACGTTTGAGTGTGGGAGGTATGAAGGCAGAAGAAATTTATCATCTCAAAGTTGAGCAGAAAAACTGCACAGGAGCATACTGTTTAACCTTTCTTGCCCACACCTGTTGCGGGAAAGCTGAAATGTGGAGCTGGTGGCTTTGGTGCATGCAAGGGGCCACTCCACCACTGGCAAAATGCTAGCGTGCCCACAAAGATCAGAAGTAATTAGATTCATAATCAGCTTAATTGGCTGCCATTGTTATTTCAAGTAGCCCCTCTGGGAATCCTGCTTGTTTAGGAGAATTTTACAGTATTTAAAAGTGCAGTTTGCGAAGAAGGGAGTTTCATTAACTTATTTTCTTTATACAGGCGCTTATAATGAATATCACCTTGCCCCAATGTAGTTATTTGTTTTGCTCCACATTTGCAAATACATGAGTCAACAATTTCCTATTTGATAGTGATGCTTGCCTTGCGTTCACTGCAAAATCACAAACTAGGAGCTAAGCTTACCTCCCACACCTGCTTGCATGCCTTTGTCTTGAGCCATCCTACGAATCTGCCTCTTTAACACAAGTCTTTCTTCCTCCAGGCGTTCAATCTGAATTAACAAATATTGCAAGTTTTTGGACTTTTAAGTGGAACCGTCTTGCATATTAATGTGACAAACCAATAGCAAGGCAAACAAAATGATTCACCAACCTCTTTTAGCAGAATCTGGTTCTCTGCTTGAAACTGCTGCTGTTTCAAATACTTGATTTTCCTAAATTCACTTAGGTCAATTACTTCATTTGCAGCAAGGCCTAAGCATAAATTATTTTTCATTAGAGCAAGAAAAGACTGAATTTTCACCAACGTCATTTGCATCAGTAGTGCTAAGTATAATTGCATGTGACAATTGTTTTAACAATTCAATGGCACATAATATTTATTTGCAATCCACTTTCAGGGTCATGTACTGTAAAAGTGGCCTCACAGGTTCCTGGGCAGTTTTTACAAATCAACTAGGTTCATCCAGGTAAATTGCAAGGAAATTCAGAGAAAACAGCTAAAAGATGCTTAAATCTACTAGATTTCCTGTAGCATTGTTCACGGTCTTTCAGATAATAGAGATTGTGACAAAACGGGGACTGTAAGCTACAAGCACAGCATTACCGAGGCATATTTATTTATGGATTCCAAATCAAAGTTGATTATGACAGCATTTTCATTCCTATATACTGACATTAAAATGTGACCAAATATTGTGACCATAGCGAAAGTGAAATATGTTGTATAAATGCAATAAATTTGCATATTCTTTTCAGCTTCTGAAATACTCAAAGATCACATTTGTTACAACTGCAGATTTTCTTTTAAAATGTATATTAAGAGTTTATTAATAGTTATATGAGATGAAGAATTTCTATCAGCTTGACCATGACTTGCAAACCACTTACTGGAGATAACAATCATAATTTGGTTAAAATTTGCATTAAATGACTATGAAAAACCAAAGCTACAAAATTGAACCACTTTATAATGCTGCCCAAGGAATGTGTGAATTTGGGCTCAGTTCAACAAAATTCAATTGCAAGAACATCGCAGAGTCATCCTTTGCTGTTTTCCCTCATGTCCTACTACACAGATAGCAAGAGTTGTTATGCACACAAAAAACAGATCCTCTGAATATAATAGGGATTGGGACTAAGGGATGACCAAACATCCCATGTGAAGCTGCACATTCAAACCACAGCATGTTATTGGGATTGATTACAGTGGAGTCTAGTACTGAAATCTAGCAAAACTACTCAAGTTCATTTTATTGGGAACCGTTTCAAATTTAATCTAGAAAATCACTAATTGTAAAGTGTAAACAAGGTCATCAAATACATTCTGTTATCAAACATTGCTGAGGGTCTTAAGATGTACCTAAGCGTTGCCGGAAATTTTCATTTTCATCCAAAAGATCATTTATCTTCATTTCAAGCTTGTTTATCTCCTTTGTCGCTGCTTCAATTTGATGATCTCGGATTTTGATATGGTTCTTGCATTCCTTAATCTCTGCAACAGCATTTTCCAATCCATAAACACCCTAGTGCAGGATCACACCAATCAATGTAAGCAATTGTTGTCTGTTATACCAGAATGATACAGGCATTACATATTTTAAAGGTTATGGAACCAAAGTAAGCAAATTGAATTAAGATACAGAATAACCTTGATATACAGCAATTGAATCTTGTATCAGTTTCAAATCCTGTTCCTATACTACTTCTTTGACACAAAATTAAAGGCATGCGTAATCCTAAAGCTTTCGTATGCTGGTTTCAAAGATCCTGCCTTCAGTTTCAGATACATTCGAGGCGCCCAAAAGCACAAATAATGTTCTGGTCATCCTGCTTTTTTAAGCAATATTGACAGTAAAAAAGTTGGAGAAGGTGATGACTGCAGATGCTGGAGATCAGAGTCGAGAGTATGGTGCTGAAAAAGCACAGCAGGTCAGGCAGCATCCGAGGAGCAGGAGAATCCATTTTTCAGGCAGAAGCCCTTCATCAGAAATGAGGCTTGTGGGCCAGGGGCCTGAGAGGTAAATGGGCGGGGGGGTTGGGGTCGGGTTGGGAAGATAGCTGAGAAGGCGATAGGTAGATGATGAAGAGGGAGAAGGTGATAGGTCAGAGAGGAGGGTGGAGCGGATAGATGAGAAAGGTGATGGATAGGTAAGGAGGGCGGTGCCAAATTGGAGGCTTGGGACTGGGATAATGTGGGGACAGGGGAAATGAGGAAACTGTTGAAAAAAGTTAGCCAGGACACCTGAGAGAGCATTCTCTGTCCTTCTGATAGAAGTGATCTTGTGTTTGCAAGGTGCTGCTTAAGGAGCTTTGGTAAATTTTTGAAATGCATTTTACAGATGCTACACACTGCTGAAGAGCAACAGGAGTGGTGAGAGTGAATACTTATGAACATGATGCCAATCAAGTGGGCTGCTTAGTCCTGGATGTTGTTAAGCTTCTTGAGTGTTGCACTCATCAAGGCAAGTGGGGAGTATAACATCATACTCCTGACTTGTGCCTCGGAGATGGTGGAGAGGCTTTGGGGAGTCAGGGGGTGAGTTACTCACAATATTCCTAGCTTCTGACCTGCGCTTGTAGCCACAGTTGAGTTGCTGGTGAATGTTAACTCCTAGCATGTTGATAGTAGAGGATTCAATGATAAAACTATTGAATGTCAAGGGGTGCTAATCAGATCGTCTCTTATTTGGAGACAGCATTTATGTGGTAAGAATGTAACTTGCTACTTTTCAGCCTAATCTTGGACATTGTCCAGGAATTGTAGCATTTGGACATGGACAGCTTCAGCATCTAAAGAGTCATAAATGGTGCTGAACAGTGCACAATCGTTGGAGAACACCCTCACTTGTGATCTTACGATGGAGAGAACGTCATTAATGAAGCAGCTGAAGTAGCTAGGACACTACCCTGAACAACTCCTGCAGACATGTGCTGAAGCTGAGAAGACTGACCTCCAACAACCACAACCTTTGTCCTTTGTATCACATTTGACTCCAACCAGCAGAGAGTTTGCCTCTGATACCAACTGATTCCAATTTTGCTGATGCTCCTTGATGTCACACTCCATCAAATGAAGCATTGATATCAAGAGCAGTCAATCTCACCTCACCACTGGAATTCAGCTCTTTTGTCCATGTTTGAACCAAGGCTGTAATGAGGTCAGGAGCTGAGTGGCCCTGGCAGCACCTAAACAGGGTGTCACTGAATGGATTATTGCTGAGCAGGTGCTGTTTGGTAGTATTGTTGATGACACCTTCCACCATTTTTCTGATGATCAAAAGTAGACTAATGGTGTGGTAATTGGTCAGGTTGGATTTGTCCTTTGTGTGCACAGGACATACATTGGCAATTTTTCACATTGTCTGGTTGATGCTAGTGTTGTAGCTTGGCTACGGGTGTGGCAAGTCCTGGACCATATTCAGTACGGTTGCCAGGGCCCATAGTCTTCGCAGTGCCTCAATCATTTCTTGATATTATAACATGGAGTGAAACAAATTGGCTAAAGACTGACTCTGTGAAGTTGAGGACCTGTGGAAGAGGCCATGATGAATCATCCATTCAGCAATTCTGTCTGAAGATTGTTGCAAATGCTTCAGCTTTATCTTTTGCACTGATGTGTTGGGCTCTTCCATCATTGTTTAATGAGTTGTTTAATTTAACCACCATCATTCACAACTGGGTATGATAGGATTGCAAAGCTTAGGTCTGATCTTTTGTTTGTGGGATCAATTAGCTCTATCAATCACTTGCTGTATGTGCTGTTTGGCATGCAAGTATTCCTGTAAAGCCCAAATTCGTCGATGCTTGTCATTTTTAGTAGCAACCTTAATTTAGAGAAATTACAGAAAAAAAATGTTCATTAGGCCACATTTTTCATCTCTGCACGCCAAATGAGGAGCACATGTCAATGGGTCACAGGTCAAAGAATTAGCACTGCAGTAGTATCATCTTTGGTTTGTGCTCTGTCAGTCCATTTCCCCATCTCTTGGGGAATCAGGACTGGTGAATTCTGCTTGTCAGAATTCCTTTAACGCCATGCACTTCAAGAAAAATGATTGCCAACCTCTATTGTGACAATCCTATGATACATTTATTTTCATCACATTATTTCACTGGTAATTTTTATTTTTCAATTCCATGCATATTGTGTTGGCTACTTACTGATTCATATGCCCTGAGTTGAATCAGCATTTCCGCCAGTTCCTTGTCTTTTTCCCTAGCATCTCTCTCTGCAAGGTCAGCCATACGCTTTGCTTCAAATGCTTTTTGCTCTGCTGCCTGTGTCTTTTGCTGGAGGAAGCCAATTTTGGTGTGCAGATTAAGTGTTGGAAAACCTCAAAAGAAATCATAACCATATTTCAGTTACAAATATTTATATGACAATCAAAATGCATGACTTCAACAAAAGCAACAATGATAATGGCTTTCTATGAACACTGCAATATTTTCATGAACATTAAAATTGCATCAAACTAAACTGTGCTGGTGCAAAACCTCAACCCAAGTTGAAGTTCAACTTGCTTAATGTTATTCTACAATAATTCCTTCCATTGTCAACCCATTCTTAAATAAAGATGTCTTCTACTTCAACCACCTGTACACAGTTCCCAACAAGCCTCTATGCAAAAAGAAAATTTTCTTCTGTTTTTTTGTTTAATGTATTTTATCTCAATTACTTGAAATGGTCAGAGTTTGCTGACTCAACATTGTAAGCATTCCCATGAAATAACTCTGACTTTTGTAGTCCTCCAACAAAAAAGAAATACTGGTGAGGATTTTGGCATCATTGTGGGGGCACATTCAATCAAGGCATTCAAAAGGGAATTGGATTATCTGAAAACAACGAAAGGCCAGGCTGCAGTGAAAAGACAAGGGGTTTTCACTAGGGTGAATTGCTTCTTCAGAGGGCCAGCATAGACAGGACAGGCAAAATGGCTTCCTTCTGTGCCTTAACCATTCTGTGATTGAGCCATATTTCAAATTCATTGAATACATAATGTCAACAGTCCTCGAGCAGAACTCTATAGAACACAACTGAAAATGTGTTGCTGGAAAAGCGCAGCAGGTCAGGCAGCATCCAAGGAGCAGGAGAATCGATGTTTCGGGCATGAGCCCTTCTTCAGGAATGATGCTGCCTGACCTGCTGCGCTTTTCCAGCAACACATTTTCAGCTCTGATCTGCAGTCCTCACTTTCTCTATAAAACACAAACCAACTTCTATTCACGATGAGAAGTTGTGCTTAGTTCCTCCTCATTGGCTCTTCTGTAGTATCCAGTTTTCAATACAATTTTCTATTTCTTACCCAATAGCCTTATCCCATATCCCTTAGTTTATTCCCTTTCGATGACATTCTGAAGGCCCATTCTCCTGACTTCAAGTCTATTAGGCACATCTGTCTTTTGTCAACTCCTCTGTTAGGAATGCAAACATCATCTTTCTGTTTTAGATCTGTGTAACTACTTCTGAAAATGTTCTCTTTACCTAGAAGGTTATTAAAGTCATTAATTAAATGTATGATTTCCCAAACAAAGTTAAACCAAATAGCATATAATTATTAAACTGGCTCCTTTCCCTGTTTGAAAACAAGCAGCTCATTAGCTATTCTCCAATGCATAAATGCAGACAATGAAACCCTGGACTACCATTTTTAAGAGCCCATTCCTTCACTCATTTTCCTTAAGATCTTCAGATCAAACACTTTGGCTATCGAATACAAGCACTGAGTTTTCTTCATGTTACTTACAAACTAGGAACAGGAGTAGGTCAATTGGTTTACATTTGCTCCGCCATTTGATAAGATCAAGATTATTCTGATGATGGCCTGAACTTCACCTTCCTGCCTAGCCCCAACATCCTCTGACTCCCTGGTTAGTCAAGAATTTATCTACTTCTGCCATAAATATATTCAATGATCCTGCTTCCACTGCTTCATGAGGAACAGTTCCACAGACTTAAGACTCAGAAAGAAATTCTCAGCATCTTCATCTTAAATGGGAGTCCCCTTATTTTTATACCATAATCCTTAGTTTACATCTGATATTTTCCTTTTTGTATATTATTGTGCTTGATCGCCTTAGTTTCAAGATAACTGCAATGTTTTTTCATAATCACCTTATATAAAATAATCTTACATTTAGTGCATATCATTTGATGATGCAAAGATAAATAGGAAAGTGAGTTGTAAAGAAGACATAAGAGCTTTCAAAGGGGTAGAGACAGGTTAAGTGAGTGGAATAAGATTTGGCAAAAGGAGAATAATGTGGGAAAGTGAGAAACGATCCATTTGGCAAAAAGAATTTTTAAAGAAGTACATTATCTAAATGGTGAGAAGTTGAAGAGTTCTGGGATGCAGAGATCTGGATGGCTTAGTGCATGAATCACAAAAGGTTAGTATGTAAGTGCAGCAAGTAATCAAGAAATTTAATTAAATGTTCTGGTTTTATTGCAAGACAAAATGAAGAGTCAGATGGTTATGCCTCAATTGTGAAAGGCATTGACGAGACTGCATCTCAAGTACTGTGTACAGTACTAGTCACCAGACTTGCAGAAGGATGTTAATGTATTGAAAGCAGTTTCAAGAAGATTTACGATACTAATATCTGAAATGAGTGGATTGCCTTGTGAGGAAAGGCTGAACCTGTATCATCTGGGGTTTAGAACAGTCAGAGGTGACTTAATGGAAACATAAGATCCTGAGAGGCTTGACTAGGTGGGCATGGAAAGGATATTTTCTCTCAGGTAAATTTAGAACTAAGGATCATAGTTTAAAAATAAGGGGTTGCCCATTTAAGAAAGAGATGAAGAACCACTTTTCCCCCTTCGGAGGATTGAGTGTCTTTGGAATTCCTCGACAAGAAGTGAACGCAAAATCTATAAATATTTTTAAAGTGTAGGTAAAATAGGCCCTTGATTACAAAGGGAATGAAAGATTATCAGGGACATGCAGGAATGTAAATTAAAATCAGATCAGCCATGATCTTATTGAATGGTAGAGCAAGCCCGAAGGGACGTGGCCTATGCTTGTTCCTGGCTTAAATGTTACTTTATTTGCTTCAGATTATATACAATATAGTTCATGTAGATTGGTACTTGATTCTTTCTCTAGCTGCATTTTCAAGCCTTCAATGATTTGTACATTATTATTCGCTTCTTTGGTGTATTGTTCTATTTGTCCCACCAGAGCCTTAATTTGATCGTCACGTTCTTGCAGAACCTGCAAAGAAACATTTTGAATCACATTCACTTTTAAAAGGAAAGCCTTGGATTAAATGGCAATAGCTGCACATGAGGAATAAGCATAAATACAAATTAGAAAAAAATGATTTTAAAAAGTTCACATTGTGTGTAGCAGAACTTAATAACATATTGCAACAGTAGCATATTTAGGTAAGTTCACATAGGCCAATGCCCAAGACAAGTTGAAATCAACAATAACATCCAAAAGAGGGCAAGAGACCTTGTGGTGACAAAAGACACATTAAGAATTAAGCTGAGGAAAACCATTCAAGTCTACTGTTATCCATTGTTGGCAGGAATTAGGCAACAAATTGTGATCTTCATAATTAGAATAAATCTTTTTTTCAGTGAAGTGAAGAATTCAACCGCTGGAGAGATACCCACAACAAAATTCTTAGCTCTTGTAGCTACAGTATTTGGCTGGTCCATTTCAGCTTCTAGTCAAAGGTAACACCCACCCACCACCCTCCACCCCCACCATGGTATTTAAATTTTCTCTTGCTTGAGGTGGTCATTGCCTGGCACTTATGTGGTACAAATGTTACCTTCCACTTTATCAGCTGAGACTGCATATTTAGGTCAGAGTGGTGCTGGAAAAGCACAGCAGGCCAGGCAGCATCCGAGGAGCAGGAATATCGACATTTCGGGCAAAAGCCCTTCATCAGGAGATTGCATGTTGTCTAGGTTTGCTGCATATGGACATGGACTATTTCATATTTGACGAGTCACAAATGGCACTGGACATTGTGCAACCATCAGCAAACATCCTCACTTCTGACATTATGATGATGGGAATGTTATTTATGAAGCAGCTAAAGATTGTTGGGCCAAGGGATTGAGATGACTGACCTCCAACAACCACAACCATCTTCCATAATGCTAGACGTAACTCCAACGAGCAATGTGCTTTCTCACTGTTGCCATTTACTCCAGTTTTGCCTGGGCTCCCTAATGCCATTCTTAGTCAAAAATTGCCTTGTTGCTAAAAGCAGTCACTCTTCCCACATTTCTGGACTCCAACTTTTGTCTGTGATTGGGACAAGGCTGTCATGCAGTCAGGAGTTGAGTAGGCTGGCAGAAAACAAACTGAGTGCCAATAAACAGATTATTTCTGAGCAAGTGCTGCATGACAGCACGGTCAACAGCACCTCGCTTTGTTGATGATCAAGACTAGACTGATAGGACAATAATCAGTCAAGTTGGATTTGTCATGTTTTTGGCGGACAGAATGTACCGGAGTAATTGTCCACAATACCGGCTAAATGGCAAAATGTTGCATTGGAACTATACTGGAGTTTGATGGGGGGTTTGAGTAGTTCTGAAGCACAAGTCTTCAATACGATTTCCGTAATTCTGTCAAGACCTTTACAGTATCTAAATGTTACTTTATTTGCTTCAGATTATTTCCTTCAGCCACAGCATCCAACAGTGACTGAAACATAAACTTCAATTTTGACTTCTTCTCTATGCACCCTATCAGTTATTCATGTTGACTGGATTCCCACCGCACTGGAAGATACGCACTGCTGTTATTTGTGTATCAAACCTATAATTGGGTGATTTGCTTGATAAACAGAGTTTGCTACTGGTATGAATTGAAAAGCATCAATCCAATTTTGCACATGCAGTACTCCACCTAACTGTGGTGTTGATCACAATGGCAGCCTTTTACAAAATTATTCCAAAGGTGCAATAAATATCAAAGATGGTGGAATGTAAAATACAGACGTTTGCTCCATTACTGCAGAGATGTAAAGTAAAATTCAAACACCATAACTGGAAATCAAGAACTGTTATAAAGTGTTTTTTTGTGATATAAGTATAAACTTGAATGCTTTTGTTGGAAAAGCATGCTTACTGAACATCTTGTAGAAAATTAAAACAAACCACTAAGCAAATTAGGTGAAGTAAAAACAACATAATGGAAAGGAATTTCCAAATATGTTGCAATTTCCTCCAGTTGTTATCTAAAGCATTATAATTAAATGACCAATTTTAATGTTATTCATCCTTTATAATGTGATTTTGTACAATAATTGGAGAACTGTTGGTATTCTAAACAAAGAGTGCTTCTTGGAAAGAAAATAAAATGGAGAAAAGTTACAGCAGATGAGTGAAGGAAAATTGTGATGCGTTTAATCATAAAGTAGTGGAAATTTACTTACTATTGGGAGTTCTTCTATGATCTAAAGATGACCATGATTGAAGGAAAGCAATAGGAAAGGATGAAGGCAAATGTATTTTTACATTTTATAAGAACAGTTTACAGTGAAACCAGAGAAAAATAAATCTAATAGAATAAGAGTATGGCATACATAAGAAATTACTGAAAGCAAAGGGATTGAAATTAAAATTTGATCAATTACTATACCTGTTGGAGAGTAATGACGCTGCTCTTATCACTGTCAAACTCTGTAATTACTAGTTTAGTTCGGAGTTCTTGCAATTTCTGTTGATACTCGCTGATTTCATTATCCTTGGCAGACAATACTTTCTGTGGAAGTTCAAAAATAGCCTTAAAATCTCAGCTGCCATTGCTAATTATAAGATAAATTTCAAACAAGCAGTGATAACTCAACACTTCATTTGAATAGCCGTAATTCACCTTCCATTCCTCAATCTTTGCATTCACTGCCAACATCACAGGATCTTCTTCTTCAGTTGCAGCTTGCAGCTGGCTGGTCAGATCTTGCACCTGTTTATAGGAATGATGTGACAGTGTCAGCAACAGATTAAACATCAAACTTCTATATTAACTAAGCCTACCACATTCACAGCATATTACCCAGCTTTTTTTAAAAGAAAATGTCCAAGGTCTTGCCCTTAAATAAATCTGTGTGAATTTTGCTTTAGCAGTTGATCATTCAGTGTTAGGTGTTTTAAGCCTGCCATGCACCACTATGAATATCTTATGCTGTTTCCTTACTACATAACTAAGCACTGGTATAGGTTTACCATCTCTATTTCATCATGTATTTTATGGGTCTCAGTACAGATTTGAACTTCTGCCAACTCCTTCATTTGTTGCCCATAGAATTTCCACAAACAGACCAAACCTTGTGTGAACTAAACTCTGCTCTTTCATATGAAGGACAGCATGCTAGAAAGTTAATAATTATCCTTTAATCTTAATAGTTTACATCAGTAAGATGGCATGCTTACATCAAGATGGTAAATAAAAAAGGGAAAGTTGTCATAGTCTTACTAGAGCAACAAGCTGCTCTCTTATAGAGTGATGACTGTTGGCAGTTCAACTGGAAGGTCACTATGCCTCAGGTAAGGCGAGAGGTTGAGAAGGTAAGTCCTTCAGGTCAATGTGTGAATTGAACCCAAACTGTTGGTATCTCACCACATCGCAAACCAGCTCACCAATCCCAAAGGTCATCAATAATACATTTTGAGTTTTGTTTGATTCACTAGTGTCTACTGAGAGTGTAATGCTTGCCCTTCCTCCTACTTGATTCTGCCAAACTCAAACGGCAGAGGCCAGAATGTGAACATCAGCCACAAGTAAAAACTCCACTTGGGTTTTCAAAGTCCAGAGGCCAGTGATCTGGTGTCAATATTCCAAGATTATTCAAAACTGATTCATTTAGTTATGATTAATGAAAGTAATTCTGGGCCTTGCCTGAAGCAACAGCTGCTCCTTTTCTCGTTTGAATTGGTCCATAGCACTGTCAGATTGCTGCACAATCAGTTTCATTTTGTTATATTCATCAGTCATCTTGTCCATCTCTTGCACGGACTCTTCCAGTTTTTGCTGCAACTGTTTGTTCTGTGCCTCCAGCTTTTCATTGGCCTCAGACAAATTCTAGATGTAGAAAAGAAAACCACAATAGTTTAAGAGGTGTAATCAGCAATTTGTTGCCAAACAGCATAGCCTTGTCTTTCCAAAAAACAGAACCACACACTTGGAGCAAAACCATATGTACACTTGTAAGCTTTAAGTTATCAAAGACCTAGTCTGGAAGGCATAGCAACCTTAACTGCTAAAAGTGTTAAAGCACCAACAATCTCAACTCAATTTTCAGTTTGTTTATTTTTGTGATGCATGTGACATAAAGACATTCGAAATAGGAACAGCAGTAAGCCATATAGCACCTTAAGTCTTTGCTACTTTTCAATAAGATCAAGGCTACCCAGCTCAACCAATGTTCCTGCCCTCTGACTACACATACCTCATTTGTTGCCTATCCTTGATTACATTCTAACAGTGGCTACCGTTTTTGTGGAAAACGCTTTATAACTGAAGGCAAGGTTTTGAGCCCTCTCCTATGGCACCTTTGTTGGTGGGAACATGGATCACAGAACATGACAGCGCAGGAGGGGCATTTCATCACGAAGGAGCATGTACCATTTCAATTAAGTCCATGCTGTAAAGTCCAGTGGATGGCTTTTCCATCAGTCTAAAGTTGACACACCCTGTACCTCAGTCCATTGCCACTAGTATTCAATTAGCAATAGGCATAAGGCTTGATCTGTGAGCAGCATGATGGGCTTCAGTGTGGTGATGGTGGGGAAAGGCATTCAGTGCCTGATTGAGGGATCCAGAACTGTAAAAGGAATGGCCTACTGAAACTGATTTCCCATGTTGCGATGAGGCTTCCTCCATGACCTGCGATTACTCACTGGTTCCTGGGTCCCATGTGATTTGAGGCCACAGGTAGGTGCAGTACCAACAGCAGCCACCTAAGGTATGCCAGCTGCCTGCTTATGATTGGCCAGCAGTCCTTGGTAATGGGCTGGCTCTCACTAGCTCTCCAACCCATGGCCAAATCTCACACAAACCTTCAGAAAGATTCTGCCCCCAACTGTTTGAATGGCATTAAGAACCAACCATAGTTGTGGTTGTCACTTAACTATCCTCTGAAATGGCCTAGCAAACCATTCAGTTCAAGGGCAATTAGGGGTAAACAACATGTGTCAGTGACACTCTCATCCCATCAAAGAAAATAAATACAAGGTGGAATTACTAGCTAGAAAATACAATTGGAGGTACCTGAATTTCATCCAAATATTGTGCAAGCTCCTTGTTCTTTTTGGACAGCTGTATTCTGTAGTCTGAATCATCTCCTCTCCTATTAAGGAGAGTCTCCCGCTGAGAATCAATTTGTTTCTGATAGTCAATAACATCTTGACGTAGCTGATCATTCTGCAAAAAGTATCAATAATCCAGAAGGTTCATGGTTGTTTAATTTACAAGATAACTAAAAAACATTCTCGAAACCATTGATGATGTAGTCTAATTGCACTAATAATGGTGATCATCAGTTATTTAGCCAGGCATTTTTATGGTGCTCTTACCTTTCTTTTAAGTTTTTCTTTCTTTGACACGAAAAGTGAATGAGAAAGAAAAGACTAAGATGGTCATGTTAGCAAGGACAAATACTTTAGTGAGAAAATCATTGATGTGACAGAAACAAAAGGTACACAAGCAAAACTCAAAAAGGAAAGAAACTGAAAGTTGTTACAATGATTTGCAAATAAATGTTTTTCACTTAACCATTATCCACAATCAGATTTATGTGTTTCTATCACTGACCTCTCTTCTCAGCTTGTTATTTTCATTTTCTATCTCCTTGATTCGAATTCCCACCTAAAGAACACAATAAAAAGGTAAATTTCTGTATGGTATAATACAGAAAATATGTGTGGGCTTAGAAGCAATTATAAATAAGTAGTTTTCTGATACCACAAACTAAGCAGCGACTACATTATGACATTATTCCTTTATTGCAGGTTGCAACATTCACTGATGTTGAGGAGAACTCTGATGAGCTGTAGAAACTTTCACTGCATTATTAATTTTCTAAAATGGTAGAGTGGACGATGGGTTGAAATTAAATAGCCATCCAGCACCTGTCAGTCATTAATATACCTTACCAAGCAGAAAACTGTTCTTGTACGGATGTCTGCAGCTTCCTCTATGCTGTGCTCATGATAAATGAACATAGAACTATCAGGAGCATGGAGACTTTCCATGGATTAGTAATAAGTATGGAATAGCTTTGGTGGCATGCATATGTAAGCAGTTACGAGTGATAAATGACATCATTGACATCTAAGTAGTTTCTTAAAAGACTATTATTTTCGTCTATATCTTTTCCCAGATTCCATAGACACATTGTTGGCACACATAACCACCTTGCAGGGATGGATTAAAGCAAGACAATCTTTGGGATCTGAACCAAATCTGAGCCTCTGTGACCTCTCAGGCATTGTGCAAAGGAGCTTGTGAGTTGTTTCAGATCAGGGGACTTCTCGTCCAAACAGCAACAGCTTGCAGCACCAAATCTTCTTATCTCTGACTCTCAAAACCTGTTGCCGTGCAATCTGCTGTGTTGTTAGTGAAGGATTTAAGATTATTAGGGCTGATTAACATATTTTAAACAAGCATCCTTGCCACTGGAATTGCACAGTATGAAAAGTGCCGTACCTCATTTGCAGGGCTTAGTAACTTTGAGACAATAATCCTTGAGACAACTGGTAAAATAATGTATTGTGCATTGCACAATAGCCAGCAAATATATTAATCATGTATTTGCACTGCCCAATAACGAAACTTAACCAAGTTTCAGAGTTGGGGGATTCTTCAAAGCAGCAATGGAATCTTGAATCTCTAACTGTGCAGATTTCAAAACTGAGAGAAAGGCTGTTGCTTTTCGGCAACATGATTAAACAGCCTGCCATTTCCTAGCCCCTATTAAAATGAACCAACAAAACACTGCAGCTCAAAATGGAACATTTCAGTCATCATATTCTAATTCAGTGAACAGTGACCACTTCATTATTATACTCTAGTGTTTGAGGCAGATATTTGAAGTAAGACTCTTTTCAATTGTTAGATTTTCTCATGTAGATATATCCGTTGAAAGCACTCATCTGGATATGTCACACCATATTCAATGCAGCAATTACCTGTTCCCTGACGCAACCAGAGGTTAATGTTAGCATTCAAAGGGCGTGGCACTCTGATGAAAAATGGAGTCACATATATCACAAGTGTAACACTGTGGAATTTCTTCTATGGCTAAGCTATCCTTGCCTCTAATGCTCATTATATCCTGAAATGTTATGCTTTCATTTAACCACATATAACTCTGGGATACATTCAGTGTGTTCCAATCCATAAACATTCTCATCAAGACAGTGTGAGAATTGGCATCTCACTGCAAGTGGTTGAGGCAAATGGCACAAATGCACTTAAGTGAAGCATGATAAACACAAAGGAGAAAGTAGTTGAAAGTAAAGTTGACTGAATAGGATGAAGAGGGTGGCCAGCTATGTTCATGACAGGAGGTTGGCATACATTAGTTGGAATGAATGGCCTGTTTTGGAATTGTAAATTGTCATTCTAATTAACTTCTTTTATCAATTCAATCCAATTTAAAAGACAAACAGATAAAATTATGGCAGGACTTTGCATCTGGGGTTGTTCCCGGCACAGGTATCGTACTTGTTCAACAATTTTCTTTTCCTTGTTTAGCTCTTTCTCCATTTCTGAAAGCTCCCGGTCCTTGTACTGCAGCTGGCTTTCCACTTGACGCAGTTCTTCTCGCAAGAATCGGGTATCACGCCCACCAGCACTCACTTGAGCCATCTGAACAGAAACAAAATGGAGCATTGCTCACTTCTAAATATGATTCAGGTCATGATAAACTGACATAGAAATACCACTTGCAGTGAAAATTTCCTAGTATGAGTTACATTAACATCACATACCAGAATATACATGAATGTGTACAAAGCCCAGGTTTTTCCATTCCCATGAGAAGTATCAAAAAAATCACCCCATGTTTACCATGAAATACATTAATTTTGTAGAGGTGTAGTGGCCACTCAAAGAATAATTCAAACATAAAAGGTAGAATCATAGCAGTTCTCTCTTGGTCTTGCTCATGATAAGTCACATTGTTCAGTATTTGCCAACTCGAAAATATTGTCTACTCTGCTTTTGTGATGCAACTTGCATCATTTGGCTTGTCCTTTTAAGGTCAGTTGCTTATTTGCACATAGTTAAGGATAGGTGCAGATTGGGAAATTAATTCCTTTTGCAGACTGGAAGCTATCACATGTATGGGGTCAGCTGTAGCTCAATTGGTAGCACTGTCTCCCAACTCAGAAAACTATGGGCTCAATCTCCACTTTCGAGACTAAAACACAAAGGTATAGGCTGACGCTCCAGTGCAATATTGAGGGAATGCTCCATTTTTGGAGGGATTGTCTTTTGGATGAACTGTTAAACTGAAGTGTCATCTATTGCCTCAGGTGATCATTTCAAAGACAGTTCAGAGATTATCCCCAGAATCCTGAGCAATAATTACTCTTCAATTAATTGCACGAAATAAGGTTATCTAGTAAATATCACATTGCTGTTTGTGGGAACTTACTGTATGTAAATTGGCTGTCATGTTTCCTACATTTCAATACTTTCCTATATGACAATTCTCTGATTTCTTCATTATGTAATTCACTGTAAAATGCTTCCCAACATCCTGGGACCGTAGACTTGCTAAATAAATGCTTGTCTCTCTCTTCTTATTCCTATTTTAATTTAACTACAAGATAAAATGGCGGCCTTGCATTACATGCGTATACTGAATTAAGCAGGTCTTCTATACGGTAAAAAAGTTGCCATAGACATAGGGCTGCTGTCACATTTGAAAGACATGAATTTAACTAGAGGGTCACCATACCTCAGGGATGTGGAGAGGTTGAGAAGGAGAGTCCTTCATTGTCACCTCAGCAGGTGCAGCAACTGAACTCAAGCTATTGGTATCACTCTGCATTTCAAGCCAGCCATCCAGCCAACCGAGCTAACCAATTCCTATGTTGTACATATACATACATATATGTATAAAATTATATACACACATATGGAGTAGTGAGTCTGAGAAATGCTACGCCTGCCTGAAACCTACTGGATGTTACTTCACAACTTTTAAGTACTTTCTGAAGTATAGTTACTGTTGTCAATTGAAAAGCAGCCAATTTTTGTACAGTAAGTTTGCAGATGACACCAACATTGGAGGTGTAGTGGACAACGAAGAGGGTTACCTCAGATTACAACAGGATCTTGACCAGATGGGCCAATGGGCTGAGAAGTGGCAGATGGAGTTTAATTCAGATTACTGCGAGATGCTGCATTTTGGGAAAGCAAATCTTAGCATGACTTTCACACTTAATGGTAAGGTCCTAGGGAGTGTTGCTGAAGAAAGAGACCTTGGAGTGCAGGTTCATAGCTCCTTGAAAGTGGAGTCGCAAGGAGATAGGATAGCGAAGAAGGCATTTGGTATGCTTTCCTTTATTGGTCAGAGTATTGAGTACAGGAGTTGGGAGGTCATGTTGCAGCTGTACAGGACATTGGTTAGGCCACTGCTGGAATATTGTGTGCAATTCTGGTTTCCTTCCTATCGGAAAGATGTTGTGAAACTTGAAAGGGTTCAGGAAAGATTTACAAGGCTGTTGCCACGGTTGGAGGATTTGAGCTATAAGGAGAGGCTGAACAGGCTGGGGCTGTTTCCCTGGAGCGTCAGAGCCTGAGGGGCGACCTTATAGTGGTTTACAAAATTATGAGGGGCATGGATAGGGTAAATAGGCAAAGTCTTTTCCCTGGCGTTGGAGAGTCCAGAACTAGAGGGTATAGGTTTAGAGTGAGAGGGGAAAGATATAAAAGAGACCTAACGGGCAACCTTTTCACGCAGAAGGTGGTACGTGTATGGAATGAGCTGCCAGAGGAAGTGGTGGAGGCTGGTACAATTGCTACATTTAAGAGGCATTTGGATGGGTATTTGAATAGGAGGGGTTTGGAGGGATAAGGGTCGGGTGCTAGCAGGTGGGACTATATTGGGTTGGGATATCTGGTCAGCATGATGGGTTGGAATGAAGGGGTCTGTTTCCATGCTGGACATCTTGATGACTCTATCATCCCAAAAATTGCAAGTTAATTGTTAAACTCTGATGTTCAAGGGAAATGTTGGTCAGATGGAATCATGTAATCTATTAGTCTTCCACAATCAAATATGAACTCAGTTTAGTGTTTTTTTTTCTGAAAATGTACCTCAGATAGTGGACAACTGCTGCAACTGAAATGCCAGCGTGAAATTAGATGGTCCATGACTGGATTGCGGCTTGATCTCAAGAAGTGTGAGTTCATATTTAAGTCAATTTGAAAGTAAATGGAATGTTGCCATTTATTTCAAAGTGAATGGAGTATAAAATTAGAGGTGTGTCGTTAAAACTATACAAGGCACCAGTCAGACTTTAAATAGTTTTGGGCCTTTTATTGAAGGGAAGGTAGATTGGCATTGGAGGTAGTCCAGAAAAGGTTTACTAGCTTAATCCCAGGCATGGAGGGATTTTCTGAAGAGGAGAGGCTGACTAGGTTGGACCTGTCATCTTTAAAATTTAGAAGAATGAGGGTTGACCTTATTGAAACATACAAGACTGTCAAAGTGGATGCAGAAAGGTTGTTGTGAGAGTATGTCGGATCACAGGACATAATCTCAGAAAATGAGGTTGCACATTTAAGCCAGAAATTAAGAGGAATTTCTTTTTTCAGAGGGCTGTGACTCTTCAGGATTCTTTACCACAGAGGACTGTTGAGATTGCATCATTAAGAATATTCAAGGTTGAGAAAGACATATTTTAATCAATAAGGGAATCAAGGGTCACAGATAAAAAGCAGGAAAGTGAAATTGTGGGTAATTAGATCAGCCATTATCCGATTGAATGGCAGACCAGACTCATTGGGCTGAATGGTCTACTTCTGCTCTGATGTATCAGGCTTTTATGTATACTTACTGAGGATTTATTAAAGTATTTGGGTTCAGCATAGTTATGTTTAGATGAAAAGTTTTGGAAGATCTTGTTTTGTAAAGCTGGCATGGACCAAGTGAAAAATGGTCAGTTCTGAGCTTAAGACTTGAGGCTTAACTCTGTACTAATATTGCTTAAAAGAACTTTTATGTGAATAAAAGTTCACCCTTACCTCCAATTCATTTTCTAGCTTAAGAACCTTTGCTTTCAGCTGGTTTTCTGGAGAGAAAACAAATAAATGCATAAATTTAATTGTTCACTGCAACCTGAAAGGTAACACTGAGCGCACAGCAAAGAACAAACTGACTACAAAACAGTGACTTACCTGTTTTGGCTTGTTCTTCCCCTGCTTTTTCAACTTCTTCAAGAGCCAACTCAACTTCCTGCGCTTTCATCTGCATATAATTTTAAAACACATAATATCTTGATCATGAATACATATCCAGATCATAGTGAACTTTAGCAATCACAGAATAAATTCAATTTGAACTAACCATGTGCCTTCCATCCAATATAAAGCAATTTCTAATTTTTCTTTTGCTGCTATATAACCAGTTTTTACTTCTTATTAAAACCACTTACTAACAAAAGGCTCTACAACCATATTTTGTACCTGGATTATTTATTAAAAGAACATTAGATTGGATGCAGGATTATTCAAAAGTACTGCATTAAATTGGGCGACCATAATAATTGTAGGCAAATTCATAATGGATTCTGAAATTAAATGGTTGTGGCTTTTTTTTTGATTTATTACCATTTTTTCTCCCTGCCCAGCTAATACTAATTATTTAGTAGTACACGCAGGTTCCATTTGTGGCCAGTGAACCACCAACTCTTGGCCATATATTGCATTAAGATCAACAACAACTTATATTTATATAACACCTTTTAACATTACAAAATGCCACAAAGCACTTTACTAAGTACTATAAAACAAAATATGATACTGCCCATAAAATATTGGGCAGAAAAAGTATTTAAGAGCATTGTAAAGGAGAAAAGCAAAGTAGAGATGAGGATTGAGGTAAAGATTTCCAAACTTATGGCCCCAGCTATCAATGAAGACCACCTATCAATGAACAGTGTTTATGACCAAGACTATATTACATTTTTTTATTCATTCAGGGAATGTTGGCATTGCTGGCTTTTATGCACCATTCCTAGTTTCCCCAGAGGCGATTAAAAGTAAACTACACTGCTGTGGGTCTGAATTACATGTAGGCAAGACCAGGTAAGGATAACAGAGTTATCAGAAATCCATCCCCTGACCCCTTGCCTCCCAATTAAACGTGGCTTGTGAATAACTTGGACCATTATGACCCCAATGTCATGTTAATATTACTTCATCCAATTAATTCTCTCTTATTTTAATTTAATCATTTTACACCTGGTGCTCACACACTTGTGTTTATGGGTTTTCTCCCATACTTTCTTCTGTTTTTTCAACTTCCTCCAATTCTGGTAAAAGCTCCATATTTGAAATCTCAACTTGTCCATTCTTTCCACGGGTGCTGATGTTTAGTGGGGCGACACAGTGGCTCAGTGGTTAGCACTGCTGCCTCACAACACCAAGGACCCAGGTTTGATTCCAGCCTTGGCCACTGTCTGTGTAGAGTTTGCACATTCTCCCTGTGTCTGCGTGGGTTTCCTCCGGGTACTATGGTTTCCTCCCACAATCCAAAGATGTGCAGGTCAGGTGAATTGGCCATGCTAAATTGTCCATTGTGTTCGGGGATGTGTAGGTTAGGCGCAGTAGTCTGGGATAAATGTAAAGTTGTAGGGGAATGGGTCTGGGTGGGTTACTCTTCGGAGAGTCGGTGTGGACTTGTTGGGCCAAACGGCCTGTTCCACACTGCAGGGATTCTATTTGCTGAACGCTTCCAGAATTGTTTATATTTTGTTTCAGGTTATCAATGCCAACATTTTTTTTTGCTTTAGTTCCACAGACCTTTAAAATTGAGAGCTCAAAGATCCAGATTTCTCCCAGTCAGGCTTCTTGCCAAGTAAATAACATTATTTTAAAAATTCTTAAATCCTTACTGATATATTACACAGGTGAAAATAAGCTGCTTCATGGAATATCAGCAGTCAGGTAGTACTTAATTAATTATCCTATTAGTTAAATCTCCTGGAAATTTCCTATGTCTTGTTTATGACACATGAACACATGTCTTTACCACTTTTGTTAATAAACATTCATTCTAGTATTGGAGAAACAAAGAAGCATCTTAAATACAAACCTTCATTAAGGACTGGGTGAGCCGAAAAAGCTGAATTAGTTTCTCTGGGTCTTCTGCTGTCAATTCATTTCCTTCAACCTATGCACAGAGACTCACCATTATTGATAAAATTATTAAATGCAAAAAATAATTATAGTTACTAAACTGCAAATGGAAACAAATAGAAATACCTTCGATATTGTGTCCAACAACTTATCTGCCAGTTTCTCTCGACTTGGCAATGAGTCTGGATCAACTTTCATGAATTGAGCCCAATCTAGATTGGGCGCCATCTTGGTTCACCCTGTTGTACACAATGTTCAAATTATCAACAACAATTTGAATGGTGCCATGAGTGCAAAAGATTGTATTTTTGTATTTAAAAGCGTGTAAATCATATTTTGGGTGGGAAGAAACACAATGGTACGACAGTTGTTACGACACAGGGAGACACATCCAAATCAAAATGTAAATACCCCCGTATTGGCAATTCTAAAATTAAACTGAAGACTACCAAATAGTCATTCCAATGGTTCCGACCTGGACTCTTGTATAACCATCCCAGACTTTGTGAATAATTAATTTTCAGACACCAGTTTGCATCTTAAACAAGACACAACTATTTATTAGATACATAATAAATTAGATCCTGATTGACTGAACTGAATTGAATTTATTGTCACGTGCACCGAGGCAGTGAAAAGCTTTGTCTTGTGAGCAAAACAGGCAGATCACATAGTTAAATAGCATAGACAGTAAATAGTAGGTAAACAGCAGCAAAAACAAAAACACAGGTCCAGGCGAATGTCAAAAGTTTTGAGTCCATTGAGTATTCTAACAACAGTAGGGTAGTAATTGTTTTGAAACTGGCTGGTGCGTGTTCAGGCTTCTGTACCTTCTCCCCGATGGTAAGGGTTGTAGAAAAACATTGCCAGGGTGGGATGGATCTTTAAGAATGCTGGCGGCCTTTCCTTGACAGCGGGCCTGGAAGATGGACTGTACAGATGGGAGGTTGGCCTTTGTGATCGTTTGGGCCGAGTTCACCACTCTCTGTAACCATCTCTGATCTTGAATGGTACAGTTGCCATACCAGGGAGTGATACACCCAGACAGAATGCTCTCGATGGCACACCTATAAAAGTTGGCAAGGGTATTCATGATCATGCCAAATTTCCTCAGCTGCCTGAGGAAGAGGAGACGTTGTTGTGCCTTTGTAACCAGTGCATCCACATGAAGAGTCCAAGAATGCTTGTTGTGAATGACCATTCCCAGGAGCTTGACACTCTCCACTCGTTCCACCTCTGTGCTGTTAATGTGTAGGGGGGCATGAGTAACATCCCGCCGAAAGTCAATAATGAGTTCCTTGGTTTTGCCGGCATTGAGAGCTAGGTTGTTCTCAGTGCACCATTTTTCCAGGTCTTCCATCTCCCATCTGTAGTCTGTTTCATCGCCATCTGAGATTTGACCGGTTATGGTAGTGTCATCAGCTAACTTGTAAATGGCATTAGTCTGGTATTTGGCGACGTAGTCATGGGTATACAGAGGGTACAGTAGGAAACTGAGTATGCAATCCCTGGGGGGACTCGTGTTGAGTGTTAGTGAGGATGAAATATTGTCCCCAATCCTCACTGATTGTGGCCTGTGAGTCAGGAAACTGAGGATCCAGTTGCAGAGAGTGGGGCTTAGTCCAAGATCACTAATTTTAGTAATCAGTCTCGATGGATAATAGTGTTGAAGGCTGAACTATAGTCAATGAGTAGGGTTCTTACGTAGCTGTTTTGTGTCAAGATGTTCTAGGGCAGAGTGAAGGGAAAGTGATATGGCACCTGACGTGGATCTGTTGGTCCTGTAGGCAAATTGGAGTGGGTCAAGAGTAGTGGGGAGGCTGGAGTTGACCAGCCTTTCAAACCACTTCATGATCACCGAAGTTAGGGCTATTGGGTGGTAGTCATTGGGACAAGGTGCATAAGCCTTCTTAGGCACAGGGATGATGTTGGCCCTCTTGAAACAGGCAGACTGATCAACTCTTCCCAAGGTCTCAATTACCATTCAATAATAGCGTGAACATAGGGTCTCTTTCAGACTTGCCAGAATCAATTCCCAAGTACCTACCTTGTTAATAGCTAACTTCTGCTATCTGTTTCAATACAATGCTCTTGTCGCTGTGTCTGGTAGAACCTTTTAATCAAGGCTCAACCTGCAGTTATCCTCCAGGCCTGGCCTCACAAACAAACAAAGCTTGTTTGATTTATTGTTTTCCTTTAATGACAAGCTGTCCCAAAATACACATTTCATTTCCAGCTCACAATTCAAAATTGATAAAAGAATAAAAATAATGAAAAATTAGTGAGGGTTTCAACATAGTTCATAACTTCTCTTCTGCCAATTCTTCTGATATGTGTAGGATAAAGGGAATCGATAAACAAATTTTTTTTGACTTCTTGAAATTTGAATTTTTTTTTAAACAATTATAATCCAATAAAAAAGTATTTTTATATTACTCCAAGTGAGGTTTCCTCCGTTTTTAAAATCAGCCTCAGGATGCAGCTGTCGCAGTGAGCGCAAACATTTACAGCATGGCCTTAATTGCCTTTCAGAAGGTTGTCATTGACCTTTATCTTGAAACTGTTGCAGTTCATGTGGTGAAGATTCTCTCACAGTGCTGTTAGGTAACAGATTACTTGCATTGACCCAAAAACAGTGAAAAAATGACAATATATCCAACTCACAATAGTGTCACACTTGGATATATGCTGCTGTCAAGGTTATGGGTTTAGAAGTGCTGTCATAAGTTCATAAGATGTTAGGGCAGAATTAGGCCAATTGGTCCATTGAGTCTGCTCCACCATTCGATCATGGCCGATGTGTCTTTTATTCCCATTTTCTTGCCTTCTCCCCATAACCCTTCACTCATTACCAATTAAAAGTCTAACAACTCCTTAAATTTACTCACTGTCCCAGCATCCACCACACTTTGGCATAGCAAATTTCACAGATTCACAATCATTTGGGAGAAGTAGTTTCTCCTCAACTCTGTTTTAAATTTGCTGCCCTTTATCCTAAGACTATGACCTCTAGTCCTAGAATACCTAAGAGAAAGCATCTGCTCCACATCTGTTATACCCATATATTTTATCATCTTGAATACCTCAATTTGATCTCCCCTCATTCTTCTAAATTCCAGAGAATATAGGCCTAAACTGAAGTAGAATTGGCAGGCAGCTGCATACATCTTGTGAAAGTGCCACTGTGTGCAAGTGGTGAAGGGAATAAATGTTTATTGGAGTGAATGGGTGCCAACTCAGTGGGATGCTATGTCCTGGATGTTGCCAAATTTCTTCAGTGTTGTTGAAGCAGCACTCAGCCAGGCAGAGAGAGTATGCCATCCTGATTTATGCCTTGTAGATGATGGAAAGTCTATTGAGAATCAGGAGATGAATTACTCAATCCCAGCCTGTGATTTGGTCTTGTAGACACAGTAATTATGTGGTTCATCCTGTAATATGTCTGGTTAATTCTGACCTCCAGGATTTTGACTCAATGCCATTGAATGTCAAGTGGAAATGATTAAAATTTCTTTTTAAGAGGTGGCCATTGCCTAGCACTTGTGTGATGACATGCTACTCATCCTAAATCTGAATGTCATCCAGGTCTTGCTGCATGTAGGCCCAGGTTGCTACAGTAACCGAGGAGTTGTAAATAGAACTGATGATTACATAGTGAATTGTGCCACTTTCTGATCTTATGACAGACAGCAGACCATTGAAGCAGCTGAAGATGAGTGGGCCAAGGACACTGCAGGAGTTCCTCAGTGTAATGGCATCCTGCGATTGAAAAGATTAGCCTGGAAAAACTATAATCATCTTCCTTCATTCTAAGTATGATCCCAGCTACAACCTGATTCCCATTTACTTCAATTTTAGGAGCATTCCTTCATGTCAGAGGGCAGTGGAACAGACACTTGCTAAGATCAATCGGGGGCAGAGTATTATAAACTCGCACATCACCAGGCGGGGGCAATGTCATACATGTTACCCCAGGGGGTGGTGGGGCAGAATAATGCACACTCGCTCTCATCACCAAGGGGGCTGGGTACAGTGTAATACACACTCGATCATGTCACTGGGGGCAGGGGGCAGTGAAATACACTCTCGCCTATGTCACTGGGGGCAGGGGGCAGTGTAATACACACTTGCCCATGTCACTGGGGCAGAGGTCAGTGTAATACACATTTGCCCAAGTCACTGGGGACAGGGGGCAGTATAATACACACTCACTCATGTCACTGGAAGGGGCAGCATAATACACACTCGCTCGTCACTGGAGGCAGGTTGCAGTGTAAGACACACTCGCTCAGGTCACTGGAGGGGGGTGGGAGGCAGTGTAATACACACTCGCTCATGTCACTGGGGGCAGGGTGCAGTGTAATACACACTTGCTCATATCACTGGGGGAGGGGGCAGTGTAATACACATTCGCTCAAGTCACTGGAGGGGGGTGGGAGGCAGTGTAATACACATTCACTCAGGTCACTGGGCGGGTGGGGGGCAGTGTAATACACGCTCGCTCATGTCACTGGGGGCAGGGGGCAGTGTAATACACGCTCGCTCATGTCACTGAAGGGGGGTGGGGTCAGTGTAATACACATTCACTCAGGTCACTGGGCGGGTAGGGGGCAGTGTAATACACACTCGCTCATGTCACTGGGCGGGTAGGGGGCAGTGTAATACACACTCGCTCATGTCACTGGGTGGGTAGGGGGCAGTGTAATACACACTCGCTCATGTCACTGGAGGGGGGTGGGAGGCAGTGTAATACACTCGCTCATGTCACTGGAGGGGAGCGGGGGCAGTGTAATACACAGTTTGGGAGAAGATTTGTAGCTCGGGTGCTCGTTGTTGTGGTTCTATTCACCGAGCTGGGAATTTGTGTTGCAGACATTTCGTCCCCTGTCTAAGTGACATCCTCAGTGCTTGGGAGCTTCCTATGAAGCGCTTCTGTGATGTTTCCTCTGGCATTTATAGTGGTTTGTCTCTGCCGCTTCCGGTTGTCAGTTCCAGCTGTCCGCTGCAGTGGCCGGTATATTGGGTCCAGGTTGATGTGCTTATTGATTGAATCTGTGGATGAGTGCCATGCCTCTAGGAATCCCCTGGCTGTTCTCTGTTTGACTTGTCCTATAATAGTAGTGTTGTCCCAGTCGAACTCATGTTGCTTGTCATCAGAGTGTGTGGCTGCTAAGGATAGCTGGTCATATCGTTTCGTGGCTAGTTGGTGTTCATGGATGCGGATCGTTAGCTGTCTTCCTTGTCCGATGTAGTGTTTTGTGCAGTCTTTGCATGAGATTTTGTACACTACATTGGTTTTCCTCATGCTGGGTATCGGGTCCTTCGTCCTGGTGAGTTGTTGTCTGAGAATGGCTGTTGGTTTGTGTGCTGTTATGAGTCCTAGTGGTCGCAGTAGTCTGGCTGTCAGTTCAGAAATGTTTTTGATGTATGGTAGTGTGGCTAGTCCTTTGGGTTGTGGCATGTCCTCATTCCGTTTTCTTTCCCTTAGGCATCTGTTGATGAAATTGTGGGGATATCCGTTTTTGGCGAATACATTGTATAGGTGTTCTTCTTCCTCTTTTGGCAGTTCTGGTGTACTGCAGTGTGTTGTGGCCCTTTTGAATAGTGCCTTGATGCAACTTCTTTTGTGTGTGTTGGGGTGGTTGCTTTCGTAATTTAGGACTTGGTCTGTGTGTGTGACTTTCCTGTATACCTTTGTGGTGAATTCTCCGTTCGGTGTTCTCTGTACCATCACGTCTAGGAATGGGAGTTGGTTGTCCTTTTCTTCCTCTCTAGTGAATCGGATTCCTGAGTGTGGCGTTGATGATCCGGTGAGTGTTCTCTATTTCTGTGTTTTTAATGATTACAAAGGTATCATCTACATATCAGATATGTTGATTGTATAGAGTGTCTAGATCCGCTGATCAGGTGTTTCAGTTTCTGCTGTAGTTCTTTAGCCAGTTTGTGTGATGGTGTCCCTGATAGTGATACTATGGGTCTGAGTGGGATGTCTGGTTTGTGCACTTTAGGTAGTCCATAGAATCTGGGGGTGTTGTTGCTTTCAGGTTTCATTCTCTGTAGGTCAAACCTGGTTATCTGTCCGTTTTTTTGTAGGTATTGGTGAGCTGTGGGGTGGGGTCAAACTCCCTCTTTTGGTAGGTGTTGGTATCTGCAAGTAGTTGTTGCACTTTTTGGATGTAGTCTGCTTTGTCCAGGATGACCATCATTCTGCCTTTGTCTGCTGGTGGCATGATTATGTTCTTATTGTTTCTTAGTGCTTTTAGTGCTTCCCTCTCCTTAGAGTTAAGTTTATGTGTTTGTCTTTTCCTTGTTATCAGGAATTCAATCAATAAGCACATCGATCTGGACCCAATATACCGGCCACTACAGCGGACAGCTGGAACTGACAACTGGAAGCGGCAGGTACAAATCAGTATAAATGCCGGAGGAAACATCACAGAAGCGCTTCACAGGAGGCTCCCATGCACCGAGGATGTCACCTAGACAGGGGACGAAACGTCTGCAACACAAATTCCCAGCTCGATGAACAAAACCACAACAGTGTAATACACACTCGCTCATGTCACTGGGGGGGGGGGGGGGGGAACAGTGTACCACACTCGCTCACGCCCGGGGGGGGGGGGGAAGAACAGTGTAACACACTCGCTCACGCCCGGGGGGAGAACAGTGTAACACACTCGCTCACGCCCGGGGGGAGAACAGTGTAACACACTCGCTCACGCCCGGGGGGGGGGGGGGAAGAACAGTGTAACACACTCGCTCACGCCCGGGGGGGGGGGGGGGAAGAACAGTGTAACACACTCGCTCACGCCCGGGGGGGGGGGGAAGAACAGTGTAACACACTCGCTCACGCCCGGGGGGGGGGGGGGAAGAACAGTGTAACACACTCGCTCACGCCCGGGGGGGGTGGAAGAACAGTGTAACACACTCGCTCACGCCCGGGGGGGGGGGGGGGGGGGGAAGAACAGTGTAACACACTCGCTCACGCCCGGGGGGGGGGGGGGAAGAACAGTGTAACACACTCGCTCACGCCCGGGGGGGGGAAGAACAGTGTAACACACTCGCTCACAAGGAGGGTGAAGACATGAAACAGGGCCGCTACCAGTTTGCTGACTGTCCGGGTCCCCGCCTTTAGGGGTTTATAATAACGAGAGCAAAAGTTTCCGTTACCTCCTTGCCCGGCGGCCTCGAGAGCGGGACCGTTGAAAGCCGCTGCTAGGCGACCATCCACCTTTACGACAGATGGTCATCCGCTCAGCGGCAAACGGTCGTTGATTTTGCGACATTCGGTCACTTGCTTTCCGGCATGAGGGAAACACTCTCGCGATATTTTGCCTCCCGGTGGTTTGCAAAGAGCTCTTGTCCAGGTCAGAGAGAATGGCCATGATTCCAGATTGCTCTATCATCAATATTTGACAGTTCAATTTGTCTGTGCTGACTATACAGCCCAATTTTACATATTCCCATTTGACAGTATTTGGCCCATAACCTGTTAAACCCTTTCTATTCATGTACCCATCCAGGTGCCTTTTAAATGTTGCAAACGTACCTGCTTCCACTATTTCCTCTGGCAGCTCATTCTAAAAAGCACCACCCTTTGTGTGAAAGGTTGCCACTCAGGCTTTTTGTAAATCTTTCCTCTCTCACCTTAAACCCACGTACTCTAGTTTTGGACTCCTTCCACTCTAGGAAGAAGACCTTGGCTACCCATGCCCCTCATGATTGTGTAAACCTCTACACGGTCATCCCTCAGCCTCCAAAGCTCCAGAGATAAAAGCTCCAGCATATTCTGTCACTCCCTATAACTGAAACCCTCCAGGCCTGGCAACATTCTTGGAAATCTTTTCTGCACCCTTTCAAGTTTAACATTCTTCCAATAGAAGGGGTTTCCCTGGGATCGAAGAGTCCAGACAAAATTGCAATATTTAAAAGGCATTTGGGTGGGCATATGAATAGGAAGGGTTTGGAGGGATATGGGCCGGGTGCTGGCAAGTGGGACTAGATTGGGTTTGGAAATCTGGTCAGCATGGATGGGTTGGACTGAAGGGTTTGTTTCCATGCTGTACATTTCTATGATTAAAATTGTATGCGGTATTCTAAAAATGGTCTCACCAAAGTCCTGTACAGCTACAACATGACATTCCAACTCCCATACTCTGCTCTCACCAGTGAAAGCAAAGGTGCCAAATGCCTTTTTCACCACACTGTCGACTTGTGACTCCACTTTCAAGGAACTATGCACCTGCACCCCTGGAAACATTTCCCAGAACTCTATCCTTACCTGTATAAATCCTGCCCTGGTTTGCCTTAACAAAATGCACCATCTCCTCACAGCAATGTGTGTTTACCTATACCACATGTACTGCACCTTGTCAAGGGCATATAGGGTTGGGCAACACATGGAGTGCCAGTAATACCCACATGTCAAGAAAAAATAGATGCAAAGTTTGGTTGATTAACGTTTTTTGTATGCACCATTGAAAGCATTCTATCTTCAAAGATTGTGAGAAGATTTGTAGCTCGGGTGCTCGTTGTTGTGGTTCTGTTCGCCGAGCTGGGAACTTGTGTTGCAGACGTTTCGTCCCCTGTCTAGGTGACATCCTCAGTGCTTGGCCTTAGTAGCCACACATGCAGATGACAAGGAACATGAATTCGACTGGGATAACACTACCATTATAGGACAAGCCAAACAGAGAACAGCCAGGGAATCCCTAGAGGTATGGCACTCATCCACAGATTCAATCAATAAGCACATCGACCTGGACCCAATATACCGACCACTGCAACGGACAGCTGGAACTGACAACCGGAAGCAGCAGATTCAAACCACTACAAATGCTGGAGGAAAGATCACAGAAGCGCTTCACAGGAGGCTCCCAAGCACTGAGGATGTTACCTAGACACGGGACGAAACGTCTGCAGCACAAATTCCCAACTCGGCGAACAGAACCACAACAGCATTCTATCTCAATGCATTGTTATGGCAACCGCACTGCCCAGGACGGTAAGATGCTGCACAGTTGTAAACACAGCCCTGTCCATTATGCAAGCCAACATTCCATCCATTGACTCTGTCTGTACTTCCTGTTGCCTTGGTAAGGTAGTCAATATAATCAAAGACCTTTCCCACCCTGGTTATAATCTTTAGGCCACTGTTGGAATATTGCGTGCAATTCTGGTCTCCTTCCTATCGGAAAGATGTTGTGAAACTTGAAAGGGTTCAGAAAAGATTTACAAGGATGTTGCCACGGTTGGAGGATTTGAGCTATAGTGAGAGGCTGAACAGGCTGGGGCTGTTTTCCCTGGAGCGTCAGAGGCTAAGGGCTGACCTTATAGAGGCTTACAAAATTATGAGGGGCATTGATAGGGTAAATAGGCAAAGTCTTTTCCCTGGGGTCAGGGAGTCCAGAACTAGAGGGCATAGGTTTAGGGTGAGAGGGGAAAGATATAAAGGAAACCTACGGGGCAACTTTTTCACACAGAGAGTGGTACGTGTATGGAATGAGCTGCCAGAGGCAGTGGTGGAGACTGGTACGATTGCAACATTTTAGAGGCATTTGAATGGGTATATGAATAGGAAGGGTTTGGAGGGATATGGGCTGGGTGCTGACAGGTGGGACTAGATTGGGTTGGGATATCTGGTCGGCATGGACAGGTTGGACCGAAGGATCTGTTTCCATGCTGTACATCTCTATGACTCTATGTACCTGTCCTGCACACAAAATATTTTGCTGTACCTAGGTACGTGACAATAATACATCAAATCAAATCAAAACTTGTGAAATACTCAGTCTTTTCTATTTTGGAGGAGAAAAGTCTACCTAAAGGGTTCGATTGTCTTGCTTTTCCTTGTCATTATAGGTTGGTTAGTCTATCAAACGCTATATATATAAGCATTTTCCCTTAGCAGTTATCTATTTCAGATCACCTGCTTTTATTCCTGAGACGAATAGAGCTGTTTTTATTTCTCTATTTGCTATTCCTGTGGGGACTGTTTGTCGAGGTAATGTACAAGCACGTGGGAGCAGGAATGCGGGCGATAACCTGGAGTCCGGACACTCTGGCTGCAGCCGACATGCCCCCGGGGCTGGGAGGGGAACGGACCGGAAATGAGTGGGCAGGGCTGTTCGGGGACGGACCGGAAGTGGGGGGGCTGATGGGTGGGTGGGAGCTGGGCAGTTGCTTGGAGATGTCGCCGAACGGAGCTGCAAATTAAACAGAGCGGCGGGTGGAGCTTTGGAGCAAGGAGGAGCGCTGAAGAGGTAGCGGACGGGGGGGTATTGTAATATCTGATCGTGAAAAATGGAGGGACACATTGGGAGAGGGGGAACCTCGGGACGACTAACTCTTTATTCAAAGCATTGACCGTCTTTGCTCCGTGCCCCTGGCCCTCTTTCCACTTAGCTCTTTGTCGTATATTTTCTGGGACGACCTGATGGCGCGACTGACCCTGGAAGTCTCCAGGGTGAGTTGGAGTGGGTCTGCAAGTGAGTGGTAGAGAGATGATAAGAGCTAATGATTGTGGATGCTGGAAGTCTGAAGTAAAAAAAAAAGGGTGCTGGGTAAACCCAGCTATCTGGCAACATATGTGGAGAGAAACAGAGTCAATGTTTCGAATCCAGTATGACTTTAGAACTGAGGTGCTGGAAAATTGTGTTTTTAATATTGTGGAAGGAGGAGCAAGTGGAACATATTGTTAACAACAAAACCAGAAATTGCTGGAAAGACTCCCGTCTGGCAGGATCTGATGATAGAAATGAGAGTTGACCTTTCTTCAGAACTCAAGACAAAGCGAGTGACAATGATGCTGGGTGAAAAAGAAATGTGAAATAGGTGTAAACATCAGCTGTTGGAAAGAGAAACTGGGTCAAATCTGCAAAGAGCAAAGTCCATTAGAAATGCAGGGGGGCGAAGAAAAAGAGAGGACAGGGTTCATACACTGAAGTTGTGGAACCCAATATTAAGTCCTAGAGGCTGTGTCTTAAGGGAGAATGAGGTATTGTACCTCCAATATGTATTGAATTTCATTGGAACGCTGTCATAGTTCCAACATAATATGTTAGCCTGGGAGCAAGATGGATTGTTGAAATGGCAAGCAGCTGGAAGGGAGATTGTGTTGTGACTCAACAAGAGAAATTCTACTTAACTTTATTTCTATCTTACTCAGGCTATTATGATGCTAAGATTTCTCAGCCCAGTCCTGTTGAAACTACTCTCACACACCTTCATATCCTCTCTCTCCCTGACCAACCCCACCTCTCTACTCGAGGTGTGTCTCATTTTGTTTTCATAGGATTGAACATCCCAATTTTGGGGAAATAAGTAATGGGGCTCTAGTGGACTGAAGGGCAGCATGATGAGGTAGGGGAGATGAAACTTTAGGGAGAGATTAGGGACCAGACCAAGATGACCAACTGACATAGGATAAAATAGGCCACACTTGACTGAGGGGAAGTCAGCACTGGTAACCTTAGCAGGGTATCCGTCTTTCACAGGTTGTGCTTAAAAATAAAGGTTAAAAGTCTCCCTTAAGGAGTGTAGATCGGTCAAACAAAGACACTCCGTTGTAATATAGGATAGTTGGTTACCCTGGGGACTGGACTGAATGCCCAGAAACAAAACCTGAAGGCAGTTCATGTAAGTCTGGCACTGATGTGCCAACTGTCAAACAAGTATTGTCCTGTGAGATGAGATTGAGTGGATTAGGTTTTATAATCCCTGGAGTTTAGAATATTGAAAGATGCAGGTTCCCTTTCAAGACACAGACCATCCTGGCTTAGAACTGTTAACAACATTCCTTGACTTCACCAGGTCAAAGATCCTGGTGTGTAGCTTCACCAGATGGACTGCAGCAATTTAATGAGGCAACTCGCCACCATCTTCCCAAAGAGAACAAATGCTGGCTTTGTCAGCAATGTCCACGTCAGTTGAAAAAGTAAAATAAAAATCTCTTTGATATATAAAAAGTTGTGTTTAACAGGGTAAATATGAAGAAAATCTTTCTCCTAACTAGACAGTTTAGAATATAAGGACTTTAATCTTGGACTAAGGAGTTAATTACTTAGGTCTGTGATGAGAAATATCTGCACTCAGAGGGTTGAGAGTGTTCTGAATTCTGTACCCCAGAGAGCTGTGGATACTTAATCGGTGGATATGTTTAAAAACAGAGGTTAATAGAATTTTTGGTACAAGATATTTGGAGATAGTCTCAGTAAGTAGAGTTGATCGAGAAGATTAGCCATGGTTTTGTTGTATGGCAGAGCAGACTCTCAATGGGCTTCAAGGCTACTCCAGCTCTGACTTAGTGTTCTTAGATGTTACTTTTATTTTATAAATTGACTTACTTTGACAGGACTTGTACAGTAGCAAATTACAGAGAGAGAGTGAGACTGTTAAACAGCTGAACATTACAAAGAACATAGTTACCACAAACTGGTCTCAAATTGTAATAATCTGTAACAGTATTATCACTTGTATGGTCTGCGTAACTGCATGCACTGCATTTGGTTTCCTTCTAGTTTACAAGTGTTGCTGGGATGCTCCAGTTGTTAATAGGATGACTTCAGGAAACAGTGGGTGGAACATATGTAGACAAGGAAAACAGATGTTTGAGCAAGCTCTGAACGATTTGAGCTTGTCACAGCCTGAAAAATGCAGTATGATGCTAAGATGGAGGATATTTACTAATTGTTACAAAGTTAGACCCTGCTGCTTAAAGTTTAACGTGTTTTGATTGTGCAGCTTGATGATTTCATAGTCGGACTTGCTGAAGGTTAGATAGGTTAGATTCTACTCCAGACAATCCCGTGAGAAAGTAACATCTATAGTTCTAAGGGTTCATCTATTTTCAGTATCAACACTTGGTAGCATTTTTGTACATGAAGAGGAAGTTTATGGGTCCGAGTCCTATTCATAAATGTGGTGGCAGTGAGCTGTTAACACCACTCAATAACCATACTTCCAGACAAATGATCTAGGGATATGGATTCAAATCCTGGTTGTTAATGGAATTTGAATTCAATTGTAAATCTGAAATATAAAGCATCTCTTTAATGATGGTACAAAACTAACATTGATTTGCTTTAGAAATTCATCTGGTACACTACCATCGTCTGAGAAGAAAGTTTGCCTTCCTGACTGCATGTGACTCCAGAACAATAACAGATTTGTCTGCCTTCTGAAATGGCCCAGCATGCCACTTAGTTCAAGGGAAATAGGGGATGGGCAACAAATACTGACCTTATCAGCTATGTCCACAAGACAAAAAGGAGGAAAATATCTCAAATTCTATAATAATGCTCCAGTGCAATACTGAGATTAACCTACATACAAGTGCCATCTTTTGGATGAGCTATTACAACAAAGGCCTCTTAAATGGCAATAAACGCTTCTGAGACAGCTTCAGACAAAAACAGGGGAATTATCCTTGATTTCATAGTAATATGAATCACTTAAACAATATTATTTTTACTAAAACAGCTCAAATGATCTCATTACTGTTTGTAGGAGCTTGCTATGTGCAAGTTGATTAATCTTTCCACAGAAAGTAGGGATGTTATTCATTACACAGAATGTTGGTAAGAACGGATTGGATTATTGTGTATTGGCCTCCTTATTTAAGGAAGGATTTAAATGCTTTTGAAGCAGTTCACAGAATATTTACGAGATGAATAGGGGAAGGGGCACCATGTGGTATGATGGAAAAATTAAACAAGCGAAGCTTATATCTGCTGGAGTTTGGAAAAGTAAGAGGTAACTTGATTGAATTATGCAAGATCCTGAGAGGTCTTGACACAGTGCATGTAGAGGGGATGTTTCCTCTTAGAGATTTTAGAACTGGGGGCGCTGTTTAAAGATTATTGTTTTTAAAAAAAACTCCCATTTAAGATAAGTCGGACAAATATTTTCTCACAGAGGGTTGACAGTATTTGGAACTCTAACTTAAGAGTAGCGGATGATGAGTCTTTCTATATTTTTAATATAGAAGTGCATAGATTCTTGTGAGAAAGGATGTGGAAGATTATCAGGGTAAAGGGGAATTAGAGTCCCTAGAGCTGTGAGCAGAGCAGGCTGAAGGTGCTGAGTAGCCCAGTCCCCCTAATTTGTATGTTGCTATGACTACACTACATAAAGTATATGGAGAGGAATCAACAACAATATATCATTTCTGTCTATGCTTGGCGTAATAAAACATCCCAGGATGATTCACAGAAACATTATCAAAACAAATTTAACATCAAAATTTTGGGAGATGACAGAAAGCCTGTCAAAGATGTAGGTTTGAAGGAATGTCTTAAAAATAAGTGGAAGGTGTGACTGCTAATGTCGAGCATTTAAAGTTAAGGATGTTGAAGAGCCAGAGTTGGAGTTACATTAATATTTTGAAAGGCTTGGACAATTTATGGACTTGAAAGGAAATTTGAAAACTGAAATGGGAGCTTTAAAAGTAGGATGTTGCTTAATTAAGAGTTAGTGTTCAGCAAGCCCAGGGCTAACAGGTGGATAGGACTTAAGTGTGAGTAGGAACATGGACAGCAACAACGGGAATAGAAGGATAGGCTGTCAGGATCTACATATTTGTCCTGTATGAATTTTTACAGTCACCTGAACAGGCTCATGCTGTGCATTAATTAAAATTATAATTTAATTGTATAACTTGGTTATCCATTTTACAGAACCACCATTAAGCTAGGGCTATAGTGTCATAACTAGACTACTAATCAAGAGACAAACAGAAAGAAGCTCAGCAGAGCTGGCAGCATCCTAGAAAGAGAAGCAGAGTTAACAATTTGAGTGCCATGACCCTTCATTGGATGCTGCCAGACCTGCTGAGTTTCTTCACTATTTGTATTCAAGTTTCCAGCATCTCCAGCTCGCTCTTTTTGTTGTAATAGTCCAGAGATTTGGGCTAATGATTCAGAGAGACAGTTTAGATCCCACCACAGAAGTTCATGAGCTCAAATTTAATCAATAAAAGACTACAGTCAGTAATGGTGACAGTCTGTAATACAACCAAAACAACTTGCATGAAACCTTCAATGAAGTGCAACAACTCGAGGTGTTTCATAATGATACAAAATTTGACCCTGGACCGAAGATGTTGTTAGCACAGGTAACCAACGTTTTTGACAAAGAGCATTTTGAATCAAAGCAAACGTTTAGGGGATTAAGTTTGAGGCCAATAGCCCAGTCACAGAAGGCATGGCCATCACTGGTCAAGCAATGATTCTGATTCTGTGTCACAGATCCAGAGACATTAACTCCATTTCTCTGCAGGGATGCTGCCAGACCTGAGTGTTTCCAGCTTTTGTGTTATTTTATTTCAGACTTCTAGCATACTTTAGGGGGGTTTTGATTTCATAGAGCAATGAATATTGAGGAGGGCTGACGCCATTGGAGAGATTTAAAAACAAACCAGTAAAGACCATTGAACACACACAGGTCATGGGTGAGTGGCCCTTGATGGATATTAGGGTTAGAGAAGCAGAGTTTCTGGAGTGGTAGAACATGAATTATCCAACTGTGTGATGGAATAATCAACTGCGGGCATTGATGAGAGTTAGAACAGATCACCTGAGCCTGGAGCAGAAGTGCCTATTCTCCCAGAGGTAGAAGTAGGCTGTCTTGGTGCTGGATAGGATAGGATGTTGAAGCTCAATTCAGAACTAAGTAAGGCTGTGGGTGATCTTAAGTCGTGAATTGTAACTAGGGAATGGAGTTTATGCTAACAGATGTAGACTACGGTTTCAGACTTTGTGATATTTAGTTGAATAAAATTTCTACTCTTTGGACAACCTGGTTTTTCCCAAACACAGGCAATGGAGAAGTTGAGTAAGATGTGAGTAAGATCGAGTGATGCAGGATAAAATTGAGCTGCACACTGTCAAAGTATGAGTAGAATCTGTTGCTTGTGAATGATGTCACCCAGGGGAAGGATATGGATGAGAAAGGGACCACTGACAAATCCAGGGAGAATTGATATGTTCCTGACTGCAAAGATATAAATTAAAGCTACGCATGCTGTTTGCATGAATCTTCCTCCATTGAAAAGAAGGAACTTGTATTTTTATGGCTGCTTTCACTACCTCAGGACCCCTGAAAGTGCTTTGCAGCCAATTAAGTCTCTTCGGAAACACAGCACAGGAGTTCAACCCTTTAAGCCTGTTCAATGAGATGTTCCACTACAGTACATAATATAGGGTTGGAAATAGTTTTAAAAAGCACCTCTTTAAACTAATAAAATTGTATCAGTTAACCACTTACATGTGTGGTTACTAAAACTAAAATACTGATATATTTCTTTGAGCTCTGTAGTTTAAATTATACTTAACAATGATGAAAAACCGCTATGAGGAAATTCACAGAACAACTGTTTTACATATCCTCAAACATGAATGCCTTTCCAAATAAGTTACTTTTATGTTGCATTTTCTCCAATCTGTTTAAAAGTTAACCACAATATATTACTGATTAATGTTATTTTCCAGTGATAATACTGTGATATATATAAAACCACAGTACATATTGTAGTTACTAATGTGTGCACAAAGGGTCACCAAATGGAAATGGAATACTCTGAGAGCGAGACAGACATGGCTTTGGTCAAAGGTTCTATCAGTTATATGGTACCTCTGACACTTCCAACTTGAAAGTTTTCCCTCCTCAGTCAGTCCCTCTGATTTGAGGATGACTTGCTTCTATCCCACTTTGGTTTTTGAGATGACTGATAAGTTCACTGTCTGCGATCTCAGTGTCTGCTGTGTGGGGCAAGTGGTGCTGCAAGAGGTAAGTAGATGAGTCTTGAGATTTGTGTGCTCCATCCAATAGGACTTGACTTGCACTCTTGTATTAACTTAATGATTCTGTGCTTCAAATCTGAAGTATCACCAACAATTATAAATTAACTTCAGGCTGCTGAAAACTGAAGTGGTCCAAATAATGTATAATCAAAGAACATTGCTGAGCAGTAGAATTTTCTGTCAAAAGTAGGTATAAAAACAAAATTAGATTTGTATAGCAGATGATGCAAGTTTAGGACAGATTACACAGCAATGATATTCTTACGGTATTCACCATTGTTATGAGCGAGAAAATATTCCATACAGCCACGTCCCATAAGCATCAATGTGTTAACAACCAGGTCATCTGTTTAAAAGGATAAATGATTTTCTAGGTACAGTATATCCAGTGGGTGACGTTTAGCTCAATCACTTGCCCTGTTGCACTACTCCATCATCCTCTGAGAATGAGGATTATTTTAAACCATTGGTAGTCTGATCCGTTTCATTAGTTATTGACCCTATATGAGAGATGCAGCTTTTGGGTGCTGGTTTGGAGCAGCAAACATGATGGGATGTAGGCAACGCTCCCTAAATGAGCATTTGTTGCTCATTCCCAATTGTCTTTGCTCAATTATTTCTGAGGGCAGTTAAGAGTCACCCACATTTCTGTGGATCTGGAGTAACATGTAGGTCAGGGCAGCAAGGGATAGCAGATTTCTTTCCCTAAAGATTTGTTTTCCAAAATGTAATGACAACCCTGGTCACTATCATCAAGGCTAGCTTTTTGTTTCAAACTTTAATTAAAGTTAAATTCCATGCCACAGTGGATTTTGAACATCTCTTCCCACAGCCTTGGCCTGGGCCTCTGGATTGATTCAATGACACTATCGCATGGCCCCTGCTTCCCATAGTGAAGTCTGAGGAATCTGACCTGTGTAGATGTGTCAGTTAGTTGTGGATCTGCTTATTGTTCGACAAGCTTATTGATTAGAGTGCTGCATACCTGGAGCCAATCTGTGATGGTATATTTTGTGTGGAGTAGTGTTCTAAATAACACATTTTTAACCAAAAAAGTACAACATATTTCCAGAAAATCTTCATAGGTTTGGATCTCCTATGCAAATATTTTTAGGAGGTTCAAACACCTATTAATGAGGTTATGTTTGCTCATGAGTCTTGTGAGTTTGTTTGTGTACAAGGTACATTGGAGAAATGCTCAGGAAACCAAGTCTGTTCACAAAGGATGACAAAGCTGTTGTGTGACCTGCTTTAAAGTGGTACCTCCATTTTGGAACAGCAGGAGTCCCTTCCCCAATATTTTCTGTCAGCTTGCAGTGAGCTTTGGTGGACTATTTCTGCTTAGTTCCAAGTTATGCTGAAACACAGATGTGGGATGAATAGTTCAGTGTAGAATGAATTGAACTGAATTAAGTTTATTGTCACATGTACCGAAACACAGTGAAAAGCTTTGTCTTGCACGTAATACAGGCAGATCACAGAGTTAAGTAGCATAGATAGTAAATAATAGGTAAACAGTGCCAAAAACAAAAACACAGGAAATGGTGAATGTTTAAGAGTTTTTGAGTCCATTCAGTATTCTAACAATAGTAAGGTAGAAACTTTTGCGAAACCAGCTTATGCATGTGTTCAAGCTTCTGTACCTTCTCCCCGATAGTAGAGGTTATAGAAAAACTTTGCCAGGGTGGGATGGATCTTAAAGAATGCTGGCAGCCTTTCCTTGACAGCGGGCCTGGAAGATGGATTCTGTAGATGGGAGGTTGGCCTTTGTGATTGTCCGGGCCAAGTTCACCACTCTCTGTAACTATCTCTGATCTTGAATTGTACAGTTGCCATACCAGGGAGTGATACACCCAGACAGAATGCTCTCAATGGCGCACCTATAAAAGTTGGCAAGGGTATTCACCATCATGCCAAATTTTTTCAGCTGCTTGAGGAAGAAGAGATGTTGTTGGGTCTTTGTAACCAGTGCGTCCACATGAAGAGTCCAAGAAAGCATGTTGTGGATGACCACTCCCAGGAGCTTGACACTCTCCACTCGTTCCACCTCTGTGCTGTTAATGTGTAGGGGAGCATGAGTAATATCCCGCCAAAAGTCAATAATGAGTTCCTTGGTTTTGCCGGCATTGAGAGCTAGGTTCTCTGTACCATTTTTCCAGGTCTTCCACCTCCCCTCTATAGTCTGTTTCGTCGCCATCTGAGATTTGACCGACTATGGTGGTGTCATCAGCGAACTTGTGAATGGCATTAGTCTGGTATTTGGCGACACAGTCATGGGTATACAGTGAGTACAGTAGGGGGCTGAGTATGCAACCCCTGGGTGACTCCAGTGTTGAGTGTTAGTGAGGATGAAATATTATCCCCTACCTTCACTGATAGTTTCCTGACCCACAGGCTACAGAGGATCCAGTTGCAGAGAGTGCGGCTTAGTCCGAGATCATTACGTTTAGGAAGCAATAGGTACCTTTTTGTATTAATTCCTCAAGTGAGGGCTTTGGTAAATAAGGTCTGCTTTTATTGCCATCCCAAATTGCTCTTGAGAAGTTGGAGGTCCTGTTCTTCTGACTTTAACCATCTGTAGACCATATAGTATAGGTACATCACTGATATGTCACCTAAAGGGAAGCTTCAAGGTGTTGCCAGCACCTTCTGTCCTGTTCTTCCAGGTGGTAGAGGTGTTGAAAAATACTGTTTAAGTTCAAGCTGGTTGTGCACAATGTATTCTGCTTCAGTGGTGGTGGATGCAATGCTAATCATGTAGGCTACTTTGCACAGAATGATGTTGTGCTTCTTGAGTGTTGTAGCTGCTAGCAGTCGGCAAGTGGAAGATATTCCATCACACTCTTTACTTGTGGTCTGTAAGTAGCAGACAGCTTTTGATAACAAAGAAGTGAGTTACTTTCCGCAGAGTTCCTAACGGGTGACACTTTTGTAGCCGCATTATTTATGACACTGGTCCTGTTAAGTTTCTATTCAAACTGAAAAAAATTACCAAAGCTTTATATTGTGGGTTCTGCTTAATTTATTTCATAAAGGAGGTGGAAACAAAAACTTCTTAAAATATTATTTCTGTTTTCTGCAGCAGCCTGTGAGAATGGCTGAGTTGAGCTGGAAGGAGGTAGTTTTGTTGACAGCAGTAGTGACAGTTTGTTACTGGAACAGCACGCATTGTGGGTTTGTTTTTGATGATGTCTCTGCCATTCTGGATAACAAAGACTTGCATCCTTCAACACCCTTGAAGAACTTATTTCACAATGACTTCTGGGGAACTCCTATGAATGAGGTAATACAATTTCTGCTGTTATCTTAAAAAATCTTGCATTTCACTGTCATCTTTGTGCTTAATTTTTAACAAATGTTTTTAAAGTGGATTTAAAACTTTGTTTAACATCTACTGTATATTGTTAATGTTAATTAGATATCCAGTCAATATTTGATAATAACCATATCTGGTCCTACCCTCATGGAATTGAGGTTTGTGGCAAAGATCAGTCTTGATCCTTGAATGGAAATATAAGCTTAAGTGACGTATTCCAGCTTCTATTTTTATTTTCTTTCAAGATCATCTGGAATTCCTATGGATTGTAGCATGTACAAAACAATTGGCAGGTTTTCATCCAATGACTGTTCCAGTGCTTTCCTGGCCATTCTCCCATTTTCCACACCCCTTCAACCTGGACTGATGCAAAACTCTGCGAATTCACATTACCTTCCATTCTTCTACCACCCTGTGCTCATGGAACTGCCTTGGTTCCCCTTTCATCAATGTTTCAAATCTAACATTCTTATCCCTTGGCCAGGTCCCTCCCAGGCATTGTCCCTTTCTATTTCTATAATCCCCTCCAACCTTTCTTGACCTCTGCTCCTCCAATTCCCACCTGCTATGTATTCCTGATTTCCTTCATTTGGCCACTGGACCTGTGAACCCACTCTGCCAATTGATAAAATCATGGCAGGTCCACATTCCTGCCTGTCCCTGATAATTGTTCATCTCTCCTCAAGAATCCATCTTATGCTCAAAATATCCAGACTGCTTTTACTGCCTTTTAAAGAAGTGTTTCAGTGACTCATGACCCTCTGAGAAAAACGTTTCTCCTCATCTTTGTTTTAAATGTGCAACTCCATGTTTTCAGTATCATTCCCCCGGTTCTAGATTCTCCCTGAAGAAGATGCATTCTTTCCACATGCTTCCAGTCAAGACCCCTCCGATCTTGTGTGTTTCAGTTGAGTCACCTCTTCCTTTACTAAACTCTTACAAGCCTAACCCATTCAGCATTTTCTCACAGGAGAACTCCCCAACTCCAGGTATCAATCTCTTAAAACTTTGTCTGAACTACTCCCAATGCAGTTACATCTTCCCATACATAAGAAGGACAATAATGTACATTATACTCTAAATGTAGTCTTACTGATGGCCTGTTTAATTGATGCATAGCCTCCTTTTTCATTTCATGTCAACTTTGTTGCTGCTCAGATGTTGCCTGACTTGCTGTGCTTTTTCCAGTGCCATGCTTTTCAACTCTGCCTCTCCAGCATCTACAGTTTTCACTTTATCCTTTTTTTTTAATCCTTTCCCCTTGCTATGAACAAGGCCACTGGTTTTTCTTTAATTACTTACTGCGCTCGCAATTCATGCAGTAAGACACCAAGATCCCTCTGCATCTCTGATGCACCGAGGAATTCTGTCCCCAGGTGAAAGTGAGGACTGCAGATACTGATGAAAGGCTATGCTCGAAGCATCGATTCTCCTGCTCCTTGGATGCTGCCGGACTGGCTGTGCTTTTCTAGCATCACACTCTTCGACTCAGTTCTCTTCCCCCAGCCAACAATAGAGACTGGGTCTTGATTCTGTTTGAGGCTGAGGTAATCAAATCTTAGACAATTGAGTTTCGAGTAAGGGATGTAGGCAGAAAAGCAGACTTGAGGGCACAACCAGATCAATCATGAACTTATGGAATGGTGAAGGACCCACCTCCTTTATTTAAAGAAGAAAGAAACTCAGCCTGTCAAACCTTTCCTGATGTTTGTACCCATTTATTTCTGCTATCGTCCTTGTAAATGTTCTCTCTGCACTCCAAAATGCCTCTAATCCTTTTTGTCATATTACAAGCAGAACGCAAAACCACCTGACCTTTCATTCTAGTGTTCTAGATAGGAAGCTTTGCTTTGATTTGTTTTTTAATAGCCTTTCTAACCTCTGGTGTAACCTTGTGATAGGTGTACTTTTACTCTTAGCTCCCTTGGTTCCTCTACCCACCATCATCCAAATAATGTGGCCTCTCTCTTCTTCCACTCAAAATGTACCATTTTTGAAACAAGTGTTCACGAGATTCCAAAATTAATATTTTTCCATTCTCCTCATTGTTCTCCATTTGTGCTAATTTTGTGTCTCCTCTGTATAAGTAATCTGTTGCTGTTTAATAATCTATTATTACTTAATCTTTACTGCTTAATCTAATACAGCTTACTTTATATACTTCAACATCATGATTTTTCTCAGGCCATTTCTTGCCACCAATAACATCTCAAGCTTCTCTTCATAGCTTTAAGTTCCATCTTTAATGACATCCTTGTGAACTTGCATTGCCTCTTAGTGCTATTGTCAGATCCTCCTGTCGTCCCATTTCCTTCCCTCAGTCAAAGCAAAACACTCAGATATAGTATAGTTTTACCTCCTTCATCTTTATGCAACAGCCAACTGCTTTTGCACCATGAATAACTGACTTCACATAATAAATACTTTTCACTTTGTTAAACTGACCTCTCATACTGAATGCTTGCAATATTGTTAAATAGCTCTACATAATGACTGCTTTTCCACCTTGTTAACCCATTGTCCTTGCCTGCCGTGTCCATTGTTAACTGTAAGTTCTCATCTGATCTGAGTCATGTTCAGCTGAAACTCTTGTTTCACAAAACTCCGAATTTAACTCTTTCCCTACCTGCTTATACCCTATACACTTCTCAGTTCCTCCTTTTATCATTTCATGATAACCACTGAGATGGCATTACTAGCTTTCGTAAGACTGACAGCAACATTTAAGCAAGTTATTGACACATACGATGATTATAACAACAAAAAATACTTGTCCGTTACAGTAAATAGAATTTAAAGAATCCTCCCATGTGGAAAATAATCCACTAGTAAAGTTCTTAACTCCACAGTCCTTAGTGACCACTCCATCCCCTCCAAGTCAAGTGGAAATGACCCAGTTCTTCAAAATTTCCTTCAGTAAAGTCCAACCTGAAAACACAATTCAGTCTTCTTGCATCACTCCTCGGAGAAATCTGATTTCTTGGTTAAGGGCAGTTAAATGCTTCACAAAACTGAGACTTCCATCCTACCGGAGATGCTTCAGATGGAGGATACCAGCGCATCTGAGTGTGCAGAGCAGCTTCAGCTACAGCAGCAGGCTCGGTGAATGCAGCATATTTTGCTGCATTTGTTCCCACTGTGCTGTTCAATGTAACAAAGACAGCTGGATGTTGTGATGATAGCTTGATCAGTGAACCTTCATATCCCTTAAACGATCAAAAGACAGGTAAAGCTCACGTGGTTTAATGACTGTAGGAAGGCCAGTGACAAAATGCATACCGACCACCTCTTCACTATTGTTAGTTTCGTCATTTTCTTCATGACTGGGGAGCTGATTGAATCCATTGGATCAGGTTGTGGGGGGGGTGGGCGGTGGTCCGAAGGTGTGCTTTACCTGTGAATGGAGAAACTCTCGAGACGATATTAGCTGCTGACAAAATCTTTGCATTTCCTCCCTCACCCCGTCCTTGCCAAGGTGGTTATTAGCTTAAAGACAGTCACACATTTAGCTACAGTAAATTGTGTCTGCCTATTTCAACATTCTTTGAATTCTTGAAGTCTATTACTCTGTTCACTATTTATGACATGATCAAGTTTTGTACAATTGTACAGCCTAAACAATTCAGTCATTTATAAACAGCAACCAATGGTCCTAAAATCAAGCCCTCGGGTACCTCATTCAGGTTATTCAAAAATTATATTCCTTTAACAAATTGATACTTGGCTAATGTGAAAGCTGTCAGGGTAAGTATGTCAAAAGTCTGAAACAGCAAGAAAACAAAATGTTTCCTGTGCTTTAGCAATTGAAGAGGCCGTTTCAGTTCAGATTTAAATCTTCGTGGGAAACAAATGCTGAATATTTTAAAATATGTTTTCCAAATGGAATTTTCCAGTATAAGTCAGAATTACAGAGGCAACTTTGGTAGCGATCAACATTCTTTGAGTTTGCAATATGAAGGAGGCCAATGGAGTCTGAACAAAAATTAACAGAATTTGAGCTGCTCAGCCTCAAGTTCTAATATTCTCTAGAAAATCCTAACAAAACATCAAAATAAAAATGCACTTCTTTTTGTGAACACTCTGCATTAAAAACACAACAGCAAAGATATTATAATACAATACTGTCATCTGGTTAAAGCATAACCACTAACCCACTGTGTTTTTTAAACAAGCATTGTAGAATTTCAAACACATCAGGGGCTCAAAGTCCCAAATCAATTTGTTTTAAGGTTACACTTTTGATAATTTTGAAAAGGACGTAATGTTGTACAATTTCAATGTAAAACAAAATCTGCCCCATTATGCAGCCCACAAAACACATTGAATTGAGATCCTGATTCAAACAAGGTAAAACAGTTACTTAAAGGGATTTTCTGAACCAGTGTTTTAACAAACCAAAAAATTTTAAACATCAAACATATTCAGCATGGCACAATTTTTATTGAAACTCCCTTTTCAATTCAAGAATTAGTATACCCTTAATTTCAACGTTTCTCGCTTTTATTTTATTTTGCATCCTGTCACTGAAATTACACTTAGCTCTTGCAGCAGACCACATGGCGCCACAATCCAAGACACACTCTCCCTCCAGAACAAAGACTCGCAGAGCCTCAAGTTTCGCCACTAGGGAACTTTAACCCCTTTCTCATATTACTCCTCACCGTGGCTCGAACCCCAATTAAGCACAGAGAGTGCGAAGCTCAGCACGGTGCTGAGGACTTGAACCTCAAATCAACCCATCCCAGGGGAGTCAAACCCCAGTACTGCACAGAGGACCTGAACCTCAAACCCCCCCCTCCCCAATGCAGCACAGAGGATTTGAACCTCTGCCTGCCAGCGGGCTTGTGAAACTGTGTCTCTCAACTGAGCTAATTACCGTTCAAAGATTCCTTAGAATAGAGAGCAATCGATCAAGGGAACTGTCTCCGGCACACAGGAATATCGAGAGGGACCAAGGTTTAAAGTCTTACCTTGTGGGCCTGTCTGTCTTGAGACACCGATGTTCCGGGCAGCTGCTGACACTGTCCGATCGTAACTATCCATTTGGATCCTGCCGACTGCGCCAATATTGTCAGCCCTTCTCCCCCCTCAGTTGAAGTAAATCACTCAGAGACACAGTATGGTTTTACTTACTTCATCTTTATTCCAGGCCCTGGAGGAAGAGACAATGGTTGCCCATGTGCACAAAGACACAAGTTCAGTCTTCTCTGGAACAGCAGTTTCTCGAACTATGTAGTCATTTTACAGATATGGCGACATACGTATCAATTGAGTGACCATTACAATCAGCGAGCATCACCAGTAAAGATTAAGCCATCTGCTGTTGGACAATGAATAACTGACTTCACATAATGATTACTTTTCACCTTGTTAAACTGACCTCGCGTACTGAATGCTTCCAATATTGTTAAATGGCTCCACATAATGAATGCTTTTCTACCTTATTAACCCATTACCCTTGCCTGCAGCACCCTATTGTTAACTGTAAGTTCCTATCTGATCTGAGTCACGCTCAACTGAACCTTTTGTTTCACAAAACTCAACCCTTTCCCTGCCTGCATTTACCCTATACACATTCTCACTCCCAAAAATGGAAGTGTAAGGATAGAGTCATAAGGTTTTATGAAAGAGACCCTTCGGCCTGTCAAGTTCATGCTGGTCATCAAGTACTTATCTACTCTAGCTCCACTTTCCAGCATTTGTCCTGTAGCCTTGTACAGCATGGTACTTTACATTCTGCTAAAATGTTTGTGATGGTTCCTGCCTCTACCACCTTTTTAGCCAGTGAGCTCCAGCAACCCACTGGAAACAAAATCTTTAAATCTCATCTGGTTTTATCTTAAAATTATGCTTCTGGTTATTGATCCATTAACTGAGGGGAAAAGTTTCTTCCTCTCGACCTATCCATGCCCCTCATAATTTTGTATGTCTCGATCAGGTCCTTGCATCAGCCTTCTTTGCTCTCAGGGTAGCAGCCTATCTGGTGTATCTTCATAGCTAAAAGGCTTCAGCCCAGGCAACATCCAGGTGATGCTCCTCTGCAGTCATTTCCTTCCTATTGTGTGGCAATCAGAAATCCAGGATCCTGAAGCTTCTTACAAACAACACTTCATTAATATTCTAAACCTTGCTTGCTTTTGATTCTCAATTTTTTTTACTGGATTTGAACCACAAATAAGTAGTGATCTGCCCTGTGTACAATTGGTATCAGCTGTGGCTTCGATATTAAAATTCTTACCCATGATTCGGAGGTTTGTGGGTTAGAATCCTATTACGCACCAAAACCAAGGCTTCAGATTCCAGCATGTAACTGAGTGAAAGCTGGATTGCTGGAGGTGCTGTCTTTTAGACCTAGATGCCAGTGGATGTAAAATATCCCATGGTACCATTTAAAGAAATTATGTTTTGTACAGGTGGTCGAGGATAATTTAGAAGAATTTCATAGCAAAGCTAACCTTCCAATTTACATGGAAAATATATTAGTGCAGGTTGGGCTGAATCTTGGCCTACACAGATTAATCAGATTTAAATGACCTGATTGCTTTATACTTTGTCAATAGATTCTTGTCTACATAAGATTGAGTTTAAATCTATTTGTAAATTGGGCAATAATTTTTTTTTATCTGGTGTCACTCATACGTAGGTTTTAAAGTTGATCTAACGATGACATTGTTTCCCTACACAGGAAAGGAGCCATAAATCCTATCGACCACTCACTGTGCTCACATTTCGATTAAACTACCTTTTCAGTGAACTGAACTCAGCTTTCTACCACCTCTTGAATCTTGTCCTGCATGCAGTGGTTTGCATAATTTATCTCAAAGTATGCCAACTGTTTCTGGACAGGAAATCTAGCCTGATTGCTTCCCTGCTTTTTGCAGTTCATCCAATTCACACTGAAGCGGTGAGTAAGGATTTAGACGTGTGCACGTGAGGCTTATACAATCTTAACTGAAGTCAGATGTGCAAAAGTCAGTGTTATAATAAAATAGAAGCTCCTCTTGCACTCCCTGCTTTTTCACTTTTTAAGTGTAACACAAAATGTTTCCCCAATGGAGCTGAATTAACTCTCAGGTTTCAGCTTTACTATTGATCTTAATGAATTCTTCACTCATAGGTCCGCAACATTGAATAGCTATGGAAGAAGTCCTATAGTTGTTAGGTGGTACATTGGGACAGCAGGGGTTACATGATGAATGAAAGATCAGATGGCCTTAATTATTTAGAGCGCTTGTGGTACAATGTGATGTCCTTACCTCTGAGGCAGAAGGTCCAGTTTCAAATCCCACTTGCCATGGAGCTGTATCATTACATGTCCTTATAGATTTATTAAAAATAATTTTTCCAATGCCAGACAGAGGGTCTTGTGGCACAGTGGAAATGACCCTACCTCTGTGCCAGAAGGTCCAGGTTCTAGCTCTACTTCCGATGTGTGGCCATGGAGATGTCCAAACAGTGTGATTTTAAATGGAGTTGCTTGCTGGTCATGTACTCCTTTGGGAGGAGAGGACCACAGATGTGATTTTTCTTGGTAACCAAGTGTCACCTTCCAGGTAGCTGTTTGAAGCTTCATTGATATGATTTACAGGATTCACTGCACCCACATTTTGAGTGTAGCTTTCTGGCTGGTTATTCGTAGATGGATCAAGGCTCATCTGTTGTGGTGGGATCTGGAGGTAATGATTCTTACAGAATCCAAATGTAATAACCAGTGCCAGTCACTGTGTGGCACAAGTGAGCTTTGCAGTGTGCTTTGTCTAAGGCTAGTTTTCATTTCAGACTTAAATAGATTGGTAGAATTTAGAGCACAGACTCAGATCATTCAGCCTTATTGAGCTATACCAATGTTAATACTCTGCATGAGCCTCCTTACCTTCCAGTTAACCTTATTATCACATTATCCTTTATCCCTCAACTGGTGTCCCCTTGTTGAATCTTTTTGCTTCCGTCACTCCGTGCGGCAATGACTTTTACATTCTAAGCACACTCGGTGAAGAATTCCTTATTTAATTAATTAATGATTATCTTATAGACCTTAATTTTGGACTTGCCACAAATGGAAGCATTCTCAATATGTCTTCTTATCAAATCCTTCCAAAATTTTAAAGATGAGTGCTCATAATTGGCTAAGTATTTAACAAATGTCGTTGAATGAATCTTAAGTGGGAGCTTTCACTGTTTGCTATTTGTGATCTGATTAGACTAACAAGGGTATTTGTGATTTCTCAACAGCTGACAGCTGAAATCCTCCCGAACGAATTTTACTTGAATGTAACAAAGTGAGGTTATATAGAAATGCAAACATAAAAAATTGAACATGCATCACTTGAAATTATTAATACGTTATAATTTGAGAAAAGCTATTTAGAAACGTTAATTTTGTTCCTTTTGTATCCAATATGTTGACAACTAATGTTGTATGCTGAGTTCCCCAGCATGTGTCATTGGTAATAAGCCCACCAGTTTTTTAATAGAATTTTGAGTGCATTTTAAGCTAATGAAGTGAAAGCAATTCTTTCTCTCCCTCTGTCAGTTTGAGGTTTGTGCATCATCAGACTGAATTCTTTATGGGTTCCAAGTCTGAAGCACAAAATGAGGTAGAAATGTCAAAGTATCTCAGAGCACTTGAGGAATGAGAATGGAGATAGATTCAAACTGTCGAGAACCTGTGGTGACCCTGGAGCACAAGTACAATTGGAGAATCACACTCTGTTCTGTGTGGAGCAAAGTTGTAAATGTGACTAAAAAAGATTTCACTATTCACCATAAAGTACAAAGATCATTCAACTCCAATATTGAGCTGATGACTCATCTGAGATTCATATGATGGAGAAGTTCTTGGTCATGACATTGGGTATGGAATCTTGGTTGTGTCCCATCAGACCATATTAATATGCCCTGTCTCAATGGTTACAGGAGCTCGTTTAGTGGCAAACCTATTATATCTGATATGCAAATTACTACATTTGGACTGATTTTCCAGTTTGAATATTCTTAGTTAGGGATGCAGTGGTGTGGTGGTAATGTTACTGACTAATAATCCAGAATTCCAGGCAAATGTCCTGCGGGGCCAAGGAGTAGGACAGTTAAAGTCTGAATTCAATTTTTTAAAAATCTGGAATTTAAAAGTTTAATTTAACCACAACCATGTAATCATTGTCATAAAAAGCCTATCTGGCTGGCTGATGTCCATTAGGGTAGGAAATCTGCTGTCCTCACCTACATGTGACTCCAGACCCACAGCGAAGTGATTGACTAACTCTTAACTGATCTCTGGGTAATTAGTGATGGAGAGGGACCAGCGATATTCTCATCCTGTGAATGAATTTTAAAAACTAGACTGCTGTTCCTTCATTGTTGTTGGGTCAAAATCCTGGAACTCTTTAAAATAGCACTGTAGTTGTGTCTGCATGTAAGGACTGCAGTGGTTCAAATCAGCAGTTTGGGGTAGTTGAGGGTGGATAATAAATATTGAGCCTGCCAATGGCATCCAAGTCCCATAAATAAGCAAAAGGTCCAAGTGAGGGTTGACAGAGTCTCTGTTTTTTTTCCATCTCATACAGATAACACCTTCAATAGTGGTGCACCCCCTCAGTAGAAGCAGTAAAATACCAGCTGAGATTTTGTGTTTGACGTTCTTGGTTGGGATTTGAAGGCACTTGTGGAAAGGTGGTAGCTGAAAATGTGTTGCTGGAGAAGCACAGCAGGTCAGGCAGCATCCAGGGAACGGGAGAATCGACGTTTCGGGCATAAGCTCTTTTTCAGGTGGTAGCCCACTGTTGAGGAATGAGGTGTTGTTCTGAGGTTAAAGGTAATAGCTCATGGTTAAGCAGAGCAGAGGGAGTTTTGCTATGCATTTGCAATTCACCTAGTTAGCACAGATGTCTTTCAAATCAATGTATGTATTTTAAAAGCACTACTGATCTTTGAATGGAAGATGTTTAAGATAGAGTTTGGATTGAATGCATTTTATTTATGTCTTTTAAAAATCACCTCAGCATTTGGAAATTTTGCAACATATCCTCATATGCTTAGATAGGACAAGTGAAAGGATGGATTGCTAACTGGTTTTGTGACAGAAAGCAGAGAGTGGCAGTAACTGGGAGCTATTCACAACGACGATAAATGGATATTGTTGTTCTGCAAGGACCACTGTTATTCACAATTTTCATTTATGATTTAGACTTTGGAATCAGAACCACTGTGTTTAAATTTTGTAGATGAAGCCAGTTTTGGCAGATAGTCAATATTGAGGATAACTGCAACAAATGACAGAAGGAGATAAACCTGGTAGAGTGGGCAAGTAATTGGGAAATAAAGTTAATGCCAGATAAACATAAGGTCGTACATGTTGGTAGAAAGAATGGGGGGATGGCTTGGCAATATTGAGCCACTTGTTACTTGGAAGGCAAGTGGACGATAAAGATTCAGAAGTATAGGTGCATGAAACAGTAGGAGCTGTGTTACAAGTTATCAAGACCTAGAATTAAAAAAAAAACAAATTGACAGTAGGTTTTATTTTTAAGGAGTTGGAAGTGAAATAGAGGATAGCATGCTTGAGCTGTGTCTCACCTTGCTTAGGCCTCTCAGTGAATACTGCATGTAGCTCTGGTTGCCATATTATGAAAAGTGTATAGAGGTACTGAAGAGTGTGCAAAGATTTATAAGAGTGATGACAATGGTACTGGAAGTGCAAGAGTACACATTTCAGGAATGGATTGACAGCTGGGTTTCCCTTCTTTTGAATCAAGGAGGTCAAGGGATGACATAATAGAAGTTTTCAAAATTGTGAAAAGATTTGATAAAGTAGGTACGGAGAGAATAATCTCTTGTCTGGAGGAGTATAACTGAAGGCCATTAATATAAGATAGTCACCAAGAAATCCCAGGAAACTCCTCTTCATACAGATAGTAAGAATGTGGAACTCCCAACATAGAGTGTTAAAGTCAATTCTACAGATTCATTCAGGAGACGTGAGACGCGGATACAAGGGAAAAGGGAATGGAAGCTTGTCCTGTTGGAGAAAGAAGAACGTGACGAGGCTTAAGTAGTGTGTAAATACCAACATGGTCTGTTTGGATGGAACAGCTTGTTACTGTGCTATGTGATCCAATTAGATCCAATGTCTTGCATAGAAATTTACATCTGTCTCTTTCTGTTTATGCTGCAGGTTACTGGAGTTGTAGGTCGGGCTGAGCTTTTGTCCTCCATTTTCTTTTTGGCTGCATTTTTATCGTACACCAAGTCTAAAGGTCCCAACAATTCCATCGGTAATGTGTTATGGTTTTCTGTAATAGCTGCCAAAGTCAGTGTCTCTGGAAATTGAGCAAAGTTTAATTCCCGCATATTCAGTGAACATTTCATGACCACGAGCAGCTGGTTTAAAGATTTAAAATATTGCATTTACACTCTTTGACAATTTCCAGACTACTTATTTTAAGGTGGGCTTTTTGTCTATTAGTTTTGAAAATGGAAAATGAACAAGACAAAATCAATTTTAAACTTTCACCACGTGAATGCCCTGCATGATCTTGAAAAAGGTCTGTTTTGAGTAACCTTTTCCATGTCAAGCTGTTAATTTGATCATAGTTCTTGGTTTCTTTGCGGATGAGACCCATTCTTAAATACCCTCAAACTGAGTGCTTACTAGACAATTTCAGAGGGCCAACCAGAGTATTTTGAGCGTCGAGTTACATGTAAGCCAGCTGTATGGTAAATTTCCTTCCTAAGGGGCATTAGTGAACCATATGGATTTTGGCAGCAGTTGATGACAGCAGTCATGGTCACTGTCATTGAGATTAACTTTAAATTCCAGATGTATTAATTGGATTTAACAGGTGGAATTTAAGCCTTGTCTCAGAGCATTAACTCTGCCTCTGGATGACTCGTACTGTGACATTACCACTATGCTGACATTCATGATAAACCATAGACACAGGTGTCTATCCTGGCTCCATGGTAGAGCTGGCTGATAAGTCGCACTCATTATTGCAGTCCTGCAATTCTTTGTAAAAGATTTATCCAATTGCTTTTTTGATCCCTAGCAAATTATAGTCAAAGGGAATTGGGGAAAAGTGTCTGCTGGTTGGAGTCATGCCATTACAAAAGGAAGATGGCTCTGCCTGCTGGAGACCAATTATCTCAAAGCCAAGACATTACTGTAGGAGTTCCTTAGTGAAGACTCCTCGATCCAGCCAGCTTCAGTTACATCTTCAATGACATTTCCTCCATCAGGTGGTCGACAGTAAGGATGGTAATTGAGTATTCAGTCACATTTCCAACTGTTCTGATTCTAAAGCAGTCAATGCCTGCATGCAGCAAGGCTGAGCAACATTCAGGTTTGGGCTGGTAATTGAACGTCACACACCACAAAAGTGCCAGTAAATGACCATCTCCAACAAAAGAGAATCTAACTATTTCCCAATGACTGTCAGTGGCAATACAGTTGCGGGATCCCACAACATTTCCATTGACCAAGAACTGTGCTGGCCCAATCATATAAATACTGTGCTTATAAGAACAGGTCAGAGGCTTGGAGTTCTGTGGCAGATAACTCACCACTTCACTCCTCAAAACCTATTAGCTAACCATAACGTGCAAGTATGGAGTGGGATGCAACACCTTCCACTTGCTTGGATGAATGCAGCTCCAACCACACTCAGTCAGCAGCATGCAGGACTAAACAACCAATTTGATTGGCACCCCATCCATCACCTTAAATGTTCACCCTCGCCAATGCATAGTGGCAGCAGTGTGTACCAGTTACAAGATGCAGTGCAACAACGCAACCCCCCCAGGGTGGTTTGACAGCATCTTCCAGATCCTCGATCCCTCCTACCTGGAAGGACATGATGCCTGCAAATTTTCCTTCAAGACAACCATGCCACCCTGATTCAGAACTATGTTGCCGTTGTTAGATGAAAATCTGGAACTAGCTATCAATGCTTTTTCCAAATTACTTACTGCCTTCTGTTATGCTGCCATATGAGTTTTTAATTCACCTCAGAGGCCAGACAGCGTTTAACAAGGTACTCAGACAGAGTTCCTTTTGGTGCCTTTGTCAATATTTATTCATCAACCACTGCCTTAAAATAAGATTTTCTGGGCAATATCTTGTTGGTTATAGAAACTTGTGCACTTTCTTTTGAAACATTTCTGACTTTACAATGGTGATTGCGCTTAGTCATAAGCTACTTTGGGGGGGCTTCTGTAGTTGTAAAAAAAAAATCATAATTACAAGTTTTTCTTGTATTTGCTGTAATGTTTTACACAGAAAAGCTGCACTTTGTTGGGAGAAGTGTGGATTGAATTAAATGAAATAAGTTATCTTTTCTTTCTCAGTGTGGACTCCTATTGTGGTCACTGTGATATTGGTTGCTGTTGCAACTTTATGCAAGGAACAAGGAATAACAGTCATCGGCATATGTTTTGTCTATGAAATCTTTGTCGCCCAAGGAGTAAGTATAATACTGTAAATGAAAGCAGGTTATTATTGAATCCCATGTGGTTGAAGTCCTCTTTGTGGATCATGTAAATGCATATTCTGGGGGACAGAATAGCCTGAGAAGCTCTGTCCACTGGCAGAAGGCTCTACAACTGGAGGACATGATTAGCCAGCAAACTCACCAAAGAGGAGATGATGAGAATTGTTTATTGTCTGGAGATAAGGAGGGTGATCAGATGCAACGGAAAGGTTTAATGTACATTTTTGCAGGTTTTGAGGGGAGGTGATGTGTGGGAGCAAAGCGTTTCCAGGCTCCCACGCATCACCTCTGCTCAAAACCTGCAAAATAAAACCTCTACTCATTACTTGCTGAATTGTCGAGTACCAAAGCAGGCTCAGACTTCATGGGTGCCTTACTAGATCTTTGAAAGGCCTCAGTGCAAAATCAAGTTTAGATTAATCGATCCTCAAAAGACCAACTACTGCTATGTTCCTTGGAATTGCTATTGTGTCCTTAAAATTGAATGTTAGCAAGTAAGCACAAAAAACATTGAGAACTTGCTGGAAAAGGATGCCTTATTAGGTGAACCTCTTACTCAGGTTGAACAGTTTCTGTGCCATAACTTGGAAGTATGAGCTGATATCAGTATGTTGAGGACAATGGAGCAATCAGAGAACTTGATTAGCATTCCATTAGGAATATTCACGTTGTTAGAAGGGAACGTGTGTTCCACGGCAAGAACAATAAGCAATTATGTACCTGTCCAGCATCCTCTCAAAAATAAACAAGGAGTCTAAGGGTGAAATTCCATGATAAGCTGCAATTGGCAAAGTTGGAATAATAGAATACATGAAGGAATTTGTAATTCCTATGTCTCAATCCCCTGAACTCACTGACAGACGGATTGGTGGTATTAAAATCCCTATAAATAATTAATATGCTGTTAATTTTCCAGCAAGCTTTAGCTGAAAGAACTCAGCTTTTCGTTAACTTAAGAGTTGTGATAGCTGAATGCAGTTCCTTTTAAGTAACGATTGTTGATCTTTCTTGCAGTTCACTTTGCCAATTCTGGGGGAGATTGTGGTCCACTTGGTACGAGGGAAAGGCAATCTGCCATCATGGGTTCTCCAGACACTAATCAAACTTATTTTTTTGATGCTGAGCACTCTTCTGCTTGTCATTGTCCGAGTTCAAGTCATTCAGTCCCAGCTACCCATTTTCACCAGGTAAATTATGTTTTACTTAATCACTTGACATAACTTGGGTAGAACTCAAATCTGGGGGCCGTAAATGCAAGAGAACCAGTCATATGTCTGAGAAAATTCTTTACCCAGAGAGTTGTGGAAATGTGAAATTCATTACCGCTGGAGATACTTAATGCCAGTAACGCAAATGCATTTAAAAGGAAGTGCATGAGGGAGAAAGAAATACAAAAATATGTAGATAGAGTTCAGTGCAGGTGAGAAGAGGGTCATGGAACATAAAAACTCGAATGAACATTTGGCTGAATAGTCTGTTTCTGTGCTGTAAATTGTGTTTTCTCATAGAGTCGTAGAGATGTACAGCAGGGAAACAGACCCTTCGGTCCAACTCGTCCATGCCGACCAGGTATCCCAACCTAACATAGTCCCACTTGCCAGCACCCAGCCTATACCCCTCCAAATCCAAACCCTTCCTATTCATAGACCCATCCTGATGTCTTTTAAATGTTGTAATTGTATCAGCCTCCACCACTTCCTATGGCAACTCATTCCGTACACACACCACCCTCTGTGTGGAAAAGTCGCCCCTTAGGTACCTTTCATATCTTTCCCCTCTCACCCTAAACCTATGCCCTGTAATTCTGAACTTTCCCCACCCCAGGAAAGAGGCTTTATCTATTTACCCTATCCATACCCTTCATGATTTCTATACAACTATTGGTCCTGGAAGCCTGTTTCACCCTTGGAAATATTCGGTTCAAGCCAAAGCATTTATATGTTTCTTCTGACCATTGAAACCAGTTTAGGGAACATTCTGATCATCTCTGGATGGGCGGCATGGTTAGCACTGTTGCCTCTCAGTACCAGGGACCCAGGCTCAATTCCTGCCACGGACGACTGAAGTTTGCACATGCAGACACGGGAAGAGTGGGTTTCCTCTGGGTGCTCCAGTTTCCTCCCATAGTCCAAAGATGTGCAGGTCAGGTGAATTGGTCATGCTAAATTTCCCATAGTGTTAGGTGTATTAGTCAGAAGAAAATGGGTCTGGGTGGGTTACTCTTTGGAGGGTCAGTGTAGACTTGTTGGGCCGAAGGGCCTGTTTCCACACTGCAGAGAATCTAATCTAATCATAATATTCTGGTCAATATATTCTTGCACATTTACGAACTGCTATCAAACCCCCCTCTTTGTTTCTTTCATGTTCACACCTGTGAGAAAATCTCTCTGGAGTTGGTGGTCATAGGATAGCAATGCAAATCACAGTTTTTAGCTGGTTAAACTAAGTCAAAGTACAATCACTTTATAATTGCTCGCCAACAATTAGTGCTGATCCATTCACAACTACCAGCAGAGCTAGCCATATCGTCTTCCAACAGATGTTGAAAACCTTTGGTGCACTTCATTGTCTATGTGCACAGTTAGAGTTAGGCATTGCACATTGACACTTCCACGTCAACATTGAGAGAAGGGAAGTGTAACTCATTGGAGGAGGAAAAGCTTCTTATGAAAGCCTTGTGTTTTCTTTAGAATAGAAGATTAAGGATGATTTAATTGATGAGTTCAAGATGATTAATAGAATTCATAGATGAGTACAATGACTGTCTGGAATCCTCCAGAGGAATAAAACAATGGGACACAGCCTTAAAATTAGACTCAGGCCATTCTGGGTGATAAACGCTTCTTCTCACGCACACTAGTGGAAATCTGTAATCCCTCCCTCCCACCCCACTTGCCACATAAAAAAAAAATAAATGTGGTTAGTTTCTGCATCTGTTTCGGTTGTGTCACCATCACAGACTAACATCCATATTCCAACAGTATACGTACAGCTAGCGCCAACTCCGCTTGATGGGACCTAATAGAATTGTAGCTATGATAATTTTAAAAACATAAATGGCGATAATCTAAAAATGGGCCTTGAAGATTTTGAGTTTGTTTCCTCCAGCAGCTTGGTTGGCTGTGTGGCTCTAAGATTGTGGATGCGCTATCTTAGAAATAAGTGTCTTTGGGGTTTGGGTGGGTGATGATCTCATGTTCTGTCAATTCCCAATAATCCATTCCATATATTAAAGAACATGATAAGTTTACTTCCTTTCCTCCCTTGCTTTGGCGATTCTCATTTCAAAACTGAAAATGTTAGGTTTTTGTTATGTAAGAATGTTATGATGAAGAAGTCAAGATGAGGAAACAAAACTTAAGATACAGTTCAATCTAATAAATGATGATATGTTTAAGTGGCTGAATCGATGTTGTCAACCAATCTCAATTCAAAGCCTTTAGACAATATAGAGCAGGATCAGTTGCTCACTATATCATCAAATATGTACAAATTGCAGATTCCAGGACTGGTGCCACTCGCGTGCATCGGTCAGGTGAGTTCCATTCATTTGAGGTCAGATCACTAAATTGAATATATTGTTAAAGAGAGGCATCCTGTTTGAACTGGGTGGCGAATCTGGAATTCTTTAGTGCAGAGGGCTGCTGAGGCCAAGTTCTTATTTTTTATCGATTGATTTTTAATCAGTAAATTGAGGAATGTGGGGAAAAGGCAGAAAAGTGGAGTTGATTATTAGATCAGCCATAATCTCATTGAATTACAGAGCAGACTCAGTGTGCCCACGTTTGCTATTTGTCAAATGATCTTCTGGTCTTAATGTCCCTTGACATGGCAGTGACATTACCATGCCTGAATTGCTAGAGGTTACTATTGATCAGAAACTGAACCAGACTGACTATGTAAATAACATAGCTACAAAAGCAGGTCAGAGACAAGGAAACCTATAACTTACTATCTGACTCCTGAAGATTTGTCTGCTGCCTAAGTTCACAAGTAAAGAGTGTGATGGAATACTCCCCTCTTGGTACCATCCAGGACAAAACTTGATTAGCACCACAAGCATTCATCCCTTCCATCATTGAGATATAGAGGAGCAATTTATACCATCCACAGTATGCACTGCAGAAATTCGCCAAAGCTCCCTCGACAGCATTTTCGAAACTTATGACCATCTAGACGAAAAGGTTAGCAGATTGATGGGCACACAGTCACCTTCAAGTTTCCCTTCACGCCACTCACCATCCTGACTTGGAAATTTAGCGTCTTTCCTTCACTGTCACTGGGTCAAATTTTTGGTGCTTCCACACCATATGGCTTTGCAATACTACCTGCATCAAATGAGCAATAAATGCTGGTCCAGCCATTATTGTTCATGTCTCATCAGTGAATTAAAAAGAATCAAACTGCTTGTTTTCGTACCTTTCATCCCATGTAATCCCATATTGTATCATCTTTCCATCACTTTAAATTTTTCTAGTATCTAAATATGGCATGTTTATAATTATAATTATAATTTGGGCTATCAAGATAAAACAGCAATGTTCAGAGGAAATACCCAAATATTTAAACATGTTAAAAATGTATTTATTTTATTTAATAAAATTATTTGGTCAGTAGATGGTGCTCTGGAGTTTTTTAAGGTAGTACAGGTCACAAAGCAATGCTGTTTCACGTTGCCACACTCAGGTTGCTCAGTAAGGTGAATCCAGCACTCAAGTTTAGAGAAGTCAAAGAATCATAGAGATGTACAGCATGGAAACAGACCCTTCGGTCCAACCCGTCCATGCCGACCAGATATCCCAACCCAATCTAGTCCCATCTGCCAGCACCCAACCCATATCCCTCCAAACCCTTCCTATTCATATAACCATCCAGATGCCTTTTAAATGTTGCAATTGTACCAGCCTCCTCCACTTCCTCTGGCAGCTCATTCCACACATGTACCACCCTCAGCGAGAAAATGTTGTCCCTTTTTAGGTCACTTTTATATCTTTCCCCTCTCACCCTAAGCCTATGCCCCCTTGTTCTGGACTCCCCCACCACAGGGAAAATACCTTGTCTATTTACCCTATCCATAAGACATAGGAGTGGAAGTAAGGCCATTCGGCCTATCGAGTCCACAGTGCTATTCAATCATGGCTGATGGGCATTTCAGCGCCGCTTACCCACATTCTTCACGTAACCCTTAATTCCTTGCGAGATCAATCATTTATCAATCTCTACCTTGAAGACATTTAATGTCCAGGCCTCCACTGCGCTCCGTGGCAATGAATTCCACAGGCCCACCACACTCTGACTGAAAAAATGTCTCCTCGTTTCCATTCTAAATTGACCCCCTCTAATTCTAAGGCTGTGCTCATGGGTTCGAGTCTCCCTGTCTAATGGAAACAAATTCCGAGCATCCACCCTTTTCTAAGCCATGCATTATCTTGTAAGTTTTTAATAGATCTCCCCTCAACCTTCTAAACTCTAATGAATACAATCTGAGGATCCTCAGCTGTTTGTCGTATGTTCGGCCTACCGTTCCAGGGATCATCGTGTGAATCTCCACTGGACAGGCTCCAGTGCCAGTATGTCCTTCCTGACATGTGGGGCCCAAAACTGGACACATTATTCTAAATGGAACCTAACTAGAGCTTTATAAAGTCTCAGTAGCACACCGCTGCTTTTACATTCCAACCCTCTTGAGATAAATGGCAACATTACATTTGCATTCTTAACCATGGGCTCAACCTGCAAGTTAACCTTAAGACAATCCTGGATTAGCACTCCCAGATCCCCTTGTACTTTGGCTTTATGAATTTTCTCACCATTTAGAAAATAGCCTATGCCTCTATTCTTTTTTCCAAAGTGCAAGACCTTGCATTTGCTCACATTGAATTTCATCAGCCATTTCCTGGACCACTCTCCTAAACTGTGTAAATCTTTCTGCAGCCTCCCCACCACCTCAGTACTACCAGCCTGTCCGACCAACTTGGTATCATCAGCGAACTTCGCCAGAGTGGCCCCAGTCCCTTCATCCAAATCATTACTAGATAAAGTGAACAGCTGCGGCCCCAACACTGAACCCTGTGGGACACCACTTGTCACCAGCTGCCATTCTGAAAAAGAACCTTTTGTCCGAACTCTCTGCCTTCTGCTAGACAGTCAATCCTCAGTCCAAGCCAGTAGCTCATCTGGAACACCGTGGGCCCTCACCTTACTCAGCAGCCTCCCGTAAGGCACCTTATCAAAGATCTTTGGAAGTCTAGGTAGATAATATTCACTGGGTTTCCCTGGTTTAATCTACTTGTTACTCTTCAAAGAATTCTAACAGGTTTGTCAGGCACGACCTCCCCTTACTAAATCCATGCTGACTTGTTCAAATCTGACCCTGCACTTCCAAGAAATTAGAAATCTCCTCAACGATGGATTCTAGAATTTTACCTACAACCGAGGTTAGGCTAATCGGCCTATAATTTTTCATTTTTTTGTCTTGATCCTTTCTTGAACAATAGGGTTACAATCATCTTGGTCTTTCCCTGACTCCAGTGACTTTTGTAAGATTACAACCAACGCCTCCGCTATTTCTTCAGCCACCTCCCTCAACTCTAGGATGCAGCCCATCCAGGCCAGGAGATTTATCAATTTTTAGACCTTTTAGCTTTTCTCGCATTTCTTTTGTAATGGCTACCAGACTCAACTCTGCCCCCAACTCTCCTTAATTGTTGGGATATTACTCATGTCTTCCACTTTGAAAACTGATACGAAGTACTTATTAAGTTCTTCAGCTATTTCCTTAGCTCCCATCACTAGCCTTCCTGCATCAATTTGGAGCCACCCAATTTCTACTTTTGCCTCTCGTTTACTTCTTATGCATTGAAAGAAACTTTTACTGTCATTTCTAATATTACTGGCTAGCTTACCTTCATGTTTGATCCTCTCCTTCCTTATTTCTCTTTGTTATCCTCTGTTTGTTTTTGTAGCCTTCCCAATCTTCTGATTTCCCAGTGCTCTTGGCCACTTCATAGGCTCTCTTCTTCTGTGATACTTTTCCTGACTTCCTTTGTCAGCCATGGCTGTCTAATCTTCTCCTCCACCCCGGATAATCTAATTTTCTTTGAGATGAACCTCTGTACTGTGTCATCAATTACACCAAGAAACTCCTGCCATTGTTGCTCTATTGTCTTACCCACTAGGCTCTGCTTCCAGTTGATTTTCGTCAGTTCCTCTTTCATGTCCTTGCAAATATATCCTAAGTTATCCTTTTTGCTTCATTCCTACTCTGCCTCGAATTTAAATGCTAACTGCTGCTAATTCTTCTACTTGACTCCATACTCCCTGTTGCTTTCCCTTTCCCTCCCCACCCCGACTCACAAGTTTAAAGTCCTAGTGATCACCCTATTTATCCATGCCCCTCATGATTTTATAAACCTCTATATGGTCACCCCTCAGCCTCCAACGCTCCCGGGAAAACAGCCCAAGCCTATTCAACCTCTCCTGATAGCTCAAATCCTCCAACCCTGGAAACATCCTTTTAAATCTTTTCTGAACCCTTTCAAGTTTCATAACATCCTTCCAATAGGAAGGAGACCAGAATTGCACGCAAAATTCCAAAAGTGGCCTAAACCATGTCCTGTACAGCCGTAACATGTCCTCCCAACTCCTGTACCCAATATTCTGACCAATAAAAGAAAGCATACCAAATGCCACCTTCACTACCCTATCTACCTGCACTCCACTTTCAAGGAGCTATGAATCTGCACTCCAAGGTCTCTTTGTTCAGCAACACTCCCTACGACCTTACCATTAAGTGTATAAGGAGAAAGTGAGGTCTGCAGACGCTGGAGATCAAAGCTGAAACTTTATTGCTGGAACAGCACAGCAGGTCAGGCAGCATCTAGGGAACAGAAGATTCGACGTTTCGGGCATTAAGTGTATAAGTCCTCCTAAGATTTGTTTTCCCAAATGCAGCACCTTGCATTTATCTAAATTAAACTCCATCTGCCACTCCTCGGCCCAGGTACAGTTAAGAGTCCCACATTGTTGTGGGTGGAGTCACATATACACCAGACCAGGTAACGATGACAAATTTCCTTTAAATCATAGAATCTCTACAAATCAGATAGAGGCCACCTTAAAAGACATTAATGAGCCAGTTGAACTTTTCCAACAATTTACAGTGGCTTCATGCCAGATTTTCCAGATTTTCACTGAATTTAGAACACTCTACCTTCTGTTGTGGCTGGATTTGAACCTGGGTCCCCAGAACATTACCTGCATGTCTGGGCTAATCATTTCGCAATAATACACGGCGGCTCAGTGGTTAGCACTGATACCTCACAGCACCAGGGTTCCAGGTTCGATTCCAGCCTCTGGCGACTGTCTGTGTGGAGTTTGCACATTCTTCCCCTGTCTGCGTGGGTTTCCTCCACAGTCCAAAGATGTGCAGGTCAGGTGAATTGGCCATGCTAAATTGCCCATAGTGTTAGGTGCATTAATCAGAGGGAAATGGGTCTGGGTGGGTTACTCTTCGGAGGGTCGGTGTGGACTTGTTGGGCAAAGGGCCTATTTCCACACTGTAGGGAATCTAATCTAATGTAACCTAATACCATTAGGCCATCAGCATTTGAGACTCCTGTGTCAGCAATCTTCGCAAGATTTTATTTCTGCATCAAAAGTTGTGGGCTGAAGTAATGATGAATGACTGTAGTGCTGAAAGAGTGCTGCATTATCAGATATACTATTCTTTGTCTGAGACACCTGACCAAGTCTATCTGTTTGAGGAAATCCTGTGGCACCATTTGAAGGTTGTCCCAAACAAAACTTGTCAGTCAATTATGCACCCAAATGATCAATCAACAAGTTAGATAGCTTCACCCTTGTCGGTACTTGTCAGGATAAAACAAATCATTGAATTTCCTGAATGTTCAAGTATGTTGGAAGGCTTCAAAAATACTTGATAAGACATTATCTATCTAGGTCCTAAATTCTTCAATCTCTCTCTCAACTGTATTATCAGAGTTCCAGGGGTTAGATTGTGAAGGGCGATTACGTCAACTACAATTTCAGTTAAATTACGAAGAGAAATTTGGCACTGACTCAGTTTGGAAATATTATAGCTGTTGGTCAAAAGAATAGCTTTGAGTTTGGCTTAAGGAACAAACTAAGGCAGATTGGGAAGGGAATACCAGAGCTTGTTTTTTCACGGCTGAAAGCCATCAGTGAAACAAGCGCAATTGAGTGTATTCAAGAGTGAGAATCGCAGATATCTCAGAGCATTGTAGGACTAGGAGAGCATAGAGAGATAAGGTGAAACTATCAAAGGATTTGAAATGAAATAATTTTAAAATTGAGACCTTGCATAATTGTGGGAGCCAGTGTAAATTGCTGAGTCAGATAGCTTTATATTCCCTCGAAGACACAAGAGTAAGAATGTATTTTATTGAGGTTTTACTGATAAGATGGGTCAAAATAAATTGTTCCATGGTGATAGGACAAGAGAATGTAGCTATAAAATTTGAACCAGACATTCAGGTGAAAACATACGAAGCACTTGTTCGCGCAAAGCGAAGAATGTATTTGAATCTGTCTTCCATGAAAAGCAGCAGAGAACAGTTGATTTAATCATTTTAAATCCAAGATTTATCCCAATATATGTAAGGTTAGGGAGCCAAGGCAGGTGAATGGAGTTAAAAAACACATCGCACATGATTCACCAAATTTCAGATCAAGCCAATAAGAAAAGACCATAAGAAATATGAACAGGACTAGGCTGTTCAACCCCTCACGCCTGGGCCATTCAGTAGGATCATAGCTGATCTGACATTCCTGGAATCCCACTTACTTGCCTTTTCCCTATAACCCTCAATTACTGATCAAGAGTCTAGCTATCTCAGCCATAACTAAACACAAGGTCTCACCAACGCTGTCTATCAAATAAGTTCAAAAGGCACTCAACCCTCTGAAAGAAGAAATTTCTCCTCCTTTCAGTCTTGAATTGGTATCCCTTTATCCTGAGACTGTTCTCTCTGGTCCTAGACTCTCCCATGAGAGGAAATATCCTCTCAGTATCTACCCTGTCAAGCCCCGTAAAAATCCTTTGTTTCAGTGAGGTCACATCTCATTTTTCTAAACTCCAATAAGCGGAGTCTCAACCTGTTTAACCTTTGCTCATAAGATGGTCCTTTCATACTGGGCATCATCTTAGTGAATCATTTCTGATTTGCCTCCAATGAAATTATGCCTTTCCTGTCAACACTCCAGATGTGGTCTTATGAGCACCTTGTACCATTACAGTAAGACTTCCCTCGTGGTATACTCCAATCAACCCCCTTAAAATAAAGGCCAGCTTTTCATTAACCTTCCTGATTACTTGCTGCACTTGTGTGATCACTTTGTGGTTCATGCACCAAATACCCCAAGTCCCTTTGTGTTGCAGGTACCTGCAGTTTTCTCTATTTAAATAGTATTCTGTTCTTTTGTTCTCCCTTCCAAAATAAGCAACTTCACATATTCCCACATTATACTTCACTTGCCAATGTTTTGCCAATTTACTTAACCTATCAGTATTTCTCATAAACGTTTTTGTGTACCCCTCTCAGTTTGCCTTTTCACTTTTTAGTGCCTTTCACAAAGTTAACTGCAGTACATTTGCTTTCTTCCTCCAAGTCATTAATATTGTAAGCAGCTGCAGTCCCAGCACGGTTGCTATGGAACGTTGGTTACAGGTTGCCAACTTGAAAAATAACCCCTTTCCCCCACTTTGTTTCCTATCCCATAACCAATTCTCTATCCACATAATCTGATACCTCCAACGGTCTTATCTTATGACTGAACCATTGGTGAGGTACCTTGTCGAGTGCCTTCTGGAATTCCAAATACAATGCACCTGCTGGTTCCTCTCTATCCACTCTGGTGGAGACCACCTCAAAAGGCTCCAGTAAATTGGTTAGTCGCAATTTCCCTATCATGAATCCTTGATGACTGCATGATTCAATCACGATTTTCCAAATGTGTTGCTATTATTTGCTTCATAATGGATGCCATTTTTTTCCCAAAAATAAATGTTAGGCTAATTGTCCTAAAGGACTCTTTCCTCCTTTAATACCTCTTTATTACCTTGAAACTTTTGATCACCTGTGTTGATATTTCCTTGTGACTTACTTTGAGATTTTATTGGCTAATGCTGTTATCAACACCGCCATGCATTTTACAGTGTTAAAGATGCTGAATAATTGTAAGTTTTGTTAAATGGGTACAAGGTTTTTTTTTAGATGATTGCCAGTAACTTAATTTTTCTCTTGCAGGTTTGATAATCCAGCTGCTGTCAGTCCAAGTCCTGTAAGGCAACTCACATTCAACTACCTCTTGCCCCTGAATGGTTGGCTTCTCCTGAACCCATCAGAATTATGCTGTGACTGGACAATGGGCACTGTCCCATTAGTGGAATCATTCTTTGATGTTCGAAACCTTGCCACAGTCATTTTCTACTGTTTAATGGCTCTACTGATCCATTATAGTCTTCGCTATCCTGGAGAATCATCCCAAGTTGTAATAATGGTAAGAGCAGCTGCAGACGCTGGCCTAGTGATTGCTGTAGCACAGTTAAAAAGAGAATTCTCCACTGGCAATGACCAAAGGATACAGGTCAGAGGAAATTGACAAGAGAATCTGGGCAAGGGGAAGATGAGTGTTGTTTACCATAGTTCTGGAGGTATGTCACCTGCAAAGGTGATGGAAGCAGATTCAGTCATAACTTTCAAGCTGGGATGGAAATGGAAGGGAAATACAAGGTTATGAGTACAGGCTGAGGAATGGGAGTAATTATTGTTTTCAGAGAGCTGGCACAGGCGCAGTAAGCTAAGTAGCTGTCTTTTTGTGTTGTATGATCCTGTGATAACTGTTGCAAAATGAGTTTATACAAATTGGGTGTGCTACAATTTTGCTGTCATGCGAAATATTAAGTTATGCACGTTGGCAGGAAGAATAGAGGAGCTGAATATTATTTAAATGGACAAAGACTGCAGAAAGCTACAGAAAAGAAGAATTTGGGAATCCTCATCCATGAATCATGAAAAGCTACCATCCAAGTTCAGGAAATAGGGAAGGCAAATAGAATGTTGGCCTTTTTCAAAGGGGATGAAGTATAAAAGGAGGAACATTTTTCTCAAACTGCACAAGGCACAGGTCAGACCACAGGTGGAATACTATGAACAGTTTTGGACCTCTTATCTAAATAAAAATATGCTGGCATTGGATACAATCTGTAGAAGGCTCACAAGGCTGATATCAAGTATGGGCACACTGTTATGAGGAGAGGTGGGTGGATTGGGCCTATACTTGTTGGAATGTAGAAGAACGAGAGGCGAACGTATTGAAACGTACAAGATTCTTTGGGGATGAGACTGGTAGATATGGACAGATTATTTCCCTTTGTGGCAGAGTCTATGACCAGAGGGCATAATCTCAGAAAAAGGAGTTTCACATTTAAGATAGAGGTCAGTGAATTTGTGGAATTCTCTACTACAGAGGGCTGTCCAGACTAGTTTGTTATGTGTAGTTCAGGCTGAGAGAGACAAGTTTTTAATCCGTAAGGGAATCAAAGGTTATGGGGGAAAAGGCAGAAAGTTGGAGTTGAGAATTATCAATGAGATCAGCTGTGATCGAATTGAATGGCAGAGTAGACTCAATGAGCTGAATGGCATTGTTCTGCATCTACATATGTTTTATGAAAGAAACTTGTCTAAACATTGGGGTTATTTAGCCATTCTTCTAACACTGAAAAATGCAGGGAGTTGTTTGCAAGAAATACGTAGAGGATATTAATACAGTATTGCATCACATGTTTTCACTAACCATTTATTAATTGTTCCTCAGAAGTCTTTTAAGAACTGTGTTCTTTGCTGTTGAGCTTAAATAAGCGTTCATCATAATTAAGAAATGCTATGCAAACATCTCTCTAGACTTCAGTTAATCCACATTCCTTTCACAATCAGAAGCAGCCTCTATTTCAATAGAAGTATTTAACTTCAATGAGTCCCAAGCCAGTTAGCAGAATAATTGCTTGTTAAACTGATGCCCGAACTTTAAAGGCTAGGACTGTGAGAGCCGGTTGCAGGCAAAGAACTTCAGAGGGTTTAAGGCCTTCCCAACAGTGAGACAAAAGGAAAAGAGGTAGCAAAACGTTGACAGGTTATAAAAGACCTTTTGGATCAGTCTGCCCCACACATTTGTTCTTCTTTTTGACTATAGTGTCCATTCTGATGTTCCAAGGGAAGATTCTGATGGGATGGGGGTGAATTAGATTTATGGATGGCGATAGAATTAGTACATGGTTAAAGTGTCAAAGGAGCCCACCCCAGCGCTCTCTATCCGAGGCAATTTAGCTAATCTTATTCTTCTTTCCTTTCCCTGCAATCTGGAATTTGTTTACCCACCATTGGCTTATCTATTTTCCTTTGAATGCTTCAGTTTGAATCTTTATCTGCAAACAATTGCAAGACAATTTCTTTCTGTTTCCTCTTTATGAACCTCTCATGAATTTGAGTACCTCCATCAAATCTCAGATTTTGCTGCTCTAATCTGAGCTGGATTTAGATTTCCCAGAATAGCTCAAATCTCTGAGGCCATAGAGGGTGGGAAAACTTCCACTTTGGGAAGTTTGAGGTATGTTGTTTGGATGATATACATATAGCTTTGTTCTAAGTCTGAACGCATTCTCTTAGCTTTGACAGTTTAATTATTGTATAACAATGATTGCACTTCAGAAGTTCTTCATTAGCTATATAGGACTTTGGAGCATGCTGAGACCATGGAAGGTGTTACACAGGTGCAAGTTTGTTTTCCTGTTCTGTTCTAAAGCAGAACACCGTTTTCTAAAATGAAAATGTGTTCATTCATGCATCCATTCATTACCATTATCAGAAAGTTGAATGGATTTCTTCTGTTTAAAATGAATACTTGCATGTTTCATTTGGCATATTCTACTTTTGTAATCTTGAAATTTGATTCGATCCCTTGACAAACCCACATGACTTGGTGTGCTAGTTAGATGGGAGGGAAAGATGAAGAGCAGACTGACGTGCTGTAATGTGACATGACCAAGTGCGAATGGTGCAGCAGTGTTTTTATATCTAGTTTTGTGTCAGTGGCTTTGCCCTTCCCATTTCTTCCAACCCTCCATCTATCCAGGGTCCCTGTGGTCTAATAATTCTAGTCTGTTGCACATCCGAGTTTCATTACTCCACTCTGCTTTCAGTCGCCAAAAGCAATAAGTTCTAGCGTTCACTTACCACATTTATCCACCTCTTTCTCTGTTTTTCTTCCTTCCTTGAAGTCACAATTTAGGACCTAGCTTTTTGATCACTTGTCCTAATATCTCTTTCTGTAGTTGAGTTGAATTTTGTCTGATTTATGCTGGTGCGAAGCACCTTAGATCATTTCACGAAGTTAAAAGTACTACATACCTGCAAGTTGGTGTAATTTTGTGGCCATTTTGCTTGGAGCAACTTGTGTCTGATTAAGAACTGAGATCATTTGAAGTAATGTCCAAACCTGCTAACACCAGCCAGTTCAATCTAATGTGGCCGATATGTGAGACACTAGTTCTGACTCGAAAAGTCTTCCTAAGTCACCTGACTGTAAAACAATCAAAGAATCAAGAGATAATTAGCACTACCTCGTCCAGAGACCTAATAAATTTCACAAAATTGTAGTGAGTTCCACAGCTATAAACTGCAGTTGTTCTAATGAAAGAATTGACTCAGTTTTGCACTGGACAAAGTTTGAAACAGGAGGGACAACCAAAGCTGCAAGATGAGTAGTGGAATAAATGTAAAAAAAAATTTCAGTTTTTTATCAATTGGTTTTACCATTTAACTGTGAAAGGTGCCTGCTGGTTGCTATTTTTATTTGTTGATGTCACTTGGGCATCATTGGCTGGACCATCATTTACTTGCAGCTTGTTACCAAGAGGACAGTTAACTGTCAACCATGTCGCTGAGTTTCTGTAGTCACGTAGGTCAGACTAGGTTAGGACAGTAGATTTACTTCCCTAAAGGACATTAGCGTACCCAATGGGTTTTTACAACATTTGACCAAGGTTATTGGCTGTGAGCTTTTCATTGTAGATTTTAGAGTTCAAGTTTCACTGAGTTAGTGGGATTTGAACCCATGTCCCTAGAACATTAGCCTGACGTATTGACGTTACCACAATGTGACTGTTTCCCCATTTTCTTGCATTTTGCCAGTATTATTATTGAAGAGGCAGATGAGGGGAAGACTTGCATTCATGAGGAGCATTTCTTGAGTTTGCATCCCCTCACCCGGCAGGGTGAGGGTGGTTTTTTTTTTTCAGACATTTTCACCATGGCTTTGTTCATGGAAAATCATGTCTCTCGAACTTGATTGAGTTTTTTGAAAAAGTAACAAAGAGGATTGATGAGGGCAGAGCAGTGGGCATGATCTATGTGGACTTCAGTAAGGCTTCCCCATGGGAAACTGGTTAGCAAGGTTAGATCTCATGGAATACAGGGAGAACTAGCCATTTGGATACAGAACTGGCTCAAAGGTAAAAGGCTCAAAGGTGGTGGTGGAGAGTTGTTTTTCAGACTGGAGACCTGTGACCTGTGGCGTGCCACAAGGATCAGTGCTGGGTCCACTACATTTTGTCATTTATGTAAATTATTTGGATATGAACATAGGAGGTTCAGTTAGTAAGTTTGCAGATGACACCAAAATTGGAGGTGTAGTGGACAGCGAAGAAGGTTACCTCGGATTATAACGGGATCTTGATCAGATGGGCCAATGGGCTGAGGAGTGGCAGATGGAGTTTAATTTAGATAAATGCGAGGTGCTGCATTTTGGGAAAGCAAATCTTAGCAGGACTTATACACTTAATGGTAAGGTCCTAGGGAGTGTTGCTGAACAAAGAGACCTTGGAGTGCAGGTTCATAGCTCCTTAAAAGTGGAGTCACAGGTCGATAGGATAGTGAAGAAGGCATTTGGTATACTTTCTTTTATTGGTCAGAGCATTGAGTATAAGAGTTGGTAGGTCGTATTGCAGCTGTACAGGACACCCATTAGGCCACTTTTGGAATATTGCGTACAACTCTGGTCTCCTTCCTATTGGAAGGATGTTGTAAAACTTGAAAGGGTTCAGAAATGGTTTACAAGGATATTGCCAGGGTTGGAGGGTTTGAATTATAGGGAGAGGTTGAATAGGATGGAGCTGTTTTCTTGGAACTTTTGGAGGTTGAAGGGTTATCTTATAGAGGTTTATAAAATCAGGAGGGGTGTGGATAGGGTAAATAGACAAAGTATTTTCCCTGGGATGGGGGAGACCAGAACTAGAGGACATAGGTTTAGGGTGAGAGGGGAAAGATACAAAAGGGATTTAAGGGGCAACTATTTCACGTAGAGTGTGGTGCGTGTATGGAATGAACTGCCAGAGGAATTGGTGGAGGCTGGTACAATTGCAAAATTTAAAAGGCATCTGGATGGGAATATGAAAAGGTAGGGTTCAGAGGGATATGGGACTAGATTAGATTGGGATATTTAGTCGGCGTGGACGAGTTGGACCGAGGGGTCTGTTTCCATGTTGTACAGTTCTATGACTCCATTTCACACAGCAAGCAGTAGTTGTGACATGACTTGTGTTCTTTCACTTGAAAGTGCTCAATAAAGAATTGTATAACTGATGTTTATTGTTTAACATCTAACTCTACATGTGGCTCAAACTATGCTCTCTCTTTTCAGGCACTTTCTTTCATGGTGTTACCATTCATTCCGGCATCAAACTTGTTCTTCCCTGTTGGCTTTGTGGTAGCAGAGCGTGTGCTTTATGTTCCGAGCATGGGGTTTTGTTTGCTGGTTGCCCATGGATGGAAGAAGATAGCAGAAACATGGTATTGTTATAATTACTCTGAATCATTGTATTCATTTAATTAAATGTTCAGTGTGCAAAATGTTCTGCATTGATCATTAACAGTATAATTAAAATAGAATTGGGAACATTGCTTAATTCTAGCCAAGCACCAGGGTTAATTTCTGAAGGAATAGAATTGAAAAGCGGTTAAATTGTATAGAGCAAAGGCAAAAGTTGCTGGAGAAACTCCGGTCTGGCAGCATCTATGGAGAGAGAGCAGAGTTAACAATTTGAGTCCAATGAGCTGCCTTCAGAACTGGACTGTATCATGAACTGTTTTCTCTCCACAGACACTGCCAGACCTGCTGAGTTTTTCCAGCAATTTGGCCTTTGATTTGATAGATGTAAAGGAGATGGTTCCACATATTCGGGTTTGTGGTGAGTCCAGACTATGATGCACAAATACGTGATTCTCGTTAATAAATCCAATAAGAATTCAAGATAAGTTCTTGACTCTGAAAGTTTGGAATGTGGAACCTAGTACCACGTGGAGTAACTGAGGCAAATGGGACAAATGCATTTGAAGAGGAGCTGGATCAATCCATTTGGGAGAAAAGCTGAGGAGGGCTGATATGATTAGAAGTAGAGGATTTGGGAAACTCATGGAGGAGAAGCACAGACGTAGACTAGTTGGACCAAATGGCTTATTTTCAACTTTGCACATTCTGCCTAATTCTTGATATCATCTATTAACTTCCACAATGTTGTAACCCGCTGCCCTCTGGAACAACCCATAGCCAGTCCTCAAAGCCTCCTCACAGCTGTCCTCAAAGCCTCCATGAAAATATACAATGCCCTCAATAACTTGTCTGAATCTTTCGCCCAGTTCCACCCAACTTGATAAGAAGCATCTGTGAAGGAGCCATACATTTTGATAGTTTCCAACAAACCCAGATGGAGGCGAATTGCATGTTGGAATACTTGGAAATATGGATCCTTATTGGGGCACCATAATTTCTGTCTTTTCATGTGCAGTGTCATTGTAATTCAATGTCATTTGGTCCAAACCAGTATTTAGAACGATGCATGGTTCAGTGGTGAAAACAGATGGCATCTTATAAAAGGGAATTGGATAAGTAGGGAGAGAAGATTGCATGGAAAAGAACGGGTGCAGGGGATGAATTTGATGGCTATTTGAAAGAGCTAACATGAGCATAATGGTCTCCTGTGTAGTGTGATTCGTATGTTTTGATGAATCCTGCAACAACGGACACATCATTCTACTAATACTGCTCTTGCAGCTGTAAAGTATTTACTAAACAATAAGAATTGAGGATTGCCTTGTTAACGTGCTTTGGATTTTTAAAACATTAGTCTGTCATAAATGTGAGGGTCACAGCAACATTCCTGCTACACCATTATCTCCCCTATGAGTCATCTTAACTGTTAACATTTTGGCAGGGCAGTTTTCTTCAGTTTTTGCACTTGGTTAAAGATTAGGAGCTGCCAATATCAGGTGAACCAAAATTTGGCAGAGCAACTAAGTTTGTATGGATTGTTTTCTTCAGACCAATGACAATGATTTACATGTTGCTTCTTAATCCACATGACGCACTGTGACTAAAATCAAATAAATTCATTAGGCAGTTTAACTCTGGTTGGAGAAAGTGAGGACTGCAGATGCTGGAGACCAGAGTTGAAAAGTGTGGTGCTGGAAAAGCGCAGCAGGCCAGGCAGCATCCGAGGAGCAGGAGAATCGACGTTTCGGGCATAAGCCCTTCTTCAGGAATGAGGCTGGTGTGCCAAGCGGGCTGAGATAAAAGGTGGCTGGGGAGAGACTTTGGGGGAGGGGCGCTGGGAATACGATAGGTGGAAGGGGGTGAGGGTCAACACCGCCCTCTTGACCTGCAATCATCTTCCTGACCTCTCCGCTCCCCCCCCCCCCCAAAAAAAACAATATTTCCTCTTGTGGACACATTTGGGACAGGCCAGACTTTGAATTCTGGCTGGAGACTTCTCCAGGAGGTATTTGGGCAATCTTTAAGATTATCTTTGATCAAACATATTCTGATGGTATTTGGAAAATGTAGGCCATTGTAGATTGCCAATTCGGTGTTGTGCTGAGGGCATATTTGTGTAGGAAAGTACTATCTTTCAGAAATTAAAGAGTCATAGAGATCGGGGTAGTACAGAAAAAGGCCGCTCAGTACTATCCTCAATCTGGATTAGTGATGCTGGAAGAGCACAGCAGTTCAGGCAGCATCCAAGCAGCAGTAAAATCGACGTTTCGGGCAAAAGCCCTTCATCAGGAATATCCTCTTCCTTCCCACCTATCCACTCCACCCTCTTCTCTGACCTATCACATTCATCCCCACCCCCATCCACCTGTTGCACTCTTTGCTACCTTTTCCCTGGCCCCACCCCTCTCCCATTTATCTCTCTACCCTGGAGGCTGCCTGCCTTCAGTCCTGATGAAGGGGTTTTGCCCGAAACCTGCTCCTTGGATGCTGCCTGACCGACTGTGCTTTTCCAACACCACTTTAATCTCTGCCCTTAATCCAAAACCACCTATCCTAAATTAGCAGACCACTTGTGTCATTATTGTTTGCTGCATCACGCAGTGATTTTCAAGACATACTGTATAAATTTGACTTCTCAATTCATAATGACTTTAACATATGTTTTATTAGCGTGAGGCTTTCTTCATTCTTCAGAAACTGGAGTTTCTGGTCAATAAAGAATAGAATAGATTAGAATCCCTACAGTGTGGAAACAGCCGTTTGGCCCAACAAGTCCACACCAACCCTCTGAATAGTATCCCACCCAGACCCCTTCCCCTACCCTATTACTCTACATTTCTCCTGACTAATGCACCTAGCCTACACATCCTTGAACGCTATGGACAATTTAGCATGGCCACTTCACCTAATCTGCACATGTTTGGACAGAGAGGGAGCTGGAGCACCCAGAGGAAACCCACACAGATACGGGGACAATATGTAAACTCCACACAGGCAGTCGTCTGAGGCTGGAATCGAGCCTGAGTCCCTGGCGCTGTGAGGCAGTTGTGCTAACCACTGAGTCATCACGCAAAGTTATGGAATTGAAGTGCATCGTGTTTCAGCAAGTCCTGAAATGATTTTGAGTCTTTGACTATGCCATGACTTTGGGAATTCCTAACCTTTGGATACTAGACACAGAATTGCACACACGACTCTTGGAACAAGCAATAAAATGGCAGAAGTCACATGTACGTACTTCCTTTCATGCTGTTAAAATGCCCCGGAGCCCTTTACAGTCAGTGAGAGGGTTTTGCAATGCTGTCATCGAAAGCATGGTAGTCAAGTTGTGTTTCTCAAGTTGCAATAAATATCAATGAGACAATGATCAAAGATTGTGGTGGATAAGAGATGCACACAGAGCACATTATCAAGGTGAACTCTGCTATATTTTGAGATCTTTTCCATCCAGTTGGAAAGGGGTTGGGCTTTGTTTTAATATTTCGCCAAGAAGAAGCCTGGTTGACTCCATGTTGGTAAAGGCAGATTGGGGTCGATATTCACTTTATTTTTGCTATCATAACTGATTCAATTGAAACCTCTATTCCGCTGAACCAACAGCACTTAATGCTGTTTATTTTGTATTATTTTGTCAATTCATTGACTTGTTTTTCTTACTGTACTTTTCTTCAGGAATCTAAAGAAGTTGTCCTGGATTGGTTTGACAATTCTGCTTGTTGCCCACACTAGCAAAACAATTTATCGCAATTGGGATTGGGAATCTGAATACACCCTATTCATGTCTGGTCTGAAGGTATGATAAGGGGATGGAAATTAGATTAATATCCAGTAAGTTGAATATATTTTTCACAAAACCAGAAGTTTGGGAAAGTTCAGCAGGTCCAGCAGCATCTGTGAAGAGAAATCAAACCCTTCCTTAGAATATATTTATCAATTGGCTTATATCTTTTCCAAAGCTTTTGAAATGTTCTTTATTTGAGCTTTGTAGGACTCTCCTTTCAGGGAACATATTTTTAATCACACTGCAACTGATATGACAGAATGGAATGAAATGTAAACAAAAATGTAGCTGTTTTCTATATTTTTAAAAAATCACTGGGAAGCAATCTATTTTAGTCTTGTTATTCTGTGCACGCAAATAGTGGTAGGACAAATAGAGAAGGCTGTCAAAAAAAGAACAGATGGAACCATTTCCTTAATAAAAATATCAGAAACAAGAGCAAAGATGTTTTGCCAAATCTTCATAAGACAGTGATGAATTCTCAACTGGAGTAGAGTTCAGTTTTGGCTCTGTGCTTTTAGGAGAATGTCAAAGCCTCGTCAAGATTCCGTGAGACGTTTGCTGGAATGTGTGAGGGACAAGGCATTCCCATGATGGGGAGATATGTGAAGTAGAGGCGTTCTATTCAGAGCAGCAAATGTTAGAATGGGGAGTTGATCGAGGTGTTCATAATCATGAATAGCTCTGATAGAAAAGCTGTTTCCAGTGGCAAAAGAGCTGACAGAGGGTACAGCTTGCAATTCACACAAGAGCCGGAGGCAGCATGAAGAACCTTTTTTATAAGAAAGCAACTTGTTCTAATCTAGAATGGATTTACAGGATGCTGAAAGATTTGTTTGTAACGTTCAAAAAAGAATTGGCTGAATACTCAAAGGCTAGAAATCGGCAAGGGGTTATGGGGCAAGAGCAAGGTAGCATGACTAATTGCATAGTTTCATCAAAAAGTTACCAAAGACGCAATGCAACAACTAACCTCTTTTTGCACTGCATTTTTAAATTCAGTTTTAATACAAAAGGGTGATGCAGCCTTCAAAGTTCTGTGTTCAGTTACAAATGTTTACCGTGGCTCTCATTTGTGTATCTTAACTTCAGTATTTGGACCTTGTATCTGTGGGAAATTTGGGCAAAAAGGAGTCAATAAGTATATAAATAGTTTGGTGCCCATCTTTTAAAGTGGGTTTACAGGAATTTGGCAACCTTCAGAAGTTTTGCTCCCAAACTGTAATTACACATTTTTTCAAAATTAAAGGTCAATAAAAACAATGCCAAACTTTGGAACAACGTGGGACATGCTTTGGAAAATGAACATAATTATGGGAAAGCTTTGAAGTTCTTCATTCAAGCCACTAGGGTTCAACCAGGTAACACAACCTCCATTAAGTTATAAAATAGTTGAGCAGTTAGAGATGGGTGTATCCCTTCTGGTAATTGTTCACATCAGATGGGAAATGAGAGTTTAGATTGTGTACAGTTTAAATTGACATTGGCTGTGCTGATTGAACACACAGTCCATTACGCGCATATTGCATGCATGTGTATGCATGATTGGAATATTTTGTGTTTTGCTATTGCACATGCGTTGCAAAATTCTAATCCAATTCTTAAGTCAAGGCAAAGTTTGAAGAAGAAAACCAACTCGACAACAAGAGCAAAATTTATGTGTTGGCAACTGAGAGATTTTTTTCTTTACCATGCTGTATTAATAAAAAAACTGAAACTTTTCCAAAGTCACTGTAAATAACCATATGAGCCAAGGGCGTGCCTTCCTTGCACATTACTATATCTGAGCCCAGTTTGTTGTTTGTTTCCTGAACTGTTGCTTTGTGAACTGGACTTTCAGGCCATCATTCATAATTTCACTAGCCCTGAAATGAGTGGCATTAAAATTGCAATATTGCTTCAGTATTCTGAATTGTTGAAACATCAAGCTGTTTTGGGAAGCATGTACTGAGAAACCTGCATGCGTCCTGTTGATGCATTTTAGATCAGATATGTGTAAAGCCAGTAGAATGTCGATTAGTAACACTTTGTGGTGTGTTTTATTGTTTCTTGTTCTTACCACAAAGATGATATCGGGGCCCACATGAATGTTGGAAGAACGTACAAAAACCTGAACAAAACCAAAGAAGCAGAAGATGCCTACATGCTGGCAAAATCACTAATGCCGCAGGTATGCTGAGCTTTCACAACGGCTCAAATCTTCTGACGCAACAGTTTATGCTAGGAGTGTCACTTAATGGACAGTTCTGAGGAAGAGTCATATTAGAAGAATATGATTTCTTTTTCTTCACAGATGCTGCCTAACATGTTGAATGTTTTGGCACTCTGTATTTATAATGAAGCGTAATACTTAACTTAATACTTAACTTAACATGGGCGGCACAGTGGTTAGCACTGCTGCCTCACAGTGCCAGAAACCCGGGTTCAATTCCCGCCTCAGGCGACTGACTGTGTGGAGTTTGCACGTTCTCCCCGTGTCTGTGTGGGTTTCCTCCGGGTGCTCCGGTTTCCTCCCACAGTCCAAAGATGTGCAGGGTCAGGTGAATTGGCCATACTAAATTGCCCGTAGTGTTAGGTAAGGGGTAAATGTAGGGGTATGGGTGGGTTTCGCTTCGGCGGGTCGGTGTGGACTTGTTGGGCCGAAGGGCCTGTTTCCACACTGTAAGTAATCTAATCTAACCTAATCTTAACTCTTGTATCTAAAAGGCCCAATTATCTTTGGGCTGAGATCTTCAGACTGTTGTCAGTGCATGACCCAATATGTAGGTGTGAGAAGCAATTTACTGCTTTTAATTTTCTTAGAATTGACAAGTAGTAATTATACAATTATTCAATTTATTAGAACATTAGGATCAAAATAGGTCAGTCAGGACCTTCAGAACCGCATTACTTTTGAATTAGTCTTCTCATTTTAACTTCATCCTCCAGGCTCTGATTTTTCTAGTTGAAATCGCATATACCTCTTTCAATGTCAATGTTTTCTTCATACAATGTGTTGTCGAAAACGAGAGCAATGCATGTGATGGTGTCTGACCAAAACTGTTTCATTGCTGAAGCATAACTTTCACCCCATCCTTTGAAATAAAGCAAAAGATGCATCAGGCTGGCTTTTTTTTAAATTCCAGATTTTATTGAATTCAAATTGTACTATCTGCCCTAATGAGATTTGAACTCAGAACCTCAGGTTTTGGATTATTTACCCAGTAAAATTACCATTATGCCACCACCTCCCACACAGTGACTCATGAACCAGTTCCTTTGGACACCAACATTTCTAAATGTCTCCCCATTTAAAAAATATTATTTATTTTCAGCTAATGTGAATAACTTAGCACTTATTCACATTATAGATTAGATTAGATTACTTACAGTGTGGAAACAGGCCCTTGGGCCCAACAAGTCCACACCGCCCCACCGAAGCGCAACCCACCTATACCCCTACATTTACCCCTTACCTAACACTACGGGCAATTTAGCATGGCCAATTCACCTGACCTGCACATCTTTAGGACTGTGGGAGGAAACCGGAGCACCCGGAGGAAACCCACGCAGACACAGGGAGAACGTGCAAACTCCACACAGTCAGTCGCCTGAGGCGGGAATTGAACCCGGGTCTCTAGCGCTGTGAGGCAGCAGTGCTAACCACTGTGCCCATTATATTCCATCTGCCATGTTTTTGCCCATTTACTGAGGCTATCTAATAAAGCAGCTTAAAATATTCTTAAATCTTTCTCACGACATACATTTCCACCCTGTTTTATGTTATCAGATTTGGACTGCTTGACAGCTCTCTCTACTGCTGTACAGTTCCGCTGTTTTTATAAAGACTCAAGAATGTTTTGTGTTGAAGTTGAATGACTTTATTCTCTCATCCATGTTGCACTCCACTTGCCATAGTTTACCCACACTCTCAATCTGACTCTCCTTTTGCAACTGCCTGCCCTTACATATACTCCTTTTTACCCTTCAATGTAATGAGTGGAAAACTTGAATATTCAGTTCACTAATATTTCATTCAAGTCAGCACTTCTCAGAACCCATCAATCAAGATGGGTAATATTTCCTAATATTAAAGGTCCTAGTACTGTATTTCCCAACTTCCAATCCAAGTCAAAAAGGTACTGCTGATTCCAGTCTTTTATTTTTGTTTCCGTCATTTTTGTTAGTCTTATCTGGAAACATACTGAATACCTTATTGATGCTCGTGCAGATAACATTCACCAACACTACTTTATCCATTTTATTTGTGATGTACTCAGTATAACTGCATTTGAGAGCCAAAACTCGTTTTTCACAAAAGCATATTGGCGCTCTTTGAGCAGCGCATTTGTTCAACTGCTCAGTCGCAGTATATCTTGTATCCCTCCACGAACTGATGATGATTATCTAGTTTTCCTTTCCACTCCTCCCTGATTAATAGATTGACACTTGTCAAAGTCACTTGCCTATTAATTTAAAACTACTTTCCTCTTAGTGATTTCTGTTAGTCCATTTAAACTTAGAAGAATAAAGAAGCTATGTAAACTTACTTGTGATTTGGAAGAGTCAGTGTTGGACGGGGGTGGACAAAGTTAAAAATCACACAACACCAGGTTATAGTCCAACAGGTTTAATTGGAAGCACTAGCTTTCGGAGCGCTGCTCCTTCATCAGGTGGTTGTGGAGTATAAGATTGTAAGACACAGAATTTATAGCAAAGGTTTACAGTGTGATACAGGTTTACAGTACATCACACTGTAAACTACAATCTTATACTCCACAACCACCTGTTGAAGGAGCAGCACTCCGAAAGCTAGTGCTTCCAATTAAACCTTTTGGACTATAACCTGGTGTTGTATGATTTTTAACTTACTTGGTCATGATGTTTGCCTTTATGTTAAATGTCTACGCTACTGTGAAAAATTTGACCTTTACAATCCTATTTATTGCTACCACACATGCTGTAAGCATTGTTACAAAACTCACTCGTCCATGTTTAGTGGAGCTGCCATGTTCATTTAAACAAGGGTTTGTCTTCATTGCTAATATGAAAAACTGCAGTGATCAAACAATTGCTATCAATAATAAACTCAAAAAAGTGAGGAATGAAGCTTGTGGCTTGCCATCGTTGTATGAGAGATCTGGCCTGTGATATCTGAGAGGGGTGCGATCTGTCAGGGGTAGGGGGGAAGCTGTAAGGATGAGAAGGAAACCGATTCCCTATTTTTTTCCCCCCCTCTGACCGTCCCCATCACCACCCTCCCTTTGCCCCTCATCACCCTCCCTCCCTCCCTCTCTTTCCCGTCATTCCTCTCTAAACTCCTGTTTCTTCAGTTGCATGCACAATTTGTATATATAATGAAATTGCAATTCTACGTGATCATATAGAGCTTACTGCATATGCACGGATTAGGATTAGCTGCTATCAAAGTCATTGCGCTTGTGTTTCTGGATTTGTGACAGTGCATTTGCAAGTGATTGTGGGTGTTGGTAGACACTGGCTTCCTATGTATTAGTGTCCCACTCCCGTAGTCTGTGAGAAGCTATGCCCCCTCTCTGTCGCCGCCACCTGCCCCCATTTTTTAAAACAAAAAGTCTGTGCATATGTAGGCAGACAGCTTTAAAGAGGAAACCAGTGTGTTAATGCTGTTCAAGAACAAGTTATTGCTGTGCATTGGAATGAACTAACTTTTTTGTTATGTTGCCTACGCCAATATTTGTATAAAATACAATTTGAAAAACCTATTAGAGAACTGAGATGCACCCATTTTGAATTTTTGCATGTTTTCTTTTTCGAGAAAGGTTATACCAGGAAAGAAGTACGCAGCACGAGTTGCACCCAATCATCTAAATGTTTACATCAATCTCGCAAATCTGATTCGAGGGAATGAATCTCGTTTGGAGGAGGCTGACCAACTGTACCGCCAAGCAATCAGTATGAGACCTGATTTTAAGCAGGCATACATCAACAGGTATAGAATCCTCAAAACGTGCTGTGCAGAAGGAGGCCAAGTAATCCACTATGTCTGTGCTGGCTCTTTGAAAAGGCAGCTGTGCTTAATTTTGCTGAATCTAACTTTCCTGCTTTTTGTCTCTAACCCAGTTGTCCTTAAGAATCTGTGTAATTCCCTTTTAAAGAAGATATTTATCTTTTATTAGATTAGATTCCCTACAATGTGGATACAGGCCTTTTGGCCCAACAAGTTCACACTAACCCTCCGAAGAATAACCCACCCAGATCCATTTCCCTCTGACTAATGCACCTAACACTATGGGCAATTAAGCATGGCCAATTCACCTGACCTGCACATCTTTGGACTGTGGGAGGAAACCGGAGCACCCGGAGGAAACCCACGCAGACACTGGGAGAATGTGCAAACTCCACACAGGCAGTCGCCTGAGACTGGAATCGAACCTGGGACCCTGTGAGGCAGCAGTGCTAACCACTGAGCCACTGTGCCGCCCCTATTTCACCACCTACTCAGTGAACCGGATTCTAACAGCTCTATGTGAAAAGGTCTTCCCATTGCCTCTCTTCATCTTTTGCTTCTGGTTTTAAATCGACGATCTCTGATTAATGACCCACTTACCAGGGGAATGATTTGTCTACTCAAAATCTCTCATCGTCCTGGAAACCTCTTTTAGGTCACTATAGCAAAGCCTTTGTTTTCTGCTTTGTTGATAAGGATGTTGTTTGTTCACGGCTTGAGAAGATACCAATGGTGAGAAGTCCTCTTGAGCCCCTTAAAGCAGGTTGATAGGGCAGAGTGGCTTGCTCAGTCATTTTAAGAGTAAACTGAAATGTCAGTCACATTGGTGTGGATTTGAAGTCACTGTGGGCAAGACAGGGTAATGACACTTGCTTCCCTAAAATAAATTAGTGAACCAGATGTGTTTTTGTGCAATCTGGCAACCTCATAATCACTTTTAATAAATAAGCTTATTACTCCTAGGTTTGTTTAACAACTGAATTCAGATTTTCATAACTGCCATAGTAGGATATGGGATTGCTTTCTGAGGTACTAGTTCAATCATTTCTGTTGACATATTTGTCCATATAATAGAAACTTCTTTAAATGATCTCCACTGTGATTAATTGGAGGTTAAGTTCAATGTGCTCCATGTATGCTGCAAGCAAAACACTGCTGAAGTTTGTTAGAAACTTATGTTGAGAGCTTAGGAACATGAGTAGGCCAGTGGCTCATTGTACCTGCACCATCATTTTATAGTATCGTGGCTGACTGAACACTTCAATATCTTTTTGCCTGGACCATTCCCTTAACTGTTTTTGCAAATTGATAATCATGAATCTAGCAACTTACCCTTTAATATTCCCGACGACAGAGCTTTCACACCCCTCTGGGTTAGGGAATTCCAAAGATTCACAATCTACTGAGTAAAGAAATTTGTCCTTGTCCTAAAAGGCATCCCATCTTATTTTTAAATTGCTGCCTGTGGTTTGAGATAAGCCAACCAGAGGAAATGTCATACCTGCAACTACTCTATCTATCGCTTTCGATATTTTGTAGGATTCAATGAGATCATTTCTCATACTTCAAAATTCTAGAGAATGCAGGCCCAGTTTGCCCAGTCTCTTGTCAAAGGACAGGTTGCACCAACTGAGGAACAATGCTGGTGAACCTTATCTGTGACAATGATATCTTTTCTGAAGTAAGGAGGCCAAAACTGCGCACACTGCTCCAGGTGTAGTCTAATCAAGCTTCTGAGTAGTTGAAGCAAGCCTTCATTGCTCCTGTTCTCAGATCTTCTTGCAATGGAAGCTAACATTCTGTTAACCTTATGGCTTGTTGCATTTGCATGTTGGCCTTCATTCACAAGGACACGTATTTATGCAGTTATTGTCATGATAGGTTGCAGAAACTTTTTATTCAGGAAAACTAATTTGAGAAAAAGTCCTGTATTAAATGCTTAAATGACTATTGCAGTGCAAGATTTACGAAATAACGAGATCTTTTCTATTTACTGCATCACTGTGGATGTTTATAGTTCTGAGTAGTTTTCTTTTGATGCAAATCATTGTCACTGTGGAAAGTAATGTCGGAGACTTTTAAAATGTTTTTGAACCCTAAAGCTGGTTATGTTTGAACAGTGTGCTGTCAGTTGATATAAATCTTCATTTGTACTGCTGATTTTCATTTGCTATTTTGTTGACAGCATCTTTATCGTGTTTCTAGGTTTTTTAAAAAAAAATGCAGGTTAGTTATCTGAATCCAAAAATGAATTTGTATATACTATTTGTTCTAAATACTATAAGATTTACGTTACCTGCTGATATCCATTAACCTGCTGCAGATTGTGGTAGTAGAGATTGTACTGGTCCCTTGTACAGATACTTGCAGAAGTACGAGTTAGTGCCTGACTATTTGTGGGATCTTGCTGTACATGATTTTTCATTGGTGTTCATGAGTTAGTGGCAGCACTGATGGCCAACGTTTGCTGCCCATCCCTGGTTTCCCTCATGAAGGTAATGGTGAATTTCCACGTTGAACTGCAGTCCATTTGCTGCAAGGTGACCCACAATGCAGTTAAGGAGAGAGTTCCACGGCTTGACCCAGTGACCCTGAAGGAAAGGCAATATGTATCCAAATCATGGTAGTGAGTAGGTTGGAGACAAAATTACACGGTGGTGCTCCCATCTGTCTGCTGCCATTGTCCTAAATGCTGGTGGTCATGGATTTGGAAAGTGATGTCAGAGCAGCCTTGGTGAATTGTGCATCTTGCAGATGGCGTTGGGTATTGATGATGGGGGGGGGGGGGGTGAATGTTTGTGGACAGGGTGCCAGTCAAGCAGCTGTTTTGGCTTGGATGGCGTTGAGGTTCTTGTGCTGTTGGAGTCGCGACCATCCAGGCAAGTGGGGAGTATTCCATTATACTTTTGACAGGCTTTGAGGAATTAGGTGAGTTACTTGCTACAGGATTCAGAGTTTCTGACTTGCTCTTGTGCACAGCATTCCCTCTAATTTTCATTGTGACTGCACCAACATCCGAGGGGTCCATGCTTGGCCATGACTTCCAGAGCCAGATTTCAATGTCATGATCAGCCTACTGTAATTGTCCAGGTTGGATTTGTCTTGCTTTTTTGTATATAGAATATAACTGGCGCACTTTCCACATTATTGGACAGATGCCTGTGTTGTGGGTGGTCTGGAAAAGCATGAGTCTCGAATGCTATTGCTAGAATGTTGTCAGTCCCAATAGCTATTGCTGCATCCAGTGCATCCAGCTGCTTCTTGATATCACTTGGAGTGAATTGAAATAGCTGGGGCCCACTGGAGGTGACAAAGATGGATCATCCACTCAGCAATTGTAGCTGAAGATTGTTACAAATTCTTCAGCCATATCTTTTGCACTGATGTGCCAGGCTTCCCTGTCATTGAGGTGGGAATGTTTGTGGCGTTCTTGTCCATGAACATTCATGATCAGACGTGGCAGATTTGAGGATAAGGCAAGTTTGTTTCTCCCTAAAGTGTGTTCCCTCGCCACCTTTAGGATCTGACCAGCTCAGTCAGCAGTGCTGTTGCTGACCCAGTCTTGTGTAAACATTGATGTCCCCTACCTAGAGTGCATTCTGCTCCCTTGCCACCTTCAGTGTTTCCTCAAATGCTCTGCAACATGAAGGAGTACAGATTTATCAGGTGAGGGTAGTGGGGTGGAAAGGTACTTGATAATCAACAGGACACTTCCTTGCCCGTGTCTGATACTATGAGATTCCAATCAGTCAAGAGTCAATGTTGAGGGCTCCCAGTGCAACTCTCTCCTGATAGTATACCACTATGATGCTACCTCTGCTGGATTGGTCCTGCTAATGGTGCAGAAAATGTGATGGTGTTGTTTAGGACATAATGTGGACTGTGCCAGGCTATGGCTGAACTGCTTTGGCAATTGTGGTACAAATCCCCATAAGTAAAGAGAACTTTATATGGTTGACAAGCTTGTGTTTACTGTTGTTGCTCCCATGCCTTAGTTGATGCCAGTGATTTCTCTGGTTTAATTTCTTTTGTGAGACGTTTTAATTGTTGGTAAATGCTGAGTGGCTTGTGAAGCCACTTCAGAGGGCCATTGAAAAGCAGGCACATTGCTGTGGGTCTGAAATCACATGTGAGCCAGAGCAGGTAACAATGTTATTTTGCTTTTCTGAGGGACATTAGTGAACTAGATTGGCATGATTTCATGGTCACCATTAGGTTTTCAGTTCCAGATTTTTCATTGAATTGAAATTTCACTATCTGTCTTGGTTGGATTTGAATCCTTATACCCAGAATATTACCTGAGTCTGTGGATCACAATCGCTTGGACATTGTCTCGCCAAATTTGGCTCCTGCCTAACCTATATTACAGCAGTGACTGTGTTAAAACCAGTGGCTTTAAACAGTTTTGGAGTTTTTGAGATTGTGGATGGTGCTATAAAAATTCAAGTTGTTCTTTCTCTTCAATTCATCACTCAGAACAGTGGGATTTATTTAATGCCTCCTGCCATGATCAGAACTACAATATTTGCACATACCATGCAGTAAATGCTTTGTTTGATTTTCAGGGGTGAGTTACTTCTGAAGATGGACAGGCCTCTGGAGGCCAGGGATGCCTACATAAGAGCCTTGGAGTTGGATAAGACCAATGCTGACCTCTGGTATAATTTGGCGATTGTTTACATTGAGCTCAAAGATCCAACTGAAGCCTTGAAACATTTCAACCAAGCTCTAGAAATCAGTTCTAACCACAAGCTGGCACTATTTAACTCTGGTCTGCTTATGCAAGAATCAGGTAAATGAGCAAGTTATCCTTAAAACCAATCTTTGCTTAAATCGGTGATGTACTGAGCATTGAACTGGTGTTACAAGTTTAAAGCCGATTTCAAATGTTATCAAAGGACCTGTTTTGTGAGGAGCTATTGGGTAAGATACAAGTGCTTGAGGTAAATGTCTTTTTATCAATGGGTAGGAAGGTCATTTCTTCTGTGCTGTTAACTTCGTCCGTGGCTGCCATCTCTCGAGGATTGAAAATCCCACTGGAGTAGAATAATGAAGCTGAATCCAATGTGCTGAGCACTCATTGCAAAAACTCTCATTTGAAAGTTCAAAATTGATTATTTCGTACATTTGAAAATTGGAAAATTTATTGTCAACACTAAGCTTTCTCACCCTTTTAATTCTAATTGAAGGTTCTTCATATGCACTTTGAAAAACAGGTTGTAAGTTTGCTCATTAAGCTGATAAATTTGTTCTCAGATGTTTTGTCACCATGCTAGGTAACATCAGTGAGTCTCAGTGAAGTGCTGGTGTTCTGACCAGCTTTCTACTTGTGTCTTGGTCTGTTAAGGTGGGTGATTTCATTTCTGGTTCTTTTTCTGAGAGATTGGTAAGTGGGGGCCAAATCGATATGTTTATTGATGGAGTTCCGTTTTAAATGCCAGGCCTTTAGGAATTTTCGTGCATGTCTCTGTTTAGCCAGCTATTACTAGCATCCTTACACACAGATAAAGAAGAACACCACTTTGCCTGGGGCAACACATCCATCCTAGAACAGGCTAAACAGAGACACACAGCAATTCCTAGAGGCTGGCATTCAAACTGGAACTCCATCAATAAACACGCCGATTTGGACTCCATTTACCAACCCCTCAGAAAAAGAACCAGAAATTATATCACCAGCCTTAACAAACCAAGACACCTAAATAGAAAGTGGGACAGAACACCAGTGCTTCCCCGGAGGCTCACTGGTGACAAAACGTCTGAGAACAAACCTACCAGCTCAGCGAGCAAACTTACAACCTGATCCACAACCTGAGCTACAAAGCTTCTCAAAAATCGCAATCTTTGAAAAACATTTAAGGTACACAAGATAAAAAGTGATTAATGCTTTGGAATGTATTTAGAAGTTTTAAATGTAGAGATTGATTTAATCTTGATCCTCCGATCTGTATTGAATCGTTTTGACGACAGTATGTGGTGATTACTCAAATATCCCCTAGGCTGGTCTGTGTCCTGAAGAAGGGCATGTGCCCGAAACGTCGAATCTTCTGTTCCCTAGATGCTGCCTGACCTGCTGTGCTGTTCCAGCAATAAAGTTTCAGCTTTGATCTCCAGCGTCTGCAGACCTCACTTTCTCCTGGTCTGTGTCTATCAACTCTGGCCCAGTTGGATGACGTGCCAGCTCTGAGTCAGAGCTCTGACTTCCATTCCCACTCTACAAAAGTCAAAGCTGACATGCCCAGTACAATACAAGTAAAGGGCTGCAATGTTGTAGGTATAGGTGTTAAATGGAGGGCCTATTTGCATGCATTGGTAAATGTGAAAAGTGCCATGAGGCTATGTCAAAGCAGATGGGTAGTCTTCCTAATGTCCTAGCCCTGGATGTAGGTTTGCTCGCTGAGCTGGAAGGTTCATTTCTAGATGTTTCGTCACCCAACTAGGTAGCATCTTCAGTGGGCCTCAAGCGAAGCACTGCTGATATTCCTGCTTTCTATTTATATGTTTGAGTTTCTTTGGTGATGTCACTTCCTGTTCTCCTTTTCAGGGTGTGGTAGATGGGGTCTAACTTGATGTTTGTTGATAGAGTTAGGCCTCCATCTACCACCCCCTGAGAAAAAGAACAGGAAGTGACTTCACCACAGGAAATGTCATCACCACAGCAATTGATTTCACCGACCCAAAGAAACCCAAACATAGAAAGCAGGGATTATCAGCAGTGCTTCGTCTGAGGCCCACTAAAGATATTACCTAGTAGGGTGATGAAACGTCTGGAAATGAACCTTCTAGCTCGGTGAGCTAACCTACATCCACAACCTCAACCTGAGCTACAAATCTTATCAAAACTTGCTACTGTCCTAGCCATTATTTATTTATTTACATCTTCACAGTAGGTTATCTCTTTGGCAGCTAGTTGTGTGCACATTGGCTGCCTTGTTTTCTTACATTGCAACAAGGACTGCATCGGAAAAGTACAGCATTGGCTGCAGAGTGCTTTAAGGTATCCAAATGTGGTCAGTGGCACCATATAAATGTAAGCTTTTCTTCCTTAATCATGATATACCTCTCTAATTGCCCTTTGAAATAGCCTAAAATGTTGTTCAGTTGTGACCACCATCTTTTTCAGATTAGTTAGAGATGGGTAACAATGCTGGGATTGCCAATGACCGCTGTGTCCTGTGAATTAGAAGAACGTGGCCACTTGCTTTGGCTGTTGCTGAATACAGAGGAACCTTGATTTATCTGAAGGACATGGTCGGGCAGTATTTTGGTTGGATAATCGAATGTCGGATAACATAGTTTAGCCGAGCATCAGGACCTTGCGATCTTGCCGGATAATCGAGATTCCTCTGTATCTCTTCCCACATAGGCTGCATTTACCCTCACAATCAGGTGCCCTAGGTCTGACCTTCCCTGCCTGATGCCAGCCATGTACGCTCCATCTTACTGCAGTCTGTTATATCACCAGCTAATATCACAAGCCCTGTCTGCACATATACAGGACCATTTTGACATTACAAATAACTAATCTACTCTAGTTATTGGTTGCATTAGGAAGGACTTGTAGAGTCATAGCGATATACAGCACGGAAACAAACCCTTTGGTCCAACTTGTCCATACTGACCAGATATCCCAACCCAATCTAATCCCACCTGGTGCTCCCGGCCCATATCCCTCCAAACCCTAGCTATTCATATACTCATCTAAATGCCTTTTGAATGTTGCAATCATACTAGCCTCCATCACTTCTTTTGGCAGCTCACATGCACCACCCTCTGCATGAAAGCGTTGCCCCTTAGGTCTCTTTTACATTTTTCCCCTCTCACCCTAAACCTATGCGGTCTAGTTTTGGTCTCCTCCACCCCAGGGAAGAGACTTTGTTTATTTATCCTATGCATGCCCCTCATGACTTTATAAACCTCTATGAGGTCACTCCTCAGCCTCCAATGCTCCAGGGAAAACAGCCGCAGCCTATTCAGTCTCTCCCTCGAGCATTCATCCTTCAACCCTGGTAACATCCTTGTAAATCTTTTCTGAACCTTTTCAAGTTTCACAACAACTTTCCAATAGGAAGGAGACCAGAATTGCTTTCAATATTCTAACAGTGTCCTAACCAAGGTCCTGTACAGCCGCAACATGACCTCCCAACTCCTGTACTCAATACTCTGACCAATAAAGGAAAGCATACCAAATGCTGCCTTCACTATCCTATCTCCTGCAACTCTACTTTCAAGGAGTTATGAATCTGCACTCCAAGGTTTCTTTGTTCAACAACACTCCCTAGAATCTTACCATTAAGTGCATAAGTCCTGTTAAGAATTGCTTTCCCAAAATGCAGCACCTCACGTTTATCTAAATTAATCTCCATCTGCCACTTCTCAGCGTAGGTGCCCATCTGATCAAGATCCTGTAGCAAGCTGAGGTGACCTTCACAATCCCAATTTTGGTGTCGTCTGCAAACTTACTAACTATACCTCTTATGCTCACATCCAAGTCATTTACTTAAATGACGAAAAGTAGTGGACTCAGCACTGATCCTTGTGGCACTCAACTGGTCACAGACCTCCAGTCTGAAAAATAACCTTGCACCACCACTCCGTCCCACTTTTGACCCAGTTTTGTATCCAGATGGCTAGTTCTTCCTGTATTCCATAAGATCTAACCTTGCTAAGCAAGTTTCCCATGGAGAACCTTGTCGAATGCCTTACTAAAGTCAGTTGATGTGGATTGGTAAGCACTGCTGCCTTGCAGCGCGAAGACCCAGGTTCGACTCCAGCCTTGGGCGACTGTGTGGAGTTTGCACATTCTCCCCGTGTCTGTGTGAGTTTCCTCCCATAGTCCAAAAGATGTGTAGGTCACATGAATTTGCCATGTTGAATTGTCCATAGTGTTAGGTGCATTAGTCAGAGGGAAGTGGAGCTGGTTGGTTTACTCTTCGGAGGGTCGGTGTGGACTTGTTGGGCCGAAGGGCCTGTTTCCACACTGTAGGGGATCTAATCTAATCTAATTTTCTAAGAATAAACATTTTTGTTGGGTTAATTGAAGACTAGGTGCCCTGTATAAGGTGGTCATGGTTTAAGTTCATCTCTCGGCATCTCCTGAGTATATAATCTAAACTGACACTTCCATTGCAGTCTTTGAGGAAGGCCTGCACTGCCATCTTACACCCTGTCAATTTGCTCAGTTGGGCATAAAAGGTGCCAAGACACAATTTCGAAAAAGAGCAAAGACGTTGTCACCAATATACTGGGACAAATTCTTATCCCAAAAACATCCTTTTTTTGAAAAAATGAGGCCTGGCAGGTTTTGGTAGTATTTTTGTGAGCCCCTGATGTGCATACATGCTGTTGTGTTTCTGGTATTACAACACTGACTGCATTTCTAAACTGTCCAGTTGGCTATGTGCTGCAGTCAGTTTGTTCGCAGCTAGGCTGTGGATCATTGTATTGCAGTTGAGGTCCTGGAAACAGTTACCTGACAACCTCATTGATGTCCTTTGGAAATGAGAAACAGCATTTTAAAGGTGGGGGGAGGTAATTAGTTGTGAGAAGCATGCTGTATTATAAATTCTTATAGGCTAACCCACATTGAAGGATTCTCAAGTAATAATTGTGCAATTTGTTTTACATTAAGTCAAAAAGAAGCATTCAGTAAAATATAACCTTTCAGCTTCTAATGGGTTCTGTACCACATTTTGTCTTGGAGTAAATTTGCTTAGCACTCTGTTTATCTTTCTCCCAATCCATGGAAGTATGATCTCTGGAGATCACAGCCATTAGTTTAATTATTCCAGCATTTGATGAAATTGTGGCTGATTTGGGATCTAATTCCATCTACATTCCTTGCCTGATTTCTTTTTTAACCTTTAGTTAATGGAAATCGTCCAAGCTCACTTTTGAAAAGTTGCTAAATCAATTGATTGGCATAGACTGCAATCTTGCATCCATAAAACATCAATGTAACTTGGGTTCAAGAAAGTTAAAAATCACACAACACCAGGTTATAGTCCAACAGGTTTATTTGGAAGCACTAGCTTTCGGAGTGCTGCTCCTTCATCAGACTGTTGTGGACTATAAGAACATAAGACACAGAATTTATAGCAAAAGTTTACAGTGTGAAATTGTAACTGAAATTGTTGAAAAAGACCTGGATTGTTTGTTAAGTCTCTCATCTTTTAGAATGGGCATGTTGGTTTCAGTTCTTTCATATGTAAATCCCAGAACTGTTTTAAAGTTACATTCTCAAGTGAACTTTAGCAATTGGTGTCATGTTGGCCAGATAATGCATTTAAGGTGTGAGGTGCCCTGTGTGAGGCTGTCTGTGCCACAATGTTCAGACTATTTTGAATCTAAAAAATTGATTTACAGAATCTTACATGGATTCGTGCAGTTTTTGCGCAAAATAAAATGTAATTCTGCAAGTACAAACTCATAACACCACCCCCCCCCCCCCCCCCCCCCCCCCCCCCCCCGCCACACAGACTTGACTGTCTGAGAGAGAGTATGAGAGTGTAAAGGGGTATAAGTCTATGAGAGGGTGCGTGTGTGTATGTGTGAGCGTATGAGAGAGATGGTCTGCGTGAGAGTATGGGTCTGTAGGTGTATGTTCAAGAAAGTAGGGTTCAAGAAAGGAAGAGGAGTTATTTGTCATGGTTGCAGTCAGGTACTGCTTCCAGAAATTTACTTTGCTAACAAGGTGATTGAAGTGAAGACAATGAATTTTAAGATACTAAATGAATTAACATTTCCCTGTGATTTAACAGGTGAAGCAAGCCTGAGACCTGAAGCAAAGAAGCGGTTTTTGAGTTATGTGGAAATGGAACCTGAGGATGCAAATGGCTACTTCAATCTGGGTATGCTTGCCATGGACAACAAGGAGAATGTTGAAGCTGAATCCTGGATGAAGAAATCCATTCAGGTGCAACCAGGTTTCCGCAGCGCACTATTTAACCTGGCACTGCTATATTCTCAAACTGGGATGGAGATGCAGGCTCTTCCAGTTCTGGAGGACTTACTACATCATCACCCTGATCACATTAAAGGCCTTATCCTGAAGGGGGACATTCTCATGAACAAGAAAAAGGATATTAAAGGAGCCAAAAAATGCTTTGAAAGGATTTTGGAAATCGATCCCTCCAACGTTCAGGGGAAGCACAACCTGTGCGTGGTGTACTTTGAAGAGAAGGACCTTATGAGGGCTGAAGCTTGTCTGTCTGAGACCTTGGCTTTAGCACCTGATGAGGAGTACATCCACCGACACCTGAGCATTGTACGCAACAAGATAGCAGCTCAGGGCAGTGGAGGCTCGTTGGAACAGTCAGCACCAGCCATCAGCCCAGCAAAGCGAGTGGGCGGTGAAGCCTCTACTGAGAGCCGGAAGGGGCACAGCAGCGAGCAGAGAAAAGTTTCCAAAATAGGGGACGCTTCTGAAGGTGACACAGAGTTTTCCAGCAATTCAAAACAATCTCAAAACAGTCTGAACAAACGGACAAAAAAAAAGTCCAACAAAGAAATCAAAGAAATTGAAAAGAAGCGAGCCGCTGCCTTAAAGCGGCTGGAAGAGATTGAACGCATTTTGAATGTCGAATAGAATGGAAGTTGTGAACACTAAGGACGTATGTGATCATCGTCCTTTTAACTTGATTATATTATTGTGGCAACAATGGTTTACAGTTTCCTGCCATGCAGGAAGCATTTATTTTATGCAAAGTAACTTAAATAGGAATCATAATTAATACCAACAAAGCAAATGATTTGTCTGAATGCAAATTTAAACACTAATTTAATAAACTGAAAGGCTCCTACCTCCTCTCACTATAACAAGCTCAAACAAATAGCCTTTCACAGTGCAGATTCGGTTAAAGTCCTTGCATTTTGGGACCAGACCACAGTTTGAAGGTTTGGGAGGATCTTGAGCCAACCCAAGTTACTTGATTGCCCAGTAGCTCAAATGATTTCCATGTCTTCCCCTATTGGTTCAATGCTTAAGTGAATAGCAACATGTGGGATTACAAATTAGAATGTTCAAATTGAATCCAAATGTATTAACAAATTTCATCTGAGAGTCCCCAATCTGCTTTGATACCACTGGGTTGAGGAAGTAAGTAAAAATTTGCCAACTTTCACCATTTTGGCTGCTGTTTGGTGGCCCTGTTGGGAAGCACAAATGGATCAATGCAATGAGCTGATGGGGCTTGGCTTAAAAAACTTCTCCTTCCGCCCCCTGCTCCCCCTTGCAACCACAGCATGTTGCAGCCAGAACAAAGCTCTGACAATGCTCAAAGAGCTAGGTACGAACTGCGTCCACATGTGCCATCAGAAGGGAGGAGGAACAAAAGCTGAAAAAGAGAGCAAGTTTTCAAAGGCTTGCATTGGTTTCCCACCCAGAATCATTGATGAAAGTGATTCCTCTGTTGCTGTGGCCAGTAAGCTGAATGCATGAGTCACAGCCGGTGGCCACACGACTGGATACAGTTAAGGATATGTTGTTCTGTGGTGGTTTGTTACTTAAGGGGTGTGCTTGTAGAATAGAGATAGCAAGTTTTACACCTGCATTTTGTGAAACCTGAGTATCTTTTGTTTAAAAGGAAAGCATTTCCTGAGGACTCAAAACTGTTCCCTTGAGTATGAAAGGAACTGTTTGAACTTTTGAATTCTGAAGTTGTTATACAACCTGTAGCACACTTCCACAGCCTCTTATTTATGTAACATATAACTGAGTGTTTTGTTTGCTGCCTTCACGTGTTGGGTAGTGCTTAGGTAAGCTCAGTTTTCATTTTCTGTGCACAAACTTTGATTACTGTGGCAATAAAAATATCTTTACTGTCATACTGTTAAACCACTCCTGACACGAATGTTACTTAGAAGCAACACATTTTTAACAGAAAATATGTTTTTTTTCCATGTTGGGTTTTTGTATAAACATTTTAGTCTTTGTTCAAATCATGCATCATTTTTTTTTTGAAAAATTAAGTATATTATGTTCATTTATCTTGAAGTCAACATTGGGTCAAACCTTTTGCTCCATTTTCATGTTTCATTTGTCATTATACAGACGACCCAGATTTTGCATCTTTCCTATGTAATGCTGTAGTTACAGGAATTGCATCTAATTACGTAAGGTTCAAATTTCTGCTGATGAGTTTACACTGCAAATTTTTCCTGAGTTCTCAGTTTTGCCATGTTAGTTCATAAAGACTTGACTGACTTTTTGATGGACTGAATCACTAACCAGAAACACATTTTTTAAGTGAAACCACTCTATTCTGATTACTCTAATGTCTTGATCTATGTTTAACTGACATTAACAAGTGTATAACCTGTCTCCGAAATGGATTACTTTTTTGTCTTTGCTTGAATGCAAATAAACTTTGAATTTCAGAGAATTGTGTCCTTGGGCCAGTTTCTGCTTTTCTCCGGGATTTATGTGGGTTTGTCAACTGCCCCTTGTTTTGAGAATGACTCCTACCCGGGGTTGAGTTTTTTTTACCGGGAGCCTTCGTATGACTCAGCATGCTGATTGTCAAGCAGGAGGACTTTGAACTCAATAGGCAGAATTTCTCATGCAGTAGTGGGATCCACAGTTGAGGATTTCCTTCCCTTTATTTGCTGCTGCTGCTCTGCCTCATTCTTAAGACTCAGTGACTGACCGTGAAGCCACTTGATGGACAAGTTGTCAGCATTTTGAGCGATTGGTTGTAAATGCTCCCAAGTCATTAATGTAAATGCTGCCACATTTCATATAGAACTTCTGAGAGTCTTTGAAGTAACACGGGGCATGTCTTTTGACTCATCCCTTCTATACTTACTTTTTATATTGCTCAAGAAAACAATGCCCACAGCCTTGTCTTTGTTTCCTGTGACTTCAGTGTAGAAGTGCTGTTTCAGCCATGGGAGAAGATTGGTGTTATAATTGGTGTTTGCTGTGGAGGAAATGGCAGAAGGAGACATGAGTATCATAGCAACCAAGTGAAGTCTTTGCAAATTTAAACTGCCAAAATATCTTGCCTTCACTGTTAATATTTCGGGTTGAGTGACCTTCCTCTGAACAGGTTCTGAGGGAAGGTCCCTTGACCCAAAATGTTAACTCTGATTTCTCTCCACGGATGCTGTCAGACTTGCTGCGCTTTTCCAGCAGTCTCTGTTTTTGTTGCTGATTTGTGGCATCTACAGTTTTTTGGGGTTTTATTGTCTTGCCTTCACAGCCAATTCCCTTAAGCTAGCTCGTTATATAATAGCATGATAACTGTGTTTGCATATTGTAATGGTTATTGCTTCCCCAAACGTGTGAAAGGTCTCCAGTTCAAAAGTGAACAATCATTGTTATCAGTTTATGGGCTCTTGTGACACAGTGGTAGCATGTGTACCTGTAGGCCAGAAGGCCTGGGTTCAAGTTCACCTCCAGAGGTGTGTCATAATGTCTGAGCAGGTTGGTTGTGGCAGAGTCTCATCATAATTAGGTTGAAACCCAAACCAACAGGTTAATTAGCTAAAGCACTGGCCCCTGTAAGGGCTTTAACAAAAAGCCAGTTTCAAAGGAAACTTCATCAACAAACCCCGTGACAATGCCCAAAGCATGAAACAAATGACAATATTTTCATTTTCATGAACTGAAAAGGCTGGAAACATTCAGCAGGTCAGGCCAAGCTGCATCCATAGTGACAAAGCAGAGTTAATGTTTTAAGTCCGTAATTATTTGTCAGACCTGGAAGATGTTACACGGGCACAGATGGGCGCTTCTGTGGCCACAAGCAAAACTGCAGGATGATGTGTTGCCTCTGTGGTGGCAGGAGAAAGTGAGGACTGCAGATGCTGGAGATCAGAGCTGAAAATGTGTTGCTGGAAAAGCGCAGCAGGTCAGGCAGCATCCAAGGAGTAGGACAATCAACGTTTCGGGCATGAGCTCTTCTTCAGGAATGAGGAAAGTGTGCCAAGCAGGCTAAGATAAAAGGTAGGGAGGAGACACTTGGGGGAAGGGTGTTGGAAATGCGATAGGTGGAAGGAGGTTAAGGTGAGGGTGATAGGCCAGAGTCGGGGTGGGGTCCTGTCCCCCTTAGTCCAAGAACTCCCCACCTATGTTCGAGACACCACCCACGCCCTCCTCCACCTCCATGATTTTTGCTTCCCCGGTCCCCAACGCCTTATCTTCACCACGGATATCCAGTCCCTGTACACCTCCATCCCCCATTACGAACGACTCAAAGCCCTCCGCTTCTTCCTTTCCCACCGTACCAACCAGTACCCTTCCACTGACACCCTCCTTCGACTGACTGAACTGGTCCACACTCTGAACAACATCTCTTTCCAATCCTCCCACTTCCTCCAAACCAAAGGAGTAGCCATGGGCACCCGCATGGGCCCCAGCTATGCCTGCCTTTTTGTAGGATATGTGGAACAGTCCATCTTCCGCAACTACACTGGCACAACCCCCCACCTTTTCCTCCGCTACATCGATGACTGTATCGGCACTGCCTCGTGCTCCCATGAGGAGGTTGAACAGTTCATCCACTTTACCAACACCTTCCACCCCGACCTCAAATTTACCTGGACCGTCTCAGACTCCTCCCTCCCCTTCCTAGACCTCTCCATTTCTATCTCGGACGACCGAATCAACACAGACATTTACTACAAACCGACCGACTCCCACAGCTACCTCGACTACACCTCCTCCCACCCTGCCCCCTGTAAAAATGCCATCCCATATTCCCAATTCCTTCGTCTCCGCCGCATCTGCTCCCAGGAGGACCAGTTCGAATACCGAACAACCCAGATGGTCTCCTTCTTCAAAGACTGCAATTTCCCCCCAGCCGTGATCGACTATGCTCTCCACCGCATCTCTTCCACTTCCCGCTCCTCTGCCCTTGAACCCCGCCCCTCCAATCACCACCAGGACAGAACCCCACTGGTCCACACCTACCACCCCACCAACCTCCATATACATCGTATCATCCGTCGTCATTTCCGCCACCTCCAAACGGACCCCACCACCAGGGATATATTTCCCTCCCCTCCCCTATCAGCGTTCCGAAAAGACCACTCCCTCCGTGTGGACCCTCAGGTCCACACCCCCCACCAACCCAACCTCCACTCCTGGCACCTTCCCCTGCAACTGCAAGAAATGCAAAACTTGCGCCCACACCTCCCCCTTTACTTCCCTCCAAGGCCTCAAGGGATCCATCCATATCCGCCACAAATTCATCTGCACCTCCACACGCATCACTTACTGCATCCGCTGCACCCGATGTGGCCTCCTCTATATTGGGGAGACAGGCCGCCTACTTGCGGAACGTTTCAGAGAACACCTCTGGGACACCCGCACCAACCAACCCAACCACCCCGTGGCTCAAAACTTCAACTCACCTCCCACTCCACCAAGGACATGCAGGTCCTTGGACTCCTCTATCACCAGACCATAGCATCACAACGGCTGGAGGAAGAGCGCCTCGTCTTCCACCTAGGAACCCTCCAACCACAAGGGATGAACTCAGATTTCTCCAGTTTCCTCATTTCCCCTCCCCCCACCTTGTCTCAGTCCCAACCCTCGAACTCAGCACCACCTTCCTAACCTGCAATCTTCTTCCTGACCTCTCCGTCCCCACCCCCACTCCGGCTTATCACCTTCACCTTAACCTCCTTCCACCTATCACATTTCCAACGCCCCTCCCCCAAGTCCCTCCTCCCTACCTTTTATCTTAGCCTGCTTGGCACACTTTCCTCATTCCTGAAGAAGGGTTCATGCCCGAAACGTCAATTCTCCTACTCCTTGGATGCTGCCTGACCTGCGCTTTTCCAACAACACATTTTCAGCTCTGTGGTGCCAGGGTCAAGGATGCCTCTGAGCAGACACAGGATATTCTAAATGGGGGAAGGATGAGCAGCAAAAGATTGTGGTCCATATTTGTTCTAACCACATAGGCAGAAAGGTAAATGAGGCCCTGCAAAAGGAGTTAGGAAGTTGAAAAGAAGGACTTAAAAGGTTATAATTGTAGGATAACCTCCTATGCCAGGGCTGGTATTAGGAAGATACTACAGTTAAATAAATGACCTGAGAGCTGGTGTAGAAGGAATTGCTTCAGCTATGTGGAGTATGTGAGACTGCAAATGCTGGAGATCAGAGTCGAAGAGTGTGGTGCTGGAAAAGTACAGCCAGTCAGGCAGCGTCTGAGGAGCAGGAAAGTCGATATTGCAAGCATATGCTTGAAACGACAACTCTCCTGCTCATTGGGATCATTGGGATGCTGAGTTTTGCCTCACAGCTGTGAATTCACTCAGCTTGAAAATCTTTTATTGACACCCACCACAATTTTAAGAATTGAGTTTGTAGCTTCTTAATGAAACTTCCCGAATTGTTCTGGTGTTGAATTACCAGGTGCATGTGAATCATCGAATCCCTACAGTGTGGGAACAGGCCATTGGCCCAACAAGCCCACACCAACCATCAAAAGAATATCCCACCAAGACCCTATTACTCTACGTTTCCCCTGACTAATGTCTCTAACCTACACATCCCTGAAGACTGTGGACAATTTAGCATGGCCAATTCACCTAACCTGCATATCTTCGGACTGTGGGAGGAAACCCACGCAGAATGTGCAAACTCCATACAGACTGTCGCCTGAGGCCAGAATTGAACCCGGGTCCCTGGCGCTGTGAGGCAGCAATGCTAGCCACTGAGCCATCATGGTGCCCACGTGAGATATGAAATTGTTGAACAGGAAAAGAGCCATCAGGTTCATCAAGTGTCCTCTACTCTGTTGTGGTTGGACCATCATGATTTTAAAAAAGTCTCATGCACCTGCTCTTCCCAAGTCTATCAACCCATACTTCCCATTAAATCTTCTAAGAGAGGCAACAAACCTGATGACAATAATAAAGGCTCTGCAAAAATACTCCACAAAGTTTCTTCAGGGTGGTGTATGACTTGGTGAGAGTTTGGAGTTAGACAAGATTGCATTATCCCGAGATGGTTGCCAAATTGTAAAGATTACTCAGGCAATTCATTGTATATCTAATTTGTTGCCAATTCACTCAATCAGTCCAGGTTGAACAAGATATATGGATTCATCCATGCAGTCAACAGAGCAATTAAGTTGTTTTGGAGTATTGGTGTAGTCAGTTCAGACTCAAATAACATGTGACATTATATCACATGTTTTGGGTAGAGTTCATGTGCAATCAGATTACTTCTAATGTCCCAAATAGGTTTAATTGAGATGAAGAGGGTGAGATATTTATATAACTGGACATGGCCTGTGCGGCTTAAGGGATCAAGCAGTATGGAGAGAAAGCGGGAATGGGATACTGAAATTGCATGATCATATTGAATGGTGGTGTAGGCTCGAAGGGCTGAATAGTCTACTCCACCTATTTTCTCTGTTTCTATCTTCTTTCTAACAAAAGAAACTCAAACTATATGGTGAACTATTTGTGCTGAAGTTGTTTTCTACAGTCCTCCAAATCAACATTAACAGCACCAAAACCATTGTTGTGAGCCTTTTTTCAATCAAGTCCACACCAATTCCCCCTCTCTTTATAGTTACTATCCTAAGCTAAACCAGGCTATGTTTAACTGGCACCATAGTACACTGAATCTCAGACCACTAAGAATACCAGCAGGAACTATTTTAATCTGAGAATACATTTTACTTTTTGAACTCTCATTTTGTAATTATGGTTTTCAGAATCTGTTGAAATAGGCAATAGCTGTACAGTGACGACTAATCACTGAAACCTCTACTCGTGCAAGGTATAGGATGGTTCTAATTGAAGTCTCAATCAAGCAATTGAGTGAAGTCTAACCTAATACTTTAGTGCAGGACTAAGACTGCTGCATTGTCTGGGATGTCACCTTTCAGTTCATAACGTAAACCAAAGACCGCTCAGCCTTTTTAGGTGGATGAATGATTCCAAGAAGCATTCAGAGAATCCGTATAGTGTGGAAGTCTACACTGATCTTCCAAATAGCATCCCATCCAGACTGACTGCATCCCTGTAACACTGCATATTCCGTGGCCAATCCACCTAACCTGCACATCTTTGGGCTGTGGTAGAAAACCTACCCAAACATGGGGAGACTGTGCAAACTCCACACAGTCACTCGAGGGTAGAATTGAACCCGGGTACCTGGAACTGTGAGGCAGCAGTGCTAACTAGTGAGCCACCATTAGAAGATTGTGGATTTCTGACCAATATTTATTCTTTCGCCAACCCCACCAAAACACATTATCTGGTCATTCACCTTATTACCTTTGTGATACTTTAGTACATAGTACCATTCAGATAAGGAACTCTTGGTCTTTGAGCCTGCTCTCCCATTCAATTAGATCATGGCCAATCAAGTTTTAGCCTCAACTCTACACTCCTGTATATTCCTAGTAATCTTTCATCCTTTGGTAATCAAGGATCTATCTATCCTTGCCTTAACATTATTTATGGATTCTGAAGAAGGTTTCCTCAGATTACAACGGGATTTTAATCAGATGGACCAATTGGGCTGAGAAGTGGCAGATGGAGTTTAATTTAGATAAATATGAGGTGCTGCATTTTGGGAAAGCAAATCTTAGCAGGACTTATACACTTAATAGTAAGGTCCTGGGGAGTATTGCTGAAGAGAGAGACCTTGGAGTGTAGATTTATAGCTCCTTGAAAGTGGTGTCACATAGGATAGTGAAGGCAGCGTTTGGTATGCTTTCCTTTATTGGTCAGAGTATTGAATACAGGAGTTGGGGTGTCATGTTGCGGCTGTTCAAGACATTGCTGAGGCCACTTTTGGAATATTGCATGCAAATCTGGTCACCTTCCTAACGGAATGATGTTGTGAAACTTGAAAGGGTTCAGAAAAGATTTACAAGGGTGTTGCCAGGGTTGGAGGATTTGAGCTATAGGGAGAGGTTGAATAGGCTGGGGCTGTTTTCCCTGGAGCGTCGGAGGCTGAGGGGTGACCTTACAGAGATTTATAAAACCATGAAGGATGTGAATAGGATAAATAGACAAAGTCTTTTCCCTGGGATGGGGGAGAACTAGAGGGTATAGGTATAAGGTGAGAGGGGAAAGATATAATAGGGACCTAAGGGGCAACATTTTCATGCAGAGGTTGATGTGTGTATGGAGTGAGCTGCCAAAGGTGGAGGCTGGTATGATTGCAACATTTAAAAGGCATCTGATGGGTATATGAATAGGAAGGGTTTGGAGGGATATGGACCGGGTGCTGGCAGGTGGGACTAGATTGGGTTGGGATATCTGGTCGGCATGGATAAGTTGGACCGAAGGGTCTTTTTCTGTGTTGTACATCTCTATGACTCTAAAGGAAATTCCAAGGACATTCAACCCTCTGAGGAAAAAAATGTTTCCTTACTTCTGTTTTAATAACTCTCTTATTTTTAAATAATGACCCCTAGTCCTGGATTCTCTCCTGAGAGGAAATATCTTTTTAAGCATATACCTCATCTTTCCCCTAAAGGTCTTATATGTTTCGTTTAAGTGACCTCTGACCCTTCTACACTCCAGAGGATACAGGCCCAGCCTGTCTAGCCTTTCCGCATAAGGCAATCTGCTTATTCCAGGAATGCGAATAGAAAGTGCTAGAAAAACTCAGCAGGTCTGGCCGCATCTGTGAAGAGAAAGCAGGGTTAATTTTCCAGGTCCAGTGACCCTTCTTAAGAACTGGCCCCTTTGTCCTTTCAGGTACATTGTAATATCCACCACTATCATCCAACATCATCTGTTCTCAGCTTGTTGCCATGCGCACAGGCTGCTATCATTGTGACTGTGGGTATCCAAGCTCAAAGTGGCTGCCAGGCTCTCAGAAATTCAACAATTTGTGTGGGAAAATGACATTCAGGTAGGAGATCAGACGTGATTGAGCTGAAAAGTAGAGTAAGTTGATGGGGCCAAATCGCCAAGGCCTATTTACTATTTTCTTATGACTTAAAGCATTGCACAACCATGGACATGAAAGACAGTGATGTTTTGGTAATGTCATTGGAATAGTGAGCCAGAGACTCAGGCTGATGCATGTGGGCTCAAATGACAACGAGTTAATAAATTCTGGAATTGAAGGCTTCTGTCAGTAATGGTTGACTATGAACCTACTATTGAGCTTTGTAAAACTCCCTGTGAGTAATGAATGCTGATATTTTCAACAATGCCCACATTCTAAGAAAGATTCTTTTGAAAAAATGACACAGTTGAAGTGTAGTCACAGTTATAACGTAGGAAACATGATAGTCAATTTGTGTACAGTAAGTTCCCACTGAAAGCAATGTGCTAATGGCTAGAATGTTTTTCTTAGTCCTGCTCCTCGGATGCTGCCTGACCTGCTGTGCTTTTCCAGCACCACTCTATTCTCGACTCTGTTTTTCTTAGTGCTATTAGCAGTTCATGAGGACAGGCTGACAGCTGCCCTGTGCTTCTCCAAAGTAGTGCCTTTGAGATGCAGTTGCTGTAGTAATTAAGGTGGATTAATGGAAAGCAGCAGAGTTGTGCAAACAACAATAAATCAAATTGCAGTGATTGTAATGAGGTCAGTCAGGTGGACCACTTAGAATAAGAGTTCCCTGATTGGGGCTGTTAAACTGGTCCAGTCAGGGAGCCCTGGCTGACAGATATAAACAGGCAGGTCGCAAAAAAAAGGTGTGTCCCCAGTGGAAGGCTCTCTACGCGGGAGTCCTCCCCCTTTCGGGGATCTGGGGTGGAGGGTGCTGCACGCAGCGGTCCCCTGCAACTGCAGATTGTGGTGGTTCACAGACTCCCAGCCCAACTGCTTGTTCTGTGGTGCTGTGGAGTCCGTGGACCATGTGTATATTGGGTGTGGGCGTTTGCACTCCCTTTTTGATTTTCTCAAAAACCTCCTTCTCTGTTTTTGGTTGCACTTCAGTCCCACGCTCCTGATCTTTGGGCACCCAGTACGGAGGAGGGAGGGCAGGTCTGAAGACCTCCTCGTGGGTCTGCTCCTGGGCCTGGCCAAATTGGCCATAAACAGGTCCAGGCAGCGGGGCACGGAGGGGGTCATTGGGGCCGACTGCCTGCCCCTCTTCCGCGGTTACGTTAGAGCCTGGGTATCCTTGGAGAAGGAGCACGCGGTGTCCACCAACACCCTGGAGTTGTTCAGGGAGAGATGGGCACCGCAGGGAGTGGAGTGCATTATTTCCCCCTCTATTTTGATTTAACCCCTGCCCTCCCCTTCACTGTTTGATCACACAGCATTGCCCTTTGATGTGAAGGGCACTGCTTGTCACTGGCCACTCGGGTGCTTCCTTTCTTCTTGGTGGTGGAAACTGAGTAAAGATTCGTGCACTTTGTGTCTCACACCTGCACACACACAACGTGGATGCTGGCGAAAAAAATAAGCACTACCGCAGTTAGGCGGTAGTGTGGGGGTTTAAAACAAAGAAAAAGAAAGAAAAAAATAAACAGAAAAAAATAAACAGGCAGGTCGTAAAAAAAGGGCGTGTCCCCAGTGGAAGGCTCTCTATGTGGGAGTCCTCTCCCTTTCTCTCAGGGATCTGGGGTGGAGGGTGCTGCACGCAGTGATCCCCTGCAACCGCAGATTGCGGTGGTTCACGGACTCCCAGCCTAACTGCTTGTTCTGTGGTGCTGTGGAGTCTGTGGACCACATGTATATTGGGTGTGGGCGTTTGCACTCCCTTTTTGATTTTCTCAAAAACCTCCTTCTCTGCTTTTGGTTGCACTTCAGTCCCACGCTCCTGATCTTCGGGCACCCGGTACAGAGGAGGGAGGGCAGATCTGAAGACCTCCTCGTGGGTCTGCTCCTGAGCCTGGCCAAACTGGCCATAAACAGGTCTAGGCAGTGGGCCACGGAGGGGGTCATTGGGGTCGTTAAGGCTGACTGCCTGACCCTCTTTCGCGGTTACGTTAGAACCCGGGTGTCTCTGGAGAAGGAGCACATGGTGTCCACCAACACCCTGGAGTTGTTCAGGGAGAGGTGTGCGCCGCAGGGAGTGGAGTGCATTATTTCCCCCTCCAACTCTATTTTCACTTAATCCCTGCTCTCCCCTTCACTGTTTGATCACGCAGCATTGCTCTCTGAGAAGAACACTGTTTGTCAGTGGCCACTCAGGTGTTCCCTTTCTTCCTGTTGCTAGAAATTGAATAAAGACTTATACACTTGTTGTTTTTTACTGTGAAAAAAATAAATAAATGGTGTGTTAGAGGTTCTGTTCACTCTGAGAGCTCCCTCTGAGGAAGCCAGACCAGTGTCAACTACTATGCATGTGTACATAAAGGGTGACTTGGTGATGGGATACTGCCCTCTGTGGAGTTATTTCACAAATCACTGATTTATTCTTCATCACAAAACCAAAAGATTGTTGATTTTCAAACTGTGCCAAGAAGTGTCTAGCATTCATCTATGCAACTTAATATTGCTGCAGTGAAATGTTAGCCTAGATTCATAGCATCATAACATGCTACAACACAGAAAGAGACCATTCGGCCCACCAGACCTATGTCAACTAGTTATCCAGTTGGTCCTATCAGTGTCTTGTGATGCAGAAATAATGTCCCTGTCTCTGGGCTGGAAGGTACAGGTTCCAGTTCCACATATCCTTGAGATGTTTCATAATTTGTCCAGTTAACCCCCTTCCCTGGCTCTGTATCCAACACCCTGTAAACATCCCCATTCAAATATTTATACAATTACCTTTTGAAAGATATTATTATACGCCACTCTAATTCCCTTTCAGGCAGTGCAATCCAGAACTACATTGCTGCCTCAGGTAAATTACTTTCATTGCCCCTTCTAGCCAAAGATTGAACTGTAGGAAGTTTCATTTCATCGCTTTTAACCTACATCCCATCCACCACCTTCAACATTCACTCCCTTCACCACCAATGCACAGTGAAAGTAGCAGTGTGTACCATCTAGAAGATGCATTGGAGCAATTCACAAAAGGTCCTGTTTTACAAACCCACAACCTCTACCCCTTAGAAGGACAAGGACAGCAGATACCACCATTTGCAGGTTTCCCTCCAATCTGTACACTTGGAAGTACCTCACTGAGCCTTCCCTATTGCTGTGTCAAAATCCTGGAATTCCCAATCCCATGGCACTATGGATGTCCCTCCACTGTGTAGATTACAGAAGTTGAAGAATGCAGATCACCACTACCTTCTCAAGGACATTAGAGATAAATAAATGTCAGCCCAGCCAACAATGTGAATGAACATGAAAACTTATTTAACATTAAGTTTTTATTTATTTAAAAGCAACTTCAAAGGGGCTGAATTGAGATAATGTTTACAATCAAATTTTTTTCCCAGTAAGTTACTAAAGATAAGAGTAGAGTAGACTAACCTGCTATTGCTCATTCGGGTCCGGATTGAAAGTTTAGCAGTCACTGGAATTTATTCTTTGTGCCAGACATGGTATTGAATGATTCTTAAATGTTGTCCCTATACATTTCAAGTCAGTTAATTAATTGGAATTGGTAGCTTTCGTGATGTCAGTCCAAGGTCACAGGAAGTGAAATTTAGAATTGAGCACTGTAAGGGTGGCAGGGTTCTTTGCATTTGTTTTCCAATGATTCCAGACGGTATTTATGAAAAGTATTTCCAAGTAACTATGTTAATCAGGGTTGGTTTCTGACTCAAAATGGTTAAGTGTTGCCAACTCGGCCAAACTGTAACAGTTTACCAGGAAGTTTGGCAGCAACATTATATATGACCTTAAACGGAAAGTTCTATAAAGCTGAAAAATCCCCGAAAAATCTTACATATGTATCAGATATCTGGAATATGCTGAAGGCTGTGGTACGCTTAGAGTCTCGGTTACATCTATTAATTACTTTTAGCTTTGTTCTCACACATTGTAGTGTCCTCTTGATCTCATCATTGTAATGACAGACAAGAGATACTTTCTAAGATATGTGGGAAGCTAGACAAGTGATTGCTGGGCCCCTTGCTGAAATATTTGTATCATTGGTAGTCACACGTGAGGTGCCAGAAGACTGGAGGTTTGCTAACGTGGTACCATTATTTAAGAAAGGTGGTAAGGACAAGCCAGGGAACTATAGACCAGTGAGCCTGACATCGGTGGTGGGTACGTTGTTGCAAGGAATTCTGAGGGACAGGGTTTACACACATTTGAAAAGGCAAGGACTAATTAGGGATAGCCAACATGGCTTTGTGCATGGGAAATCATGTCTCATGAACTTTATTGATTTTTTTGTAAAAGTAACAAAGAAGATTGATGTGGGCAGACCAGTTGACGTGATCTATATGGACATCAGTAAGGTATTTGACAAAGTTCCCCATGGGAGACTGGTTAGCCAGGTTAGATCTCTTGGAATACAGGGAGAATTAGCCATTTGGATACAGAACTGGCTTGAAGGTAGAAGACAAAGGGTGGTGGTGGAGGGTTGCTTTTCAAACTGGAGGCCTGTGACCAGTGGAGTGCCACAAGGATCAGTGCTGAGTTAACTACTTTTCATCATTTATATAAATGATTTGGATGTGAGCATAAGAGGTGTAGTTAGTAAGTTTGCAGATGACACCAAAATTGAAGGTGTAGTGGACAGCGAAGAAGGTTACCTCAGATTACAACAGGATCTTGACCAGATGGGCCAATGGGCTGAGGAGTGGCAGATGGAGTTTAATTTAGATAAATGTGAGGTGCTGCATTTTGGGAAGGAAGTCTTAGCAGGACTTATACACTTAATGATAAGGTCCTAGAGAGTATTGCTGAACAAAGAGACCTTGGAGTGCAGGTTCATAGCTCCTTGAAAGTGGAGTCGCAGGTAGATAGGATAGTGAAGAAGGCATTTGGTATGCTTTCTTTTATTGGTGAGAGCATTGAGTACAGGAGTTGAAAGGTCATGTTGCGGCTGTATAGGGCACTTTTGAAATTTTGCAATTTTGCCTATCAGAAGGATGTTGTGAAACTTGAAAGGGTTCAGAAAAAAATTACAAGGATGTTGCCAGGGTTGGAGGATTTGAGCTATAGGGAGAGGCTGAATAGGCTTGGGCTGTTTTCCCTGGAGCGTCGGAGGTTGAAAGGTGACCTCATAGAGGTTTATAAAGTCAAGAGGGGCATGGATAGGATAAATAGACAAAGGTGAGGGACTCCAGAACGAGAAGGCATAGGTTTAGGGTGAGAGGGGAAAGATATAAAGGGACCTAAGTGGCAACCTTTTCACACAGAGGGTGTTATGTGTATGGAACGAGCTGTCAGAGGAAGTGGTGTAGGCTGGTATAATTGCATTATTTAAAATGCATCAGGATGGGTATATGAATAGGAAGGGTTTAGAGGGGTACGGGCCAAGTGCTGACAAATGGGAATATATTAGGTTGGGATATCTGGTCAGCATGGACGAGTTGGACCAAAGGGTCTGTTTCCGTGCAGTACATCTCTATGACTCTATGACTTTATGTTAGCAGAGTGTTGTATTCAGTCACTTTGTGAAAACATTTTCTTTGGGGATAATGGGTGAATATGTCAAAGGTACAATTCCAAATGTGAATTTTAATATCAGCTTCTTCAAGTTAGAAGAAACATACATTAAAAAGTCTTCACTGCTTAGCTCTGTCCCACTAATGTTCTCACTCCAGTGTTGTTACAGTGCTATACACAATCAGCCACTATTTTTACTTCTGGCTAAATTTAATTGTGCGACTAGGCTAGAAGGTTCCTGTTAAATTATTTCCTGCAATTGTAATTTGGATTTTGTTTCTTTCTTTTCAAAATAAAACTCCATCATTTTGACCAAAATATAAATGACTTTTAAAAACAGGAAGGAGCTCCGACTTATTGTTAAGTTTAATATTTATGTTTGGTCATTTACACCATTTGGAAGGTTTACCTCAATACAAAAATGGTAAAGGTTACATCATTTCTGCACCAGCCTTGGCTGAATGCTTGCACTCTCACCTCTGAGATGGAAGACTATTAGATCATTTATTTCTATTGTTCCTTCGTGGGATTCTATGCAAATAATGTTTAAAGAAATGCAAATAGGTGTCACTGGCGAGGCCAACATTTATTGCCAATTTCTAACTGCCCTGGAAAAGGAGACAGTGAGCTACCTTCTTGAACACCTGCAATCCATGTGGTGTAGGGACACCCTCAATGCTGTTAGGAAGAAAATTCCAGGCTTTTGATCTAGCATCAAGGAACCATTGTACAATTCTCACTCAGATCATGTGAATTGAAGAGAAATTTGCTGGTGGTATCCTTACATCTCCTGCTTTTATCCTTCTCGGTAGTAGATGTTACAGGTTTGAAAGGTGCCGTTGAAGGAGCCTTGACAAGCTGCCATTGCGCACTGGTAGTGGAGAGAATCAATGTTTAGGGTGATGAATAAAGTATCAATCAAATGGTCTAGCCAGTGTTGAGCTTCTTGAGTGTGATTGGAGCTGCACTTATCCAGGCATGTGGGGGCTATTCCATCCTGACACTCCTGACTTGTTGACATTTTGGGTGGTATTCAGACTCAAGGGAGTCAGAAGGTGACTTACTGTGAATATCATAGAATGTTACAACATAGGAGTCCATTCAATTTAATGAGTGTGCTAGCCCTTTGCCAGAAGTGTTAAAATTGCCCCATTTTCCTGTGTTTTTCTCCCATAGTCCTGCAAGTTAGTCCCCTTGAAGAAAATTTCTAATTGCCTTTTAAAGGTTTCAGTGGAATCTGAATCTACTATGCTTCCAGAGTGAATCCAAGATTTTTATAACACCCACTGGGTGACACAGTGGCTTGGTGGTTAGCACTGCTGCCTCACAGTGCTAGGGATTTGGGTTCAATTCCACTCTTGGGTGACTGTCTGAGTGGAGTTTGCACATTATGCCTGTGTCTGTGTGGGTTTCCTCTGACCATCTAAAGATGTGTAGGTTAGGTGGATTGACTATGCTAAATTGTCCAGAGGTGTGGGCTAGCCATGGAAGATGCAGGGTTACACAGATTAGGGGATGGGTCTGGGTGGGATGCTTATTGGAGGCTCAGTGTGGTCTCAGGCCGAATGGCCTGCTTCAGCACTGTAGGGGATTCTATGATTCACCCTGAAATGTATTCCCATTATCCCTCAAATTCTTTGCCAATAATTGAAATTGATAACCCTGGTTGCCACCATGTTTACCTGCTGGACTTCTGTTTTGCAAGTGGTGGTGAAATCTTGGCCTAACACTTCAGTCAACATTGGTGACGTGCTACTGTGCAAGAGGTGCTGCCTTTTCAGATGGAATGATTTCTAACCTACTCTGCCTGGCTTCAGTCTTTTTACACCCTACCTCTATTGCTCTCCATCAAGTGCAATGTAGAATCAGAGCAGATGCCATGTAAGGTGGGCAGATACTTCCCTATCCGAAGTAGAAGCAGCATGCACTGGAGAAATCTGCACGTCTGGCAGCATCTGTGAAAAGAGAAACAGTTAGCAAAGCTGCCTCCTCTTCCGAAGAAAGCACTTCTACATCCCAAGAGGAGGAGAATCTGGAACGTTCTCCATTAAAAGACATTGGAGGCTGGGGATTGGATTCAGTCCCTCAGGCCAACTTCGCTGTTCAATTGGCATTATGGCTGATCTATTCCTCAGAGTCACAGAGTCATACAGCAAGGAAACGGACCCTTTGTTTCAACCAGTCCATGCCAAATATAATCCCAGACTAAACTAGTCCCACCTGCGTGCTCCTGGCCCATATTTCTCCCAGCCTTTAACATTTCTGAATCTCTCATTATTTTATAAACTCTTATCAGGTCACCCCTCAAACTCCCACGCTGCAGTGAAAGAAGTCCCAGCCTATCCAGTCTTTCTTTATAACTTAAACCTCCCATATCCAGCAACATCCTGATAAATCTCTTCTGAACCCTCTCCAGCTTGATCATATCCTTCCCAAAACTGGGTGACCAGAACTGGACACAATATTTCAGAAGAGGCCTCACTAATATCCTGTACAACCTCAACATGACTTCCCAACTCCTATACTCAAAAGACTGAACAATGAAGGCAACAAAATTGAGATTGGTGGATGTTTGTCAGGCAAGAAGAACTAAAGATTATCAAATCTTAGGGTGCAGACCACAGTGAGAGAGGTTAAGGAGTCAGTTGTGGGTAAATTATTGCAAGTGATTTTAAAAGGTAGGGTTTGTGGACAATTAGAGAGGCAAAAATTGATTAGGGATAGTCAGCGTGGTTTTGAGTGAGGAAAATCATATCGCACAAACTTGACTTTTTTGAGGAAGTTGCCAAAAAGATTGATGAGGGCAGAGCATCAAAAGTCGCTTTTAACTTTTTAACCATCCTGTCTATATGTGATCCAAACTTCAAAGAATTATGTACCTGAACCCCTAAGTCCCTCTATTCTACAACACTACCCAAGGCCCTACCATTAATTGCATAACTGGAAGAAAGTGAGGACTGCAGATGCTGGAGATCAGAATTGAGAGTGTGGTGCTGGAAAAGCGTAGCCTGTCAGGCAGCATCCAAGGAGCAGGAGAATCGACTTTCCAGGCCTGATGAAGGGCTCATTGTATAACCACTATCCTTGTTTGTTTTAGCAAAATGCAATACCTCACATTTATCCAAATTGAGCTCCATCTTCCATTTCTCAGCCCATTGACCCATCCCTTTATAATCTTAGAAAATCTTCTTCACTGTCTACCATGCCACCAATTTTGGTGTCGTCTGGAAACTTACTAACTGTGCCTTTTATATTCTCATCCAAATCATTTATATAAATGACAATCAAAAGAGGACCCAGACCCTGTGGAACACCATTGGTCATAGGCCTTCAGTCCAAAATGTAGCCCTCTACCATTACTCTCTCTCCTGCCATTAAACCAATTCTGTATCCAATTGGCAAGCTCACCCCGAATCCCAAGTGGCCTAACTTTACTAATTAGTCAACTATGTGGAACCTTGTTGAAGATTTTATGAAAGTCCAAGTAAAACAATGTCTACTGCTCTGCCCTCATCAATCTTTTTGGCAACTTCCTCAAAAAAGTCAAGTTTGTGCGATATGATTTTCCTCACACAAAACCATGCTGACTATCCCTAATCAATTTTTGCCTCTCTAATTGTCCATAAACCCTACCTTTTAAAATCACTTGCAACAATTTACCCACAATTGACTCCTTAACCTCTCTCACTGTGGCCTGCACCCTACGCCTAAGATTTGATAATCTTTAGTTCCTCTTGCCTGACAAACATCCACCAATCTCAATTTTGTGACAGCAGCCAAAAAACTCAAGGACTGACAGAAAATGGGCCCCAAGGGCAACCATTGAGCCAGGGGTCTGCCGTCTGCCACATTGGGATGGGGGTGTAGGAGATGTCCAAGCCTACACCAGCAGTGGGTAAGGGGCACACATTTCATGCCTGCCATCCACAGGTTGATTTGACTTGAAAACACCTTGTTCCAGTGCATTTGCCAGGGTTATCCAGCTCGCGAGACTGATCCAAACAAAGCTCGACCTGGGAAGGGTTCATGCAGGACATCCTGAAGCAACACCAAGATTTCCATTAACAATCAGAAAATTTGTTTCAGAATGTCAACTGCATGATAAATATTGGTTTGAAAACTGGGAAAAATTTCTTTTTTTTCTTTGCAAGCTTAGACAGGGCCTCAATGCCATCTGAACGACAGCACCTCCAAATGAGTAACACCCTCCCTGATACAGTAATATAGACATCTGCCTTGGTCAGGAACTTGGATTCAAAACCTTCCTGACTCAGACATTGGAGTCACTGAGGCACAGCTTTAGGTCAGGTATGGAAATGAGGTAATCTGGAATACAAGCCTTTAGAACTTTTGCATTCCTTCCTGCCATTATGATGAAAGTAAAGTGACTCACTTTGTTTTTAATAATCTGCAGCCAGCTTTGATCAAATAAGGAACAAGCAGTTTGTAATATATCAGCGTTGAGGAATGTTACAATGAATGATTTTTAGCAGTAGGAAGGGTAACTGATTAATTTGGAGCAGTTATGCCATTTCAACAAGAAGTCAGTGAATGGAAAATTGCTGATTGCTGGATACTTGAGTCAGAACGAGTCACAAGATCACAATCTCTAAATTTCTTCTATACAAATTAGGTCGTGAGTAATAGTATAACATGAATTCAAACACCGGCAATATATGACAGGCCTGGCTGCACCTGTGGTGACTGACAACAAGATCATAAACTTCTGCTATGAAAATGAGTTCCTGTATATAGGTATAACAAAGTAGAAAATGCCATAAAAATATTTGGCAGGTCAGGCTGCATTTCTAGAAAGAGTATTAATGGATAGGATTTTCCATTTGCAAATGGGTGGTCCATCCTTCCACACTGTAAAGTAATAAAGGGTTTGGTTGGTAATGTCATGGCACAGGTTCCCTCAAATTATGGAAGGTGAACCAGTTTGGAAATTGGCAGCTCACCCGTCATTTTGAGAGTATCAATTAACCAATGCTACTGATATAGCTCTACCAATCACAATCTTTCATTGCCTGTGGCACTTCTCAGGTGTTGGATATTTGTGAATCGTTCATGCCAGCCAAACTGAGGTGGCACATAATTGGCAGGGCCTGGATCAAAGGCCCAGTAACCATGGCTCCATGCTTCATGCTGTGCTAAGCTTGGGAACCCAGGGTCAAGAGTCATGTCAGGACCTGTGTCTGCCCTTAGGAGCATGGTTAAATGAAACAGCAGCTTCTGCTGGAGAAAGTGGCAATGTCCATGTGTTTTTGTTTGACTTTTTAAAAAACTGTGTTTTGTGCCTTCAATAACATTTAAAAGTTTGGTTCTGAGAGCAGGATACCTTTATAAGTCTAGCCTTGATTGACTTGGTGTTCATGACTTTACCCCTCTGCAGCACAATGTCCCAGCCCTCTATGGTTGTCACATGGTATCTTGGCAAAATAAAAAGTGCAGCAGTTATGATCTGAAATTGTTGAACTCAGTGCCGAGTCCAGAAAGTTCTAAACTGCCTCATTAAAAGCTGTTGTCAAATCTGAAACACAGGACAGAGAGGCTACAAAGGCTGGGGGTTTCCAAGGAGAATTTTGAAACAGAAATGAATAGATTTTTGCTATGGGGGTGGGGGGGATTAAGGTTTACAGGGTCATGGTGGGTAAAGGGAGTCAATCATCTACAATCCAAATGAATAACAGAAAAGACCCTGAATGGCCTCTTTCTGTTGTCATTTAGCTCAGTCATTAGCTCAAGCTGGAGCTCCTTGTTACTCATATCGTTTATTTTTGTGTGTGGAGACTAAACTTCCTTTTGTTTTAACATGGAAAATCTATCAGTGTCAAAATCTGAAGGGAAGTAAATTCAGCTGCAACTGAGTCTGTTTGGAAATGCTGTCATCTACTTTACAAGATCAATTTTGGTCAGTCCATTGTCAAGAATCCTTCAGTTCTCTTTTCTCTCACACATAATTGATCATAGTTTAATATTATGGTAGTCTTTCATTACTGTACATGTGTGTGTGTGTCCAACTTATTTCAAATAATTGTCGTCCTGCAATGTTCAGTTCTTTGCTACTGTTTGGTTTCTGAGGGGCAATTCCCTCTGTGGTGATGGTGCGGACTGGTTTCATTATACATTTCAAAATTGCACGGTTCAATGTGTAAAATTTTGAAAGCCTAAAGGTTATATTTTCAATCATTTGATGCAGAAGGAGAGAGAATTTCCAAAAGATCCGAATGAAACTGAGCTCCCACTTGCCTTGAGAGTAGAGATTAAAACACCCAGTGTCTTTATGTAGCTCCATTTCTTGGAACCCTGAGCAAGGAAGAAGGAAATTTATAATATTTTTAATCGGGACAGAGAATTTTATTTTCTCTTCTGGCAATTTTTAAAAATGCATTCTTTCATGGTATTTGGGCAGGGATGGCTAAGCCACCATTTACTGTCCATCCCTAATTGCCCTGGGGAACGTGGCGATGAGTTGCTCTTGAACTGCTGCAGTCTTTGGGGTGCAGGGACACCCACAGCATTGTTAGGGAGAGAGTTCCTGGTAGTTAGGGAGGGAAACCCAATGAGACTGAAGTATATTTGGGTGATATATTTCCAAGTTAGGATGGTGAATGGGAGGGGAACTTGCAGGAGGTGGTGGTCCCATGTATCTCATGCACTTGTCCATCGAGGCGGCACCGGTTGCAAGTTTGGAAGGTGCTGTTGAATGTGATTGGCTGTGATGCATCTTGTTGATGGTGCACACTGCTGCCATCTCCTGAGCGACGGTAGTGGGGGATTTGAAGATAGAGTGCTAATCAAGTGGGCTTCTTTGTCTTGCTGGTGTTGAGCTCTTGAATGTTGTTGGAGCTGCACTCATCCAGGCAAGTGGAGAGTATTCCATCACATTCCTGCCTTGTATCTTATAAATCATGATTTTTTTAGGGCAGTGATTATAGACAACATTTAACAACAATGATTGATTACAGGATATCTCCTTTTCCCTGAATTGATCTCATTCTTCCTGATTTAATAGGGGCATTGGAAGATTTATTTGAACTTCTACAAGGATCTTATATTTGAAATGAAGTTTTCATGAATTTGTCCTTTCCTGCCAATAGTATGTCTCTTAGATATCGGAACTGCTTGCATTCAAAGAACATCTTTACACAATAAAATATCTTGAGGTGCATTCTACAGACATTAATTAATAAAATTTTACTCCAAGCCACTTAAAGGCATATTAGGATCAAGAGTCAAAATATTGGGCAAAGAGCTAGATCTCAAGTGAGGGGAGAGAGAGAGAGGGAGAGATGAAGAGATGAAGAGAGGGAGAGATGAAGAGAGGGAGAGATGAAGAGATTTTGAGTAGGGAAAGGAATTCCAGAGCTTAGGATCTGGGCAGCTGCAGTATGGTGGAGCAAATAAAACCAAATGTTCCAGGGATGCGGAGTTCTAGTTACATGGATAGACTGGTGGAATTGGGACAGTTCTCCTTGGAGGAATGATGGATTGAAGCAGATTTGATAGAGGTATTCAAATGATGAGAGGACTTGGTAAGGTAGATTGAAACTGTTAGCTGTTGGCACAGGGCTGGAAAATCACAGGTCACTCACTTAAGGTGATTGACATAAACACTAACACTCTTTTGTAACCCTGTAAGTAGTAAGGATCTGGACTGAAGTTCCCTCAGATGGTGCTTAAGGAATACAACTGAGATCTTCAAAAGGGAACTAGAAAAGAATTTGTCGAGAAATAAGTACAAGGTAATGGGAATGAGATGAGCTGAATTGCTCTTGGTAATCTATAATGAGCAAAAAAAATTGAGTTAATTTTTTTGATTAATTCATTAGCTGCAAAGGTCTTTAAAGGAATAGCTTCTGGGAAGAAAGTTGTCATATCCACAATTGTAAGGATATGCTGGTGTCCTACTTTGTTTCTCAGTAATGGTCCTCATGGTTAGCTTGGATGGCTGGTTTGCAATAATGCCAACAGCATGGGTTCAATTCCTGCCACCATCTGAGGTTACCATGGCGGATTGTCCCTCTCAATCTCTCCCCTCACCTGAGGTATGGTGACCCTCAGGTTAAGTCACCAAATAGTCATCTACTTTTAAAAAACAGAGCAGTCCTATGGTTTGGTACGATTACAGTGACTTTACCTTACCCTTACACAAACCACTAACACAGTCTGAATGGTTCTTCAAAAGCTGTTGTAGGTATTGAAGATGTCAATTTGAGGTTTTCCTGCAGCCTGACATTATGGCATGTTTTATAGTACAGATCCAAATAAAGTCTTGGCTAGGTGAAATGCCTATTTATTGCTTGCTTTTATTCAAATTCCTGTATGTCCTACCCACTCTAGGAATTTTCTGTGCCACTTACAACAACTTACAATGTCTAGGTGGAGCCACCATCTGAGGGACAACTGTCCATTCCTCATCTGCAGGTCTGAGAGGGTACCTCCACTTCTCCATCAAAACTTTTATAACTCTTCGGAATGCCTTGAGCCTCCACTTCAGTATGAGCTGCCTGAGTTAACTTTCTTGGATCTATTTTCTGAACCTCAATTAGCAAAGACTCATTAAATACCTTTTCTGAACTATCTCCAGCCTTAAGGAAAGGTTCGGCCTCCCTAACATCTGCTTACGATATTACTGTGACCTCTGGTGATGATCTTTGTTTAGCCATTGCTCTGGTCACCAGACATGATGGAATATTTTCCTATAACTGTTCTGTCTCTAACCTCATTTGGAATTTCCATGGTTATGGGTGATAGTCTAAACTTTATTCAGTTTAATCATTACTCAGGTGTAAATATAAATTTCATTCGAATGTAATTTCTGAACAGTTTATACTACCACTTAACAAGTCACATTCTAATTTTACTTTATATATCCAATGAAACTGGGATACACTCTCCACTTATCCCACTTAATAGCCCACTTAGGCTTTTGTTGAATGGAACATAGATCCAGTCAAAAAGGTTTGAGCAGCTCCTGTGTCTCTTAATATAGTTATGAGCTTAGCTGTAGCATTTGAAGAAAAAGGAGTATATTTCCTTTTGGCAGAAAACTTTCATATCTCTCATCTACCCTATTCACCTCACCTGTCCTCCTAGCATTAGTTTCCTGGTTGAGGTTAAAGTTGATTTGTGGTTTTAAGGATTAAACATCTTGTGGCTCTTTACACAGAACAGTAGGCAGCACTGACAATCAGGACAGTCTCACAGGCATTTTAAAAGACAGACTTCCAAATCAAATAAATGAGTCGGAATGTCTAATATGTTCAAAATTCCACAAGTTCACGCACACTTTGGGAAAATAGAAATTCCAGTGTTCCCTAATTGGTTCTGGAGCTTCACCTCGTTCCTTGGTGGTCAGTATTGGGAACCTTGTTTTTCCTGACATCATCAATAATCTAGACCTTGACGTGCAGGGAACAATTTCAAAGTTTGCAGATGACACAAAATTTGGAATAATTTTAAACTGTCAGAAGTCTAAATTTCATATCTGCCATGGTGGGATTTGAATCTAGGCCCTCAGCACATTATGGGTTAATAGTTCTTTTTGTTCACTCACAGGATGTGGGCGCCACTGGCTACACTAGCATTTGTTGCCCACAGGGCAATTCGGAGTCAGCTACATTGCTGTAGGCCTGGAGTCACATGTAGGCCAGACTAAGTAAGACTGGCAGATTCCTTCCCAAAAGAACTTCAGTGAATCAAATGGGGTTTTTTCCCCCCAATTCTTAATTTTAGTTTTTTATTGAATTCAAATTCCACCATCTGCCATGATAGGAGTCAACTTCAGGTCCCCAGAACATTACCTGGGTCTCTGAATTAACAGTCCAGTGATAACAATACTGGGCCATTACTTCCTCTTAAATAAGCTGGTGATAATACCAATATACCATCACCTCCCCACAGTGAGAGTTTATTAGAAAGCTGCAATAATAATCTTGAGATATTTTAATCTAAACGTTGACTAGAAAAGTCAGATGGGCAAAAGTAGTCTAGGTGAGGAGTTCATAAATCGTCTTCACCATAATTTCTAAGATCAGCATGTTCTGGAGCTGACCAGAACACAGTCTATACTAAGAGTTGGTATTGTTCAATAAAATATGATTAATTCATAATCTCATAAAGAAGGTGCCCTTGGGTGGCAGCATAATATGATTACATTTTACAATCAATTTGAAGAAAAGACAAGTGCATTTGAGGCTATTTTTAGTTTTATTTTAACAAGGCCAATTATGAGGCCATGAAAGCAGAGCTTGCTCAAGTGAATTGCAAATTAAAGGATAGATCAACAGAAATAGAGTGACAGACATTTAATGGAATATTTCAGAATTTACAGAATATATACATTCCAACCGATAAGAAAAATCCAAGGGATGAACCAGTACAAAGCTTAAAGAAAAATTGTATAACTGTATAAAGACATGTGAGTGGAGAGAAGATTGGATAAAGCATAAAAACAGCCAAGAATGACCAAAAAAATTTAATAAAAAAGGAAAATTAGAGAGAAAGCTCCCAAGAAACATAAAAACAGATCACATGAGTTTCTATGAATTTCTAAAGAAACGAGTTAACAAATTGAGTGTTTGCCAATAAAAAGTGAAACTGGAAAATGGAAAACAGGGAAATGGAAGCTGAATTGAACAGTATTTAGCATTAGTGTTCACTATAGAGGAGACAAGTAACATTCCAGAACCAGCAATAAGTCAAGAAATGGAATGGAGGGAAGATGACAGGAAAACCATGATTACCAGAGAAATGGTACTGAGTAAATTGTTGGCAAAGTGGGCTTACAGATGTCCAGGTCCTTCATCCTAAATATTAAGTGTTTGGTGAGACAGTTGATTTTAATTTTCCAAATCTCACTTGATCTGGGATGGACCGACTAAACTGTAAATTAGTGAATGTAACTCCTTTTTTCAAAAAGGGAGGTGGAAAGCAGAAAACTACAGGCCAGTCTGTCATGGGGAACATAATAGAATCTATTATTGAAGGAGTAATAACACGGCACTTGGCTAAATTCATGGTAATCAAGTAGAGTCCTCTACTTGGGTTTCCTCCGGGTGCTCCGGTTTCCTCTCACAGTCCAAAAATGTGCAGGTTAGGTGAATTGGCCATGCTAAATTGCCCGTAATGTTAGGTGAAGGGGTAAATGTAGGGGAATGGGTCTGGGTGGGTTGCGCTTCAGCGGGTCGGTGTGGACTTGTTGGGCCGAAGGGCCTGTTTCCACACTGTAAGTAATCTAATGTAATCTAATCTAGAGTCAACATGATTTTGTTGAAAGTGAAATAATGTTTGTTGAATCTGTTGGCATTCCTTGAGGAGGTAATTATTGTTGTAGTTAAAGGGCAACTGTTGGATTGGGTGTACTGTATGTATATTTCCAGAAGGCATTTGATAAGATGCCATATCACAGCTTATTCTAGAATATATAAGCTCATGGTGGAGGGATGGCAAATTCGCATGGATAGAAGATTGGCTAGCTCACAGGAAGCAGACAGTAGGGAGAAAGGGTCTTTTTTCAGGTGGCAAGATGTACAAACCTCAAGGATTGGTGCTGACAATTTACAATTATTTGCGATTTATATAAATGTCTTAGATGAAGGGACAGAGATACAGTGACCAAATTTGCTGGTGACACAAAGGAATTAAGTTGCAAAGAGGACAGGTTACAAAAAGGTAGGCTAAGTGAGTACGTAAAGTTATAGAAAATGGAATATAATGTGGGAAAATGTGAAAATGGCCCTTATGGCAGGAAGAATAAAAAAGCATGTAGATTGCAGAACCTCATGTTGAAGAGGGATCTGGGTCTCTTTGTGCACAAATTGCAAAAGGTTAGTATTGTATGCATGTGCATCAAATAGCTAGGAAAGTGAATACAATGTTAAAGTTGATCACAAGGGGAATTTTGTACAGAGTAGGGAGGTTATGCTTCATATATACAGGACACCAATGAGACTACATCTGGAGTATTGCCCATCGTATTTAAGGGAGGATGTTCAGAGAAAGTTTACCAGATGAATACATGGAATGAGTGGATTACCTTACAAGGAAAAGGTGGACAGGCTAGGCTCGCACCTGTTGGAGTTCAGAAGAGTAAAAGTAACTTGAATTGAACATAAAATCCTGAGGGGTCTTGACAGAGTGGATGTGGAGAGGATGTTTGCACTTACGAGAGAATCTAGAAACAGGAGTTACTGTTTAAAAGTCAAGATTCACACATCCAAACAGAGCTTAGAGATCTTTTATCTCTCGGATGGTGGTCGGTTTTCAGAACTCTGAAAAACTAGTGAGAACAGAATCCTTAAATATGTTTACTGCTGAGGTAAATAGATTTTTGTTCTGCAAGGGCATTTCAATCAGATGAGCCGGGTTCTTACTGAATGGTGCATCAAGCTCGAAGGACTGAATGGCCTCTTCAGGCTTCTGATTTGTACGTTTGTATGTAATCTGACATGGAACACCAAAATAGACAAACCTATCACATACTGGCTATTGCTTAAGCCTTTTGGTAGCAAGTGGGAATGGCCTGTGAGAATTTGGTGAAGCCATTCGTGAGTACGAGAACTTGTCACATGGTTGATGTGAAGAATGGATCCAGGAGGATGAGCTAATTGAACAACTTCACTCTCTCCAGGGATACAGAGACTAGTTCCTTCCCTTGCTTATAATCATAAACCACTACTGTAGCTACATTAGATGCTGCTATTGCCAAAGATCCTTGCTGGTACCTGTTAAATCCACTGCGTACTTCTTTTGAGTATCATTACATCTTGCCATTGGGCTTTTCCACACAGAGCTCCATCATGAATGTCGTCTGATCACTGGTGTTGACACCTCTGGATGCCATAGTAGGCTGTGCACTATTAATCCTATTCAATCATCAGACTACCTATCATTTCCAATCTGTGCCAAGTCTCTCTGGCTTCTGACTCATCAGCAAGTAAAATCTGACCATGAGTACCACCTCCTTCCTCCATAGCATCAAGGGTGCACATGTGAGAAGTCTGTGTGTGGGTTAGGACTCAATGTGCGATTTCCTCTGCCATTACCTGAGCTTCCACTGATCTTAGAGGAGCTTCAGTTTTGCTCGTGGTCATTGCCAGTTTCAACTCCTCCATCATCATTTCATCACAATCAAATGCGTTCCGACCTTGTCCGCCATGACTTGATGTCTGAGCAGTGGAATCTTGCTGACTGCTGCCAAGATCCAACACAAAAGTTGATCATGGTAGTCCAAAGATCATGAAGCAGGGAATCGTTATTCTACTGACATCAGGTTATGGCAAACAGGAAGGGAAATTAAACTTAAACCTGGAAAACATAACTTATACAAAGAATTAAGTCTGTGATTTACATCTGGTTGAGGAAATTCTTTGTCTGATCTTTCTCCCCATGCAGCCTCCTCCCCCCAAAGACACCCGCTCCTCTATTCGCCCGCTTCATCTGCCCTGTTCATTGCTGTTCCCTACTGTCACCACCTGTTGGAGACTCTGAAACACTAGTAATGTGTGCAGCTGACTTATATCTGTCAGTGACATCAAAGCAAAGATTTGCTTAATGTTGTGTACAACAGTATCTGCACTTCATTTGTTATAAATCACCATGGGACATCCTATGGTATAAGTCTATATGATGTAGGACTAGAAGTAGGCCATTTGGCCTATAGAATTTACTCTGCTATCAAATGAGATCATGGCTGATCTGTTAATCATAAGACCCTAAGAAATGAGAACAAGATTAGGCCTAATCTGCCATTCAGTAGGATCATGGCTTATCCAACATTCTTCATATTTACTTTCTTGCGTTTTCCCCGTATCCCTTGATTTCCCTTGAATCTTTTCTGATAATGCCATGAAAAGTGCTATATAAATACAATTATAATGTGAGTTAATTAACACAAGAACTAGGAGCAGGAGTAGCCCATCAAGCCTTTGTCTGACATTCAGTATAATCAGGCTGAACCTGGACCTCAACTCCACTTTCCTGCCCCCATCTTGCATCCCCGATCCCCCAAGGGACTAATGCTCGGTCTGTCTCAACTTTAAAGTATATTTGACAATGCCCCATACCTAACCCTATGGGGTAGAGAATTCCAGAGTTCAGCGCTATTTGAGTGAAGAAAGCTTTCTTTATCTCAATTCTAAATGATCAGTCCCCATACTTGAAACTGTGCTTCCATATTCTCAATTCCCTGACCAATGGAAGCAACACCTTTATAACAATCTTGTCATACCACTCCCAGAAGCTTGAACATGGCACTGATATTTACAGTCATAGAGTGTAACAGCACAAAAACAGACCCTTTGCTCCAACTTGTCCATACTGACCAGGTTTCCAAACTAGTTTCATTTTTAGATTAGATTAATTACAGTGTGGAAACAGGCCCTTCGGCCCAACAAGTCCACACCCACCCGCAACCCACCCAGGCCCATTCTCCTACACCTAACACTACGGGCAATTTAGCATGGCCAATTCACCTAACAAGCACATTTTTGGACTATGGGAGGAAACCCACACAGACAGGGGGAGAATGCACAAACTCCACACAGTCAGTTGCATGATGCGGGAATTGAACCCAGGTCTCTGGTGCTGTGAGGCAGCAATGCTAACCACTGTGCCACCGTGCCGCCTATTTGGCCTCTAAATCTTTCCTATTCAGATACCTGTCTAAATATCATTTCTTTGATGCCTCTGGTCTTACTAAGTTTAGCAGATTTATGAGGGAAGTTTCTAATCATGGTATTACGACATGACAATGTAAAAACAGGTTTTACATTGCGGCCCCACTCTTGTCATTCACTTAATTTCATCTTGATTTCATTTGACAAATGTGATCAAAGGGTTTAGGTAGATGTGAGATGAAAGGACTTCTAAAACTAGGAACTTTAAAGAGAATCTAAGTAAACATTCATGTGAACAACAAGTCACTCAAAGGTCAATGATTTTATCATTGGCTTTGAATGAATCATCCCTTTTTGGATAATATGCAGCTTGAATCTTTGTTCCTAATTTCATTGACTCTTATAGAAATGGAAACAAAACAATTTTCATCCAGAAATATACTTATGCATTGTTTCTGAGTAAATATCAAGCCTGTTAATTGTGCTCATTTCATTGTGCCTGTAAACAATTGCACCTACCCTGAAGTTCTGAGTTAAAAAATAATATAAGGAAGCCAGATTACAGGTCTCTTGCCTGCAGACATGGAAGCCCTGGAAGACCAGGTGTTTACAGAATTAGAAAGAAGTGATCAAGAGTGAATCTGGAGTCAGAATCTGACTCAGTCTGTGGAAGGGGCCAGAGGGAGGTGGAATGGATGGCAAAGGTATGAGGTTTGTGTGATGGAGAGGATGACAATGACCACTGCGTTCATAATGATTGACAGGAAGAGTGTGCGAGTATTCCCAGATGAAATCCTGGACAAGCAGGTGATCCACATAGAGGGAGTGGAGGAGTTGAGGGAGCTAGGGGTAGAGATGCAATTGCTCTCAACTTTTATGCAGAGGCTGATCATGTTGCCACAAGGCACTGAGAGGCAGAGAGCCGAGGATAGATCCTGGGACCTTCACAGCAGTGCAGAAGCAGAACATGAAGCCATGGCTGGAGAAGTTGTGGCTACTAATGTTAATGTTAAGAATTTAAGAATGAAGCCAAGGGCAGTCCCAGTGACTGACAATCAAGGTGGGATGTTGGAAAAGGATTAGATGGCAAAAGGTCACAGAAAAGATAAGGATAATGAGGAAGCATCATGTGCTGCAATACAGCTGGAATGTTATTAGCCTGTCAGTGAACTGGAACATAGGAAGGCTGGCAAAGTGGAAGGTATTGGTGTAGACCATACAATTCTCTACCTACGCCATGAAATTTGCAGTGGCAGAAACATTATCTGATCAGCTGCTCACTGGGAGCACAAATGAATTATGGTCACAAATGAATTATGTTTAATTGGGGAGAAAGTGATAATGTCACTAGACCTAGTAATCCTGATAAATGCTCTGGTGCCAGGTTCAAATCCCATTAATGGAGCTGGTGGAATTTGAAAGTATTTAGTTAATTACATTAAATGATTTGATCAGAGCAAGAAAACCTGAAATTAAAACTAGTGCCACAAAGGTACAATCAATTATTGCAAAAACCTGTCCCCTTTAGGAGAGGAAATGTACTGTTCTTACCTGATTGGCCTCCATGTGGCTCTAGGCCCACACCAATGTGATTGGTGTTTCAACTAATCTTTGATTTGGCCTTGCAAACCACTTGGATTGTAGGCAATTAGAGAGGATAAATGAAAGTTGGCTCTGTTAAAGACGCTCACACCACATGAAAGAGAATAAAGAAATTCCTGCTTCTATGTTGTTTTGATTTCATGCGTTGTCCCTCAGGACCTGACAGACTATTAATCTAAAAACCAAAAGAATGCGGATGCAGTAAATCAAAAACAAAAACTGGATCCAAAATGTTAACTCTAATTTCTCTTCACAGATGCTGCCAGACCTACTGAGGTTTTCCAGCAACTTCTGTTTTTGTTACTGTTAATCTAAGTTGTCTACTCAATATTTGGTTCTTGAATTTATCACCATTTTACTTTTATTGTTTTTGCATGGTCGATGCTCCATAAATATATTATTGTGAAATTTGTAAGTGTAAGTGTAAGACACCAAATTTATGCTCAATGTTATTCTATTATTTGGAAAGTAGATAACATGATTGGATATAGTTAAATCATTGTGAGTTCATTTTGGTATTGCTTGTGAAGGGTTATTGTCAATTAGGCATATTTTTCTTACAGTTGAAATCAATTTACATTTGTCTAGATTTTCCTGTCTCTTCAGAACTCCCTCAAGAGATTAATGTGCCTTAATGCTTAATGGAGTTGGTAGAAAGTGGTTTCAACGTTAGTCTAAGTGTTGCCTCACTGATAAAGCAGATTTGTATTCTTGCAATATTCATCTATTGTTTGGAGTTACAAAAACACAGTATGATCTTACCAAATTAAAGCTTTTAAACAAAACTTCCTTGTCAACTGAAATTGTGGGATTGTGCTATTTTTCACAAATTAATACTTTTGACTTGATTACTTGAGTGAGGAATTAAATTATATTCTGTTTGAGTAAGGTTTGTTGTAAATATTTTCTGTAAAGTAGAAGACTATATACCTTAGGTTAGAAGCAGGCTCCGGAGTTTATGGTTTTATGGTTATTTTATGGCTTGATCTAATGTAAAATGTGAGAATGGTTTGAGGCAAAAGGCTTTTATTCAAGTACATAGCTAGGTTTTAAAATAGTTTAATTTTGTAACTTAAAATATGTAACATGCCAATATCAGTGTGTATGGTGTTTGGAAATAACTTCCGTGAATTTGCTTTAGATATCAACAGTTGTAGTGGAGTGACACATTGTTCTTTTAGATAAAGGTTATTGATGGGTTTTGTAGATTCTTTTGATGCATCATTGAGGTAATTGGGATGGTTGTTAATCATTTTTACCTGTCACCACATACTCTAAGAAGATGCTGAAATTGTCCATTGGCACCTCCTTAACCTGGTAAAGATCTATGGAGTTGATGAGCCATGAGAGACAAGCTGTCTTACAAGGGATGATCTAACCAATCCAAGATCGAGCATGAACTAATAAGCCAATCAGAATTCAGGGTTGCTCTGACATAGTACAGTGGGTAATAGCTAACAAAGAGTTATAATTGGCAGGAGAACTTCAGTCAATGGAAGAATAAAAGAGCTCTGTGCTTCTGTCGCTATCTTTCATTCCAATGTGGATCAAAGAAGTTTATAAAATGGATAGGCTAAATAGTCAAGGTCTTTTCACCAGGGTAGGAGAGTCTAAGGCTAGACAGCATAGGTTTAAGGAGAGAGGGGAAAGATATAAGAGACATCTAAAGGGCAACATTTTCATGCAGAGGGCGGTGTGTGTACGGAATGAAGACAGAGGAAGTGGTGGGTGTTGGTACAATTGCAACATTTAAAAGACATCTGGATGGCTATGTGAATAAAAGGGTTTAGAGGAATAGGGACCAAATGCTGGACTAGATTAAATTAGGATAATTGGCCAGTATGGATGAATTGGAATGAAGGGTCTGTTTCCGTACTATACATGTGTATGATTCTATGACTTTTTAACTGAAAAACCACCACCTTTTTAATTATGTATTTTATATTTGTTATAATGTGCTTAATGTATTTTGTAAATCTGTGGAAATGTATTTGTATCCGAATGGATCTTGTAACTACTCAGGAGTAATAAACTTTACGATTAGTTTATAATTGTATTTGAATAAAGTTTTGTATTCAGAATGGAAGTGAAACCCAGAACCATAAAAAATCTTTTACATTCACCTGAATTGGCAGAGAGGGTCTTTGTTTAATGTTTTATCCTAATATTATGTTCCCAACGGAACAGTTTTCTTGTGACCTTGTACCGAAATACAGTCAGGCTGAAATATAGATCATGAACTTGAATCCTGCTGTTCACCTGGACCTTTCATGATTCAGATATGTGACTGCTTCTAACTGAGCCAAATGGATGATGATACTTAATGCAATGATAGGAACAAAAAATTATATTTACTGTGCAGCTGATTTCTGGTATAAGTTATCTAGCAAAAATCCAACAATGTTGAAAACTGTTTGCCTTCTGAACTTCTGTAAACTAAACTTTCAGTGTATTAGTCCCATGTGTTATACAGATCATTAAATATTTTGCACGTATACAATGAGGATCAAAGAACTTATAAACAATTTTAACCAATCTCTGGCCAGTAGCCCATTATGGCTATTAATGCAACATGTACATATGCTACTGATCCAGTCACTAATGAGATTCATCAGTAGGCTTTATAAACATTAGACTGTAGAATATTTGATTATGACTTGACAAATGGAAATTTCATTGCACAAAGCACACAATGATTCCAGATTGAATTTTTAAAAATGTATTCATTTTGTGGGATGTGATTGTCCCTAATGGTTGACTCTCAACTGCCCTCTGGGCAATTAAGGATGGGTAATAAAAGCTGGCCCAGCCAGCAATGCACACAGCCTATGGATGATTTTAAAAATCCTTGCTGTAGTTGGATCCATTTTCATAGTTCCAATGAACCTGTGTGGGGAATATCAGAAAATAACCAGGCCCTTAGTAATGTGAACAGTCAGCATTCACGTCACACACAAAGTTTAGTACAATCCTCCATCTAGTTGGAGATGGTCTCTTGGCGGGGGGGGGGGGGGGTCCACCACATGGACCTTTGACGTAGAGACCTTATTGTGATGTATACAGCATAAACCAAACCACTCAAACACAGTAGGAGATTGTGAGTGCTGTAGGATTACTGATAGCTTGTCCACACGTCACCATGAAAGGCAGCCTTACATGTAAGAGTATGTTCTCAAATATTGACAGTTCAAGGTAAAAGGCTATCAGCTCCGTGTACTTAAGCAGCTCCGAGACCTGAGATTGTGCTTGGGAATTGTCGCTGGCTGGTGTAACATTCATGGTGATCATTTCAATTTCCCAGAGATGATTATGATCAAAGTCTAATGACCAATGACATAGTGAAGATTACGTTTGTATCGCACAGAGTTGGACCCTGCAACATTTCCAGTGCAGAGTGCTCGTATTAGAGAGATCCTCACCCCACCCCTTCAAAGGGGCCTTACTTCTCTTATAAGTACTCAGACACAATAAAACCCACTTGAGCCAGCCACCCTGGGACCATTTTCCATTTCCCGGATGTAGTTCAGATTTACGTGAGAATGAAAGACTATGATGGTCGGGAGAGTGAATCACAGGCTCAGCCTACTAATCAAGGGGCATCTTTGAACCTTACTGTTCCTCTCTGTCTTGTGCTGATGCCGAGTCTTCAGGACTGAGTTTCCACTCATCTTCTCACAGCTCCTTCAATTATGATTGCATCTCCCAACATCAGCGTGACCCCTCTACATCCCAGCATGCTGCCTCCAAACCTCCCAGTTAATCTCTCCAACTTCCTGAGCACAGCAGTAGCTACTCGAGGAAGGTCAGTAAACTTATTTAGAAATGGATAGAACATATGAGCAAGAGGAGCCTATTCTGCAATTCAATTAATCTGCAAGTTTGTTCTTGAGTTTCTTTTGTTCAGTAAGTTCATGGTGGGCAGGCAGGAAGGAGGTGGTGAGATCTCAGTCACAGTCTTATTGAAAGCCTCACCTACCACCCCACCAGTCTCTGCATCCAATGTGTCATCCTCAAATACTTCTGCCAACTCCAACTTGACCCCATCATCAAGCACATCTCCCCTTCCCCACCCCTCTCTGCCTTCTGCAAGGACCGTTCCCTTCGACAGTCCTTGGTTTGTGACTCGCTCCCCACTGATCACCCCCTCCCAAACCCCGAACCCCTGGTACCTCCATTTGCAAGCGGAAAAAATGTAAAGCCTGCCGGTACACCTCTCCCTCCACCTCCATCCAAGGCCCCAAACTGTCCTTCCAGGAGAGACAGAGGTTCACCTGCCTCTCTTCTGTACTAGTTTACTGCATCAAATGCTCCCGATTTGATCGTCTCTTTATTGGGGAAACCGTACGTAAACTTAGAGAATGACTCACTGAATATCGCAGCCAGGTCTGCAAGGGCTGACCGGACCTTCCAGTCACCGGCCATTTCAATTCTCGCAACCACTTTCTTTCTAACATGACCACCCTTGGCCTCTTCCTTTGCCAAAAGAAACATTGCGCAAATTGGAGGAACAACACCTCATTTTTCGCCTGAGCAGCTGACAACACAAAGGACCCAACATTGAGTTCTCCAATTTCAAATAACCTCCCTTCCCATCCCCGGACTCCCTTCCCAGACCGTCCCCATCCCTTCCACTCCTCTCTCTTCCAACCAGATACATTCCTCCTATTGACCAACCAGGTCTTACTCTCTACCTGTCTTCAACTATCCCACTTCACCAGCCTGCTCCCGCCACCCCCTTTATCTGCAGCTCTCTCTCTCTCCCCCTCCGCTCTCAGTGCCCTGCTCCCCCACCCCCCTGCTCTCAGTGCCCCTCCCCTCCACTCCCCTGCTCTCAGTGCCCCTCCCCTCCACTCCCCTGCTCTCAGTGCCCCCCTCCCCCACTCCCCTGCTCTCAGTGCCCCTCCCCTCCACTCCCCTGCTCTCAGTGCCCCCCTCCCCCACTCCCCTACTCTCAATGCCCCCCTCCCCTACTCTCAGTGCCCCCCTCCGCCACTCCCCTGCTCTCAGTGCCCTTCTCCCCCACTCCCCTACTCTCAGTGCCCCGCTCCCCCACTCCCTTGCTTTCAGTGCCCCTCCACTCCACTCCCCTGCTCTCAGTGCCCCGCTCCCCCACTTCCCTGCTCTCAGTGCCCTCCTCCTCCACTCCCCTGCTCTCAGTGCCCTCCTCCTCCACTCCCCTACTCTCAGTGCCCCCTCCCCCACTCCCCTGCTCTCAGTGCCCCCTCCACCACTCTCCTGCTCTCCCACTCTTGCACTCTGTTCTAACGCATCTCGTCCACATCCCGCACCTCCGCCCTCAGACCCCACCCCTCCAACCGTAACAAGGACAGAACGCCCCTGGTACTCACCTTCAACCCTACCAACCTTCGCATAAACCAAATCATCCGCCGATATTTCCGCCACCTACAAACAGACCCCACCACCAGGAATATATTTCCCTCCCCACCCCTTTCCGCCTTCCACAAAGACCGTTCCCTCCGTGACTACCTGGTCAGGTCCACGCCTCCCTACATCCTGGCACTTTCCCCTGCCACCGCAGGAACTGTAAAACCTGCGCCCACACCTCCTCCCTCACCTCTATCCAAGGCCCTAAAGGAGCCTTCCACATCCATCAAAGTTTTACTTGCACATCCACTAATATCATTTATTGTATCCGTTGCTCCCGATGCGGTCTCCTCTACATTGGGGAGACTGGGCGCCTCCTAGCAGAGCGCTTTAGGGAACATCTCCGGGACACCCGCACAAATCAACCACACCGCCCCATGGCCCAACATTTCAACTCCCCCTCCCACTCTGCCGAGGACATGGAGGTCCTGGGCCTCCTTCACCACCGCTCCCTCACCACTAGACGCCTAGTGGAAGAACGCCTCATCTTCCGCCTCGGAACACTTCAACCCCAGGGCATCAATGTGGACTTCAACAGTTTCCTCATTTCCCCTTCCCCCACCTCACCCTAGTTCCAAACTTCCAGCTCAGCACTGTCCCCATGACTTGTCCTACCTGCCTATCTCCTTTTCCACCTATCCACTCCACCCTCTCCTCCCTGACCTATCACCTTCATCCCCTCCCCCACTCACCCATTGTACTCTATGCTACTTTCTCCCCACCCCCACCCTCCTCTAGCTTATCTCTCCATGCTTCAGGCTCACTGCCTTTATTCCTGATGAAGGGCTTTTGCCCGAAATGTCGATTTCGAAGCTCCTTGGATGCTGCCTGAACTGCTGTGCTCTTCCTGCACCACTAATCCAGAATCTGGTTTCCAGCATCTGCAGTCATTGTTTTTACTCAGTTCTCCTGTTTGCCAACCTGCTGTCCCACGTTCCTGCTCTAGGGCATATCCTGTGCACTCGCTGATCATCTCTCGTTTCTGCACTTGGCTTCCTTCTCCCCTGTTTGTTGTCCCTCTGTCCCGCTCACCATACTGTTGGGCCCACCCCCATTCTCAGCTCTTCTCTGTTACTCACCAGTTGACTTGGTGCCTCACTCTCCCATTCAATCCCTCTCTCGCCAAATCCCACGTTACCAATCTGGTGACCTGCTCCTGCCCCCTCACTGCATCCTTCCTACTTGCTGCCAGGCTTCCTTGCTCATGGGATCATTGAGGGGTCGAGACTGTGATCAGACAAGTGTTGGGAATGAGGCAGTGAGTTACGTGTGATCCCAGGATTTGAATTCATTTAAAACATTTGGAAAGCCCTCCTTTTATTGCCCCTATTCTTCAATGCAGTGACCTTGCTATGATGTTGTTGGCAGTGATGCCACAGGGACTGTGATTAAGTGAGCAGTAAGTGTGCCCCCAGAGGCTCTGGTGGCAGTAAATACAGCCTTTGCTTTCCATCAGAACTGACCTCTACTCTGCTATTTACACCTATTCGAACTATATCATTTCTCTACATTCATTACCTTTGCTTTTTGTTCTATGTCGAATGGTGTGGTGCTGGAAAAGCACAGCCGGTCAGGCAGCATCTGAAGAGCAGGAGAGTCAATGTTTCGAGCATAAACTCTTCATCAGGAACATCGACTCTCCTGCTCCTCAGATGTTGCCTGACCGGCTGTGCTTTTCCAACACCACACTTTTCGACTCTGATCTACAGCATCTACAGTCCTCACCTTTTTGTTTTTTTTAGCTTAGATTAGATTCCCTGCAGTGTGGAAACAGGCCCTTTGGCCCAACAAGTCCACACCGACCCTCCGAAGAGTAACCCACCCAAACCCATTTTCTTCTGACTAATGCGCGTAACACTATGGGCAATTTAGCGTGGCCAATTCACCTGATCTGCACATCTTTGGAATGTGGGAGGAAACCAGAGCACCCGGAGGAAACCCACGCAAACACGGGGAGAATGTGCAAACTCGTTCTGTGAGCTTACATAGAATTAATCAACTCGACGGCCAAAAGCAGAATTAACAAATGTCTTATTCCCTCGAATGGGCAATGAACTGTGGAATGCTGAAGATGTGGGCAGTTTCTGAGCAGGTCAGGACTGGGCCTCCCAGGTTGCACCTGGACTATGATGTTCACCAGCGAGAGAAGAGATCCAGGGAACATTTCTCCCATCAGTGCTTGGAATAGAGAGCTGGCAGTTGTCAACATCCTGATGAGGGTAAATACTCAACTCAACATAGTACAGCGCTGGCACATTGGGCCGATTGGCCTCATTTTGTCCCATCACTGTTCTGTGGTTCTAAGTGTTGTGAAGACATCAATCACATGAATTGAAATAGAGCTGCTAAATGGATCAGTGACCACTGGCCTGAGCTAGTGACAGTTGCTAGTCAGTTAGCTCAGCTGGCTGGCAACTGGTTTGCGATACAGAGTGAGACCAACAGGATAGGTTCAATTCCCACACTGGCTGATATTACCATGAAGACCTCTACTTCTTAACCTTATCCTTGCCTTGAGATGTAGTAACCTTCAGATTAAAGCATTACCAGTTGTGTATCTATGAAAGTGCGGGCCAATGGATACTTGATATTAAATTTCTCGTCCAAAAGTAAGAAATATGACAGAAGTAAGCCATTGGTCCATTAAGCCTGAACACTGTTATTATGGGCAAGACTTCAACTCCACTTTCCCATTAAGTGTCCAGATCCCTTGAGACCAAAAATATATTCCAAGCTTAAACATATCCAACGATGGAGCATCCAGAATCCTCTGAGATAGAGAATTCCAAAGATTCACAAACTTATGAGCAAAGGAGTGTCCGTTTTCCCCTTGTCTGAAGCGATCCCCTTATCTTGGTAGGGGCAACAATCCATCAGTGTTCACCCTCTCAAGCACCATAAGATTCTTGTTTGTCTTAATGGGATCATCTTTCATTCAACCAACCTCCAGTCAGTATGGGTCACCTTTACTCAGCCTCTCTTAGAATTCCTACTATGTGGGAACAGGCCCTTCAGCCCACCAAGTCCACTCCAACCAACATCCCACCCAGACCCACACTCCTACCCTCTTCCACCTAGCCTGCACATCTCCAGATGATTTAGCATGGCCAGTCCACCCTGATCTGCGTATATTTGGACTGTGGGAGGAAACCAGAGCACCTGGAGGAAACGCACACAGACACGGGGAGAATGTGCAAACTCCACACAGATAGTTGCCCAAGAGTGGAATTGAACCTGTATCCCTGGTGCTGCAAGACAGCAGTGCTAACCACTGAGCCACCGCTCGCAGCTTCATTATAGAACAAGATCTCTCATGCAAGTAATTTGTTCCTTGAAAGGGATCACCATGAAATGAGACTGTGGCTGATTGTGGGGAGATACATATGTGATCCACCTCTGACTAGTGGGATGTAATATTTGCAATGTTACACTAATATGCTGTGGTTTCCAGATGTTTCCTTCAATGGTCACAGGCAATGTCATTGAGCTTTTTCCTGGAAAGTCTTGCCCCTCATGGCTATTGAAGAGTACAGATTAAACTGAGGAGCAGACTTCATGCAGAAATTGCTACAAACTGTAGGTCTTTATAAACATTTTCTGGTCAATTCTCACACCATGTATCTTCAGTAGTCAATGGGAAAAGTGTCTGCTCTGTTTTAAGTTGGAAGACCAATCTACTGCCTGGGCCCATTGTCACTTGCATCAATTGACTTGGTGAGAAAATGAAAGAAGGATCTTGCATTTATATAGCACCTTCCATAACCTCAGGGTGTTCCAAAGACCTTTCAAAGTGCAGTCACTGTCTTAAGGTAGGAAAAAAACCCTGGTAACACAGCAAGATCCCAAAACAGCACTATATTGATGATGAAGAGAGTGATGTCAACTGGAGTGTAAATGTTGACAAAGACACCAAGTGCACTCTCCTGCTTCCTGTTGCCATAGGCCCAGGGACCTTCTACTGCTGACTGAGGGGGGCATTCAGTGTTTAACATTTCAGGTCATAAACACTTATTCCCCTCAAAAACGCTCCCCCAAAAAGGCAGCACTCCCTCAGTACAGCCTTGGGAGTGTCAATCTGTGTTCAGGTCTCTGGAGAGTTAAACCCGTACAAGTATGATTCAAAGGCAACAGTGTGACCCACTGCGCCATGGTCTGTCCACTTTTATCAGCTAATTGGCCTTTTGAGAGGGTGCGTTGTCCATAGAAATAGATTGAAATTTATTGTTGCTTGTATCTGTGAAAATACAGCAAAACATGTATAAGTCACCACAAAAACAGCAGCACTTAATTACATAAATTACATATATAAAAATGAGACAAAATTCAGACAAATATCACTCTTTTGTTCATTCCATGGTCTCTTGGTTTCATGATCCAGCCACTGCAGAAGACTGGGGCCTGTCAACCTGCTGAGGATTGGGTCGTGTTGAAATTGCCAAGAATCAGGGGCCTGAGTAAAGATCAGAGTGGTGCTGGAAAAGCACAGCAGGTCAGGCAGCATCCGAGGAGCAGGAAAATCGACGTTTCGGGTGAACTTCATTCCTGATGAAGGGGTTTTGCCTGAAACACCAATTTTCCTGCTCCTCGGATGCTGCCTGACCTGCTGTGCCTTTCCAGCACCACTCTGATCTCTACTCTGGTTTCCAGCATCTGCAGTCCTCACTTTTGCTCAAGAACCTGGGGCCTGTCAAAATTGTAGAGGACCAGGGGTCAGTTGAAACTGCCAAGAATTGGGGGGCCTGTCGAAACCGCCAAGGACCAGGAATCTGTTTAAACTACTGAAGACCTGAGCCTTTCGAAACCGTTGAGGACCAGGGCCTGTGGAAACTGTCGAGGACTGGGGCCTGTCGAAACCGTCGAGGACTGGGGCCTGTTGAAACTGTCGAGGATTGTGGCCTGTCGAAACCTTGAGGACTGGGGCCTGTCGAAACTGGTGAGGACTAGGGCCTGTTGAAACTGTCGAGGACTGGGGCCTGTCAAAACCGGCGAGGACTGGGGCCTGTCGAAACTGACGAGGACTGGGGCCTGTTGAAACCGGCAAGGACTGGGGTCTGTTGAAACTGGTGATGATTATGGCCTGTTGAAACCATTGAGGACTGAGACCTGTCGAAACTGTCAAGGACTGGGGCCTGTCGAAATTGTCGAGGACTGGGGCCTGTCAAAACTGGCGAGGACCAGGGTCTTATTGAAACTGCCAAGGATAAGGGCCCGCCAAAACTGCTGAGGACTCAAAGCTGTCCAATTGAAACTGCTGCACCTCATCTGCAAAAAGAAGAAAAGATGAATTTGATACAAAAACTGAAATTCAAAAATAATAATAAGAAGAAATAATAAAAATGGAAGGATGCGGCTGGTCAGCTGAAAGGAAGTAGACGGGCCAGGAGCCTGGACACTACCTAACCTGCCATCTCCGCCATCTTGCAGTGATGGCTGCATTTTGGAATCAAAGCAACAGCAGTTTCTCAGCAGAGTGGAGATGTTTTGCAGTTCCTGCCCACAGAGGGGATGAAATAGTAGAGATTTGAAAGTCTCGAAACCCTCAACTCTCATCCCAATCCAGATTTGGTTCAATTTTCGTGTAAACTGCAGGTAAGGATCTTTTTAAAGGTCAACGTTACTGATGTGGGAACGTGATGTGAGCCAGAGAATGCCCTCATCAAGATGGCATTCAGTATGGCTTGGTCCAGAAGTAAGTGGAGATGATCCGGAAGCCATTTTGAATAAATTGCAATCTGTAACGTCAAAACTACAGGTACAACATGGGCAGCACGGTGGCACAGTGGTTAGCACTGCTGCCTCACAGCGCCAGAGACCTGGGTTCAATTCCTGCCTCAGGCAACTGTCCGGATGGAGTTTGCATATTCTCCCCGTGTCTGCGTGGGTTTCCTCTGGGTGCTGCGGTTTCCTCCCACAGTCCAAAAATGTGCAGGTTAGGTGAATTGGCCATGCTAAATTGCCCGTAGTGTTAGGTGTAGGGGAATGGGTCTGCGTGGGTTACTCTTCGGAGGGTCGGTGTGGACTTGTTGGGCCGAAGGGCCTGTTTCCGCACTGTAAGTAATCTAAAAAAAAACACAGCCACATATGTTATTGCTAAAATACATGTCAGATCAGACATGACAGCAAAGACAATAAAATTCACTTTTTCCCTGTACAGCACATTGCACACAGAGCTGCCTCAATACAATTGCCACAGGTATGATATTTAATATGCACGTTATGTCAGGCCTGCACAGTGAGGGTTTCTACTCAGTTTCCAGTTATATGGTAGACAATAGCTGAAAAGCCCCAGGATGGCATTTTCCCAACGAACCTTTCCAGTGATTCTCTCAAACTCTGGAGCATCCATTAACATGTCATCCTTGACTTTGTACTGTGCCAGTTTGCAGCACTTGGTCAAAGATTGTCCGCCCTGGAACCCCAACAAGACCATTGAGTTCTTGGTCCTCTAGCAGCCACTGAGGTTTGTCTTAGTATGCACTCCTGAGACCAGCCAGAGAGTTACAGAACTGCTTGGAGTGAATGTGAACAGAAAACATTGCTTCTCTCTCCAGACCTTCTGTGCCAAAGCACATTCCTGACAGAGATGGATCACAATCTCTTCCCCAGCTGCCTCAGGTTGCCACTGTACTGGGAAGGATCTGATGATGAGGGTCCCTTCTCACCACCAGTCACCTTACATCTTACTGTGTGTTTGAAGCTTCTCCAAAGAGGGCACTCTGCCAAATGACTTTGAAATCTGTTCGTAAGGAAGCACTCAATAGGATCCACCATCTCTCAGTTTCTCTGCTCCAGCTCGTAAACGTACCGAGAACTAGGGGGTACACAGAGTTTTGCAAAAAGAGCAAAAGTGAGGTGTGAAAATTCTTTTTACACAGTGAGTGCTGGATACACTGCCTGGAAGTGTGGTGGAGGCAGATTTATTTAAGGGTTTCAAGATGTTATGATTACTTCAAAAGAAATTTAGAACAGGGTACAAGATTGTAGGGAAAAGGCAGGCAATTTGGGTAGCATGGTGGCTCAGTGGTTAGCTCTGCTGCTTTACAGGACTAGGGAGCTGGGTTCTAATCCCAGCCTTGGGTAACAGTTAGTGTGGAGTTTGTACATTCTCCCTCTGTCTGTGTGGGTGCTCCCGTTTTGTCCCACAGTCCAAAGATAGGCAGGTTAAATGGATTGGCCATGGGAAATTGTCTGTAGGCTGGGTGGATTAGCCATGGTGAATGCAGGTTTATTGGGGATGGGTCTGGGTGTGATGCCTTTCAGAAGGGTAGTGTGGACTTGATGGGCTGAATGCCCTGCTTCCACACTGAGATGATTCAATGAGATTGGAACTAAGTTAAGATGCTGAGAGAGCCAGTGCAGACACAATGGGCTGAATAGTCTCCTTTTGTTCTCTTACAGTTATGTGAATTCCTTTTCCTGCAGGACCTTGAAAACCTTGTGCAGGTTCGGCAGCATCAGGCTGAAGACGTCATGTCAGAATCAAAACGTTAACTCTGTTTCTCTCTCCTCTGACCTGCTGATTTTCTCCAACATTGCCTGTGTTTGGTTTAGATTTCCAGCTTCTGCAGTATGTTGCCTTTATGCTGTGCATACCACTGTCTGACAGACTTGTGGTCAAGGCTTCATGTCTGGAATGCACTGCCCGCAAACGCAGTGGAGATAGAATCGGTGCATACATTCTAGAGGGCATTGGATGATTATTTAAATGGAATTAAATGTGCAAAGAGGTGGGGAACAGGAAGGCGAATGGCATTTTGACCGAATGGCCTCCTTTTACGCTGTAACAATTCTATGATTTTGTACAAACCTTGCTGTGAGGTCCAGATGACACAGTACAACTGCTCAGAGTGTTCTACAGCAACATGGCCAGATTCATCCTTCACATGACCAGTGACAGACAGCCTCAGCATATAGAGCACACACAGCTTAATAGAACTATGAACATAGAAAATAGGAGCAGGAGTAGGCCATTCAGCCCTTCGAGCCTGCACCACCATTCAATATGATCATGGCTGATCATGCAATCTCAATATCCCACTCCCGGACTCTCCCCATACCCCTTGATCCCTTTAGCCGCAAGGGCCACGTCCAGCTCCCTCTTGAATGTATCGAATGAACTGGCCCCAACGGCTTCCTGTGGGAGAGAATTCAACAGGTTCACAACTCTCTGAGTGAAGAAATTAGTTTAGATTCCCTACAGTGTGGAAACAGGCCCTTCGGCCCAACCAGTCCACACCGACCCTCGAAGAGTAACCCCACCTAGACCCATTTCCCTCTGACTAATGCACCTAACACTGCAATTTCGCATGGCCAATTCACCTGACCTGCACATCTTTGGATTGTGGGAGGAAACCGGAGCACCCGGAGGAAGCCCACGCAGACACGGGGAGAACGTGCAAACTTCTTCTCATCTTAGTCCTGAATGGCTAACCTCTTAATCTTCGACTGTGACCCCTAGTTCCCCAACATCGGGAACATTCTTCCTGCATCTAGTCTGTCCAGTCCCATCATGATTTCAAATGTTTTTATGAGAGCCCAAACCCCCTCAATCTTCTGAATTCCAGCAAATACGAGCCCAATCAATCCAGTCTTTCCTCATATGTCAGTCCTGCCGTCCTGGGAAACTATCAAAAAGGCAACTTTTCACATCTAAAATAGTGTGCTAATGAAATGATGGCTGTTTGTTATCAGCCAAGGCAATGATTGCTAATTGCTTTAAGGAGAAAGTGAGGACTGCAGATGCTGGAGATCAGAGCTGAAAATGTGTTGCTGGAAAAGTGCAGCAGGTCAGGCAGCATCCAAGGAGCAGGAGAATCGACGTTTCGGGCATGAGCCCTTCTTCAGGATTCCTGAAGAAGGGCTCATGCCCGAAACGTTGATTCTCCTGCTCCTTGGATGCTGCCTGACCTGCTGCGCTTTTCCAGCAACACATTTTCAGCTAATTGCTTTAAGGTCATGCTTGCAGGAGAACTATATACATATCACTGACTGGACAACACTTACATTGCCAAAGAAAATAAACAATATCCTTCAATCATGAAACTAGGAACTGACCTCTCTACTTCTCATTCTATCCGAGATTATTGCTGCCAATAGTTGCAGGATTTCATCAGATTAGAGATCGGTTAATGAACAGCAGATTGGACACAGCAGGAGGTAAATCTTATCTGGCCCTTCTCAGAATATTTTATTTCTCTATTACACTCCTTAATAGCTAGAATTTGAGATAGTTTTCAACTGTTTAACTTGTTTTCAATAGCACTTTCCATAATTTGGGAAAGAGTATGTTGTGGTGCCAAACCAGAATGAAAATTACAGCTGGCAGGAAATAGCTTCCCACTTACAGTAATGCACGAGACAGACAAAGTGGGTGCTGAAGTCTGTTTTCTGTAGCTGGGGTTTTCTGGAACAGGTTGCTAGCTTGCTGCAGAGCTGCAGAGGCCTATAGTTTGAGGGACATCACTCCATGTGGTTGACCGGCCGAATCTCTCATTCTCGGCGGCCTGCTTTAGGTAGACACGCACCTTGCCTGCAGTTACCATCTCTGGAGGCTTCATGTGGAATTGGGCTGTTGGTGAAATGATCAGTTGGGAGATAAGGCATCCTCCAAGATGGTGGCTGAGTTGATAAGACTGTGAGTTTGCATGTGCTTTCGCTTTTGTACAGGAAGGAATGTGAGAGCTTGAAACTTTGTGGGAGTCACCTCTGTTGTATTGAATATTTAAAATTTACATTTTAATTTGAAATATCCTACAGATGATAATTAATGTCTGGATGATATTGATTTTAGCTGGTTTTAAAAAGCGAAACCTTGCTCACTCCCTGTTGAATGGGTGGCTCAGTGGTTAGCACTGCTGTCTCACAGCACTAGGAACCTGGGTTTGATTCCAGCTTCCAGTGACTGTCTGTGTGGAGTTTACACGTTCTCCCTGGGTCTGTGGAGGTTTCCTCCGGGTGCTCTGGTTTCTTCCCACAGTCCAAAGATGGGCAGGTTAGGTGAGTTGGCCATGAGAAATGCGGGGTTATAGTATGGTTCTGGGTGGGCTATCCTTTGGAGGGGCACTGTGGACCCGATGGGCTGAATGGCCTGCTTCCACACTGTGAGCAGTCAATACATTTTCTTTCTTTGAATGTTATTGGGGTCTCTATGGGGATCAAAACATGCCGCATTTCTACCTGTTATTGTAAATAACTCTAGAAGATGTCGCTTCAGCTGCTTTGATGCTGTGCTCTGGTATTCCCTCCCTCAATGTCTCTGCCTCTTGCTTTATTTTTCCCTCTCTCTCTCCTCCTTTAATACCTACCTCTTTGGCCAAGTTTTGGGTCACCTGTCCTGACATCATCTCATTTGGTTCAGTGCCTGAAATGCATCCTGATGAAGGTGCAAAACGTGACCTACTCTTGGGAAATAAGGCAGGGCAGGTGACTGAGCTGTCAGTGGGGGAGCACTTTGGGGCCAGTGACCATAATTCTATTAGCTTTAAAACAGTGATAGAAAAGGATAGACCAGATCTAAAAGTTGAAGTTCTAAATTGGAGGAAGACTAATTTTGACGGTATTAGGCAAGAACTTTCAAAAGCTGATTGGGGACAGATTTTCGCAGATAAAGGGATGGTTGGAAAAGGGGAAGCCTTCAGAATTGAGATAATGAGAGTCCAGAGAAAGTATATTCCTGTTTGAGTGAAAGGAAAGGTTGATAGGAAGAGGGAAAGCTGGATGATTAAAGAAATTGAGGGTTTGGTTAACAAAAAGAAGGCAGCATATATAGACAGGATAGATCAAGTGAATCCTTAGAAGAGTATAAAGGCAGTAGGAGTATACTTAAGAGGGAAATCAGGAGGGCAAAAAGGAGACATGAGATAGCTTTGGCAAATAGAGTTAAGGAGAATCCAAAGGGTTCTTACAAATACATTAAGGTCAAAAGGATAACTAGGGAGAGAATGGGGCACCTCAAAGATCAGCAAGATGGCTTTTGTGTGGAGCCGCAGGAGATGGAGAAGATACTAAATGAGTATTTTGTATCAGTATTTACTGTGGAAAAGGATATGGAAGATATAGACTGTAAGGAAATAGATGGCAACATCTTGCAAAATGTCCACTTTACAGAGGAGGAAGTGCTGGATGATTCGAAATGCATAAAAGTGGATAAACCCCCAGGACCTGATCAGGTGTACCCTAGACACTGTGGAAAGCTAGAGAAGTGATTGTTGGGCCTCTTGCTGAGATATTTGTGTCATCAATAGTCATATGTGAGGTGCCGGAAGACTGGAGGTTGGCTAACGTGGTGCCACTGTTTCAGAAAGGTGGTAGGGACAAGCCAGGGATCTATAGACTGGTGAGCCTGACCTCGGTGGTGGGCAAGTTGTTGGAGGGAATCCAGGGGGACAGGACATACATGTATTTGGAAAGGCAAGGACTGATTAGGGATAGTCAACATGGTTTTATGCTTGGGAAATCATGTCTCACAAACTTGATCATGTGAGCATAAGAGGTATAGTTAGTAAGTTTGCAGCTGACACCAAAATTGGAGGAATAGTGAAATGCGAAGAAGGTTACCTCAGATTACAACAGGATCTTGATCAGATGGGCCAATGGGCTGAGAAGTGGCAGATGGAATTTAATTTAGATAAATGCAAGGTGCTGCATTTTGGGAAAGCAAATCTTAGCAGGACTTATACACTTAATGGTAAGGTCCAAGGGAGTGTTGCTGAACAAAGAGACTTTGGAGTGCAGGTTCATAGTTCCTTGAAAGTGGAGTCACAGGTATATAGGATAGTGAAGACGGCGTTTGGTATGCTTTCCTTTATTGGTCAGAGTATTGAGTACAGGAGTTGGGAGGTCATGTTGCAGCTGTACAGGACATTGGTTAGACCACTGTTGGAATATTGCATGCAATTCTGGTCTCCTTCCTATCGGAAAGATGTGGTAAGACTTCAAAGGGTTCAGAAAAGAGTTACAAGGATGTTGCCAGGGTTGGAGGATTTGAGCTATAGGGAGAGGCTGAACAAGCTGGGGCTGTTTTCCCTGGAGCGTCAGAGGCTGAGGGGTGACCTTACATCGAACATAGAGCAATACAACGCAGAACAGGCCCTTTGGCCCTCAATTTTGCGCCGATCTGCGAACTATTCTCAGCTTGTCCCCCTACGTTACCCCATCATCATCCATGTAATTATCCAAGGATTGTTTATATCTCCCTAATGTGGCTGAGTTAACTACCTTGGCAGGTAGGGCATTCCATGTCCTTACCACTCTTTGCCTCTGGTATCAGTCTTAAATCTATCACCCCTCAATTTGTAGTTATGCCCCTCGTACAAGGTAACATCACCATCCTAGGAAAAGGACTGTCACCATCTACCCTATCTACTCCACTGATCATCTTGTATGCCGCTATCAAATCCCCTCTTAACCTTCTTCTTTCCAATGAGAACAGGCCCAAACCTCTCAGCTTTTCCTCATAAGACCTTCCCTCCAGACCAGGCAACATCCTGATAAATCTCCTCTGCACCTTTTCCAATGCTTCCACATCCTTCCTGAAATATGGCGACCAGAACTGTACACAATATTCCAAGTGTGGCCGCACCAGCATTTTGTTTGGTTGCAGCATGATATTGCGGCTCCAGAACTCAATCCCTCTACCAGTGAAACCTAACACACCGTATGACTTCTTCATAGCACTATCAACCTGGGTGGCAACTTTCAGGGATCTATGTACAGGGACTCCAAGATCCCTCTGCACATCCACACTACCAAGAATCTTTCCATTGACCCAGTACTCTGCCTTCCTGTTATTCTTCCCAAAGTGCATCACTTCACATCTATCTGCATTGAACTCCATTTGCCACCTCTCAGCCCAATTCTGCAGTTTATCGAAGTCCCCCTGCAACCTGTAACATTCTTCCACACTGTCCACTACTCCACCGACTTTAGTGTCATCTACAAATTTACTAATCTTCCACCTATGCCTGTGTCTAAGTCATTTATAAAAATGACAAACAGCAGTGGCCTCAAAACAGATCCTTCTGGCACACCACTAGTAACCGGACTCCAGGCTGAATATTTTCCACCAATAGAGGTTTCCAAAATTATGAGAGGCATGGATAGGATAAATAGACAAAGTCTTTTCCCTGGGATAGGGGAATCCAGAACTAGAGGGGATAAGTTTAGGGTAAGAGGGGAAAGATATAAAAGACACCTAAGGGGCAGTTTTTTCATGCAGTGGGTGATACATGTATGGAATGAGCTGCCAGAGGAAGTGAAGGAGGCTAGTACAATTGCAACATTTAAAAGGCATTTGGATGGGTATCTGAATAGGAAGGGTTTGGAAGGATATGAGCCAGGTGCTGGCAGGTGGGACTAGATTGTGTTGGGATATCTGGTCGGCATGGATGGGTTGGACCGAAGGGTCTGTTTCCATGCTGTACATATCTATTACTCTATGACTCTAAGTAACAAAGAGGATTGATGAGGGCAGAGCGGTAGATGTGATCTGTATGGACTTCAATAAGGCATTCGACAAGGTTCCTCATGGGAACCGATGAACAAGGTTAGATCTCATGGAATACAGGGAGAACTCAGCATTTGGATACAGAACTGGCTCAAAGGTAAAAGACAGACGGAGGTGGTGGAGGGTTGTTTTTCAGACAGGAGGCCTGTAACCAGTGGAGTGCCACAAGGATCGGTGCTGGGCCCTCTACTTTTCATCATTTATATAAATGATTTGGTTTGAGCATAAGAGGTACAGTTAGTGAGTTTGCAGATGACACCAAAATTGGAGGTGTAGTGGGCAGCGAAGAGTGTTACCTCAGCTTACAACAGGATCTTGATCAGATGGATCAATGGGCTGAGAAGTGGCAGATGGAGTTTAATTCAGATAAAAGCGAGGTGCTGTATTTTGGGAAAGCAACTCTTAGCAGGACTTATACACTTAATGGTAATGTCCTAGGGAGTGTTACTGAAGAAAGAGACCTTGGAGTGCAGGTTCATAGCTCCTTGAAAGTGGAGTCGCAGGTAGATAGGATAGTGAAGAAGGTGTTTGGTACACTTTCCTTTATTGGTCAGAGTATTGAGTACAGGAGTTGGGAGGTCATGTTGCGCTGTATAGGACATTGGTTAGGCCACTGTTGGAATATTGCGTGCAATTCTGGTCTCCTTCCTATCGGAAAGATGTTGTGAAACTTGAAAGGGTTCAGAAAAGATTTACAAGGATGTTGCCAGGGTTGGAGAATTTGAGCTATAGGTTGAATAGGTTGGAGGCTGAGGGGTGACCTTATAGAGGTTTATAAAATCATGAGGGGCATAGATCGGATAAATAGACAAAGTCTTTTCCCTGGGGTTGGGGAGTCCAGAACTAGAGGGCAAAGGTTTTGGGTGAGGGGGAAAGATATAAAAGAGACCTTAGAAGCAACTTTTTTCACTCAGAGTGTGGTACGTGTATGGAATGAGCTGCCAGAGGAAGTGGTGGAGGCTAATACAATTGCAACATTTAAAAGGCATCTGGATAGGTATGTGAATAGGAAGGATTTGGAAGGATATGGCCCAGGTACTGGCAGGTGGGACTAGATTGGGTTGGGATATCTGGTTGGCATGGACGGGTTAGACTGAAGGGTCTGTTTCCATGCTGTACATCTCTATGAATCTATGACTCTATGACTTCAGAAAGAAAGGTGGTGAGCGTGGCCCACCCCATCTACATCAATGGAGCTGAGGTTGAGAGGGTGGAGAGTGTCAAGCTCCTCAGAGTGATGATAACTGTCCTGGACTTCCCACGTAAATACAACAATCAAGAAGACACAACAATGTCTGTTCTTCCTCAGGCTGCTTAGGAAATTTGGCATGTCCATAAGGACCCTCATTAACTTCTACAGATGCACCATTGAAAGCATTGTCTGGTAAAAGTATAATGGCCTGGTGCGGCGACTACTCTGCCCAGGACCATAAGAAACTACAGAAGGTTGTGTGCACAGCGCAGAGCATCACAGTAGCCAACCTTTCATTCATGGACTCTATTTATATGGCCTGCTGCCGTGGAAAGGCAGCCAAAATGGCATCCCAGTAATGATATCCTACAACCCCTTCTGCCAGGCAGAAGATACAGAAGCCTGAACACACGCACGAGTAGGTTCACGGATAGCTTCTTCCCGGCTGTAATTAGATTGATGAATGGACTTTCAAGTCTCAAAAAAATGCTGATCTTGCTAATGCTGACCTCACCTAGCACACAGCCTGCACAATGTCATCTGTATGCCTCTGTCTAAGTCTTTTTGATCTGTACATCCTTACGTACTAATGATCTGGCTGTACTGCTCGTAAACAAAGCTTTTCACTGTATTTCAGTACGTGACAATAAATATCTCAACCAATTAAAGGCAATTTCTAAATGCAAATCTTTATTGCCGTAACTATTAACAAATGTCAGTGAGCATTCCAGAGCAGACAGTCGGTGAGGTGAAAATGTCTTTGAGAAGCTCCAAATGTCTCCGTCTTGTGATAGACTATGATATTTTCACAGCCTCTTAATGCACAAAGAATTGGTACCAGAAAATTGTGGATATGCACATCAGGAAACATATGAGGAAGGGTTGGATAGACTGGGTTCTCAACACCCATGGACCTCTTAAAGGTAGATGAGTATATAAGATGTTGAGGGGCATAGATAGGGTTGATATGAAGGCACCTTTTCAATTAGTAGAGGGGTCAATATCCAGGATGAGATTGTAGTGCTGGAAAAGTACAGCAGTTCAGGCAGCATCCAATGAGCAGGAGAATCAGCATTTCGGACATAAGCCATTCCTGATGAAGGGTTTATGCCCGAAACGTCAATTCTCCTGCTTCTCGGATGCTGCCTGACCTGCTGTGCTTTCCCAGCACCACAGTCTCAACTCTGATCTACAGCATCTGCAGTCCTTGCTTTCTCCTCAATACCCAGGATGAATAAATTTAAGGTAAGGGGTAGGAGACGAGGAGGAGAGTTGAATAGAGTATTTTTTCACTCAGATGGTAGTGTAAGTCTTGAATTCAATGCCTGAAATCAGAAGGTCTGATAATATTTAAGCAGTGTTTAGACATTTCCTTACTTTGTCATAGCCTGCAAGACGATGGACCAAAAACTGGAAAGTGGGATTAGTGTCGTCAAATCTCAGTTGACTGGCATGGACTCAATGAGCTGAATGGCCACCTTCAGAGCAGTAAATGTCTATAAATCTATTGGAAAGGTGGGGCCACTTTTCTCTTGGGAGAAGAAGGTGACCTAACTAAGGTCATTAAATTCTGACAGGTTTTGATGGACACAGAACATTTCTGCTTGTAGGGAAGGGGATAACAGACCCTATCGTTATAAGATAGTCACCAAAAAACTCCAAAAGCTTGTGATTTCAAATAAACCTGTTGGACTATAACCTGGTGGTGTCTGACGTCGGACGTTGTCCACCTCAGTCCAACATAGGCACCTCCACATCATGAGTTTTCTTAGCTGAAGAGCACTTTGAACTGTCCAAGGCTTGGGTAAATGCAAGAAAATGGAACAGCAGACTTTCCATCTCTGAAGGTACTCCTTTTAATTTGGTCTCCTCTGCGTTGTGGAGAGCAAACCTGTTACGCACACACAGATCCCAGTGTCATCTTGGCACAGATCCAAGGCATCAGATGTACAACAAGTTACATTCGTGTTTGACTATTACTGTTTTGAAGCTGCTTTGTCACACTTGTCTACTTTCCCTTGAAGTTACATCCAAAATAACTTGGCAACAGTTCCTGTGAAGACAGCACGCAAAGGCAGCAGATCTGAGAAACATAATGCAAGGTGGAGACTTTCTGAAGTTTGTGCCAAAGATTATAGTGTAATCTCGCATGCCTTTTTTTTTGTTGGTATGTTCAGGTGAGCTTTCCAAACAGGTCTCAGTTATCCGTACAGCTACCAATCTCGGTGCAGGCTTGTTGGAGGGTGACTGAGAGGGCAAGGGTGAAAGCATATCCTTATTTGGACAATGCGTATAGTTTTCAAAGTAATGACCATTCCTTTTCGTACATTATGTGCACTGTTGTATAAAACCTGGGTCTATTCCTTCAAATTAATATTGATGGTGGATTTTCAAAATGGAAAAATATTCTGTCCCTGAGTAAGCTGCATTTCATGGTTGCTATACGAAGGAAGACAATAATCCAAGTCTTTAAATAACCAGAAGTATTAATGCTGGAAAGTAAGAGAGAAAGGACTTACATTTTGGGAGCATGATGACTCAGTGGTTAGCACTGCTTCCTCATAGCATCAGGGACCCGGGTTTGATTCCAGCCCTGAGTGAATGTCCATGTGCACATTCTCCCTGTGTCTGTGCCGGTTTGCTCCCGTTTCCTCCCACAGTGCAGAGATGTACAGGATAGGCAGCTTGGCTGTGGTAAATTCCAGTGTCCTGGAATGTGCAGGTTAGGTGGATTGCACATAGGTTATAGGGTAAGAGAGTGGGTCTGGGCGGACTACTTTTTGGAGGGTCAGTATGGACTCAGTGGCCTGACTGGCTTGCCTCCACACTGTATTCTTCTAAAATTTCTGTAATTCTTTCTATAATCACTTTCTTTAATTGGAACTAGGGGGACACAGTTTTACAGTATGGAGTTGCCCATTTAAGAAAAGGATGAGGAGAATACTTTTCTCTCAGAGGTTTGTGAGATTCAAAGGGATTTGCCAAGGGATTCAAAGGTAGGCAGGAATGGGGAGCTGGGGGCCACAAACAGATAATTTTATTGAATGGCATAGCAGGGTTGAAGGGGCCAAATGTCCTACACTTGCTCCTAATTTGTATGTTAGTATGATCTAATTGCACGGAAAAGTGCTTTGCAGCCAATACAGTAGTAATCACTGTTGTAATATAGGAAAGGCGTGGCACTTTTAATGACCATCAGAGAGGACAGACAGTGCCTGGTTAGATGTCTGATCACCTCTGACAGTGCAGCACTCCCTCAGTTCCAGCAGCGGAGTCTCAGCTTAGATTATGAGTTCAAAGTCACAAGATGGGACTGGAACCTACAACCTTCAGTTTCCGAGATGGGAGTGATTCTGGGTGAAAGTTAGAGAGTACAACGAACCATCCATTGAACAAGGACCATGTGTAATATGAACTCACCATGGCCCCTTCCTCATCATCTTCCAAACCCATGATCACTACTACCGTGAAGGAGAAGGACAGTAGATACATGGGAACATCACTCCCCTCCAAGCCACTCACTATCCTGACTTGGAAATATGTTGTTGTTCCTTCCGTGTCAGAATCCTGATTCTTTCTTCCAAACAGCGGGCTTATAACAACACTGCAGTGGCTCAAGAATCAGCTCACCAATGCCTTCTCCAGGGCAACTAGGGAATTGAATTTATTGTCAAGTGTACCGAGGCACAGTGAAAAGCTTTGTTTTGCAAGTAATACAGGCAGATCATAGAGTTAAGTAGCATAGATAAATAAATAATAGGTAAACAGCGGCAAAAACAAAAACACAGGTACAGGCGAATGTTAAGAGTTTGTGAGTCCATTCAGTATTCTAACAACAATTGGGTAGAAACTGTTTTGAAACCGGCTGATCCATGTGTTCAGGCTTCTGTACCTTCTCCCCGATGGTAGAGGTTGTAGAAAAATATTGCCAGGGTGGGATGGATCTTTGAGATTGCTGGTGGCTTTTCCTTGACAGCGGGCCAGATAGATGGATTCTATAGATGGGAGGTTGGCCTTTGTGATTGTCTGGGCCGAGTTCACCACTCTCTGTAACCGTCTCTGATCTTGAATGGTACAGTTGCCATACCAGGGAGTGATTCATCCAGACAGAATGCACTCGATGGTGCACCTATAAAAGTTGGTAAGGGTATTTGCCGTCAAGTCAAATTTCCTCGGCCGCCTGAGGAAGAAGAGACGTTGTTGTGCCTTTGTAACGAGTGTGTCCACATGAAGAGTCCAAGAATGCTTGTTGTAGATGACCACTCCCAGGAGCTTGACACTCTCCCCTCGTTCCACCTCTGTGCTGTTCATGTGTAGGGGAGCATGAGTAACATCCCACCAAAGGTCAATAATGAGTTAGTTGGTTTTGCCAGCATTGAGAGCTAGGTTGTTCTCAGTGCACCATTTTCTCCGGTCTTCCACCTCCCGTCTGTAGTCTGTTTCGTCGCCATCTGAGATTCGATCGACTGTGGTGGTGTTATCAGTGAACTTGTAAATGGCATTAGTCTGGTATTTGGCAACACAGTCATGGTACATGGGAATGACAATAAATACTGGCCTTGTTAGTGGTACACAGACATTTCATTTATTTTAATTTTGTTAAACAGAAATTATTTTGAAAATCAAGAAACTACTGGGTCAGAGATAGGAGTGTAACCACGAAACCAAGGCTTGTGCAGAAAACAGATTGACACTAACATAACCTTTATCATCTTCGAAGTTTAACGAAATAGATCCTCCAACATAGCCCAGTATTAATGGTCAAGTAACCTGAGCAATAAATCTGAATTTCATTTTCACTCCCTTCTTAATATCACTTCTCTAAACTGCATCACCACCACTTCAGGGGCAATTAGGGATGGGTAAAAATTGCTGGCCCCAGTGAGTTCCAGCATTGTCTCCAGCAACAATGCATCTGTCCTCTTAAACGTGAAGGCTGGGTAGCCTGAAGTCATGTCAACCTCTTTCTTAATATTCATTCCTGGGACATGGCCAACACTGGCTAGGCCAGCCTTTATTGCCTTGCTTGCTGTTAAGAGTCAACCACATGGAGGCCAAACCATAAAGGGCATAGGATCCCTACACTGCGGAAATAGTCCATTCAGCCCAACAAGTCCACACCAGCCCTCCAAAAAGCATCTCACCCAGACCCATTCCCCCTGACTAATGCACCTGACCTACATCCCTGAACACTATGCGCAATTTAGCATGGCCAATTTGCCAGACCTGCACATTTTAGAATGTAGGAGGAAACTCATGCAGACCCAGGAGAATGTGCAAACTCCACACAAATAGTTGTCCAAGGCTGGACTCAAACCCTTGTCCCTGGCGCTGTGAGGCAGCAGTGCTAACCACTGAGCTACTGTGCTCCCTAGGTTAGGATGACAGTTTCCTTCCCTAAAAGGCATTAATGAATTGGGTGATTTTTCCCCAACAGCGATTGCATTAGACTCTTAATTTCAGATTTTTATTGGATTCATCAACCATGGCAGGAGCTGAACCTATGACCCCAGAACATGACCTGGGATGGTGGATTAATGGCCTAGCAAATAATGCCACTAGACCATCACCTCCTCTTCCTCAATGCGTGGAAGATTGCATGGATTGGATTGGTTGGTGTGGAGCCTGCTCACTCCATTCCACACCAGAAGGAAAGTCAATGACCAGCTGACAGACTGAGAAGCTGCCTGCCTTGCAACCCTGATGCACTGCAGGCAGGATACATTGATGGTGTGTGTTTGTGTGTGTGTGTGTGCGCGTGTCTACCTGCATCAGATGAACTGCAGCACTTCAAGAAGTCAGCTTATGACCCCCATCTCCAGGACAACTAGGGAAGGACAATAAATGCTGTCCCAGCCAGCAATACTTGCAAACTATGCATGATTGGGATAGTACAGTGGCTCAGTGTTAGCACTGCTGCCTCACAGCACTTGGGACCCAGGTTCAATCCTACCCTCAGGTGACTGTGTGGTGTTTTCACATTCTCCCTGTGCCTGCATGGGATTCATAGAGTCATAGAGATGTACAGCATAGAAACAGAACTTTAGGTCCAACCTGTTCATACCAACCAGATTCCCAACCCAATCTCATCCCACCTGCCAGCACCTGGCCCATATCCCTCCAAACCCTTCCTATTCATATACACATCCAAATGCCTCTTAAATGTTGCAATTGTACCAGCCTCCACCACTTCCTCTGGCAGCTCATTCCATACACATACCACCCTCTGTGTGAAAACGTTGCCCCTTAGGTCTCTTTTATATCTTTCCCTTCTCACCCTAAACCTATGCCCTCTAGTTCTGGACTCACCAACCTCAGGAAAAACGCTTTGCCTATTTACCCTATCCATGCCCCTCATAATTTTGTAAACCTCTATAAGGTCACCCCTCAGCCTCTGACGCTCCAGGGAAAGCTGCACCAGCCTGTTCAGCCTCTCCCAGTGGCTCAGATCCTCCAACCCTGGCAACATCCTTGTAAATCTTTTCTGAACCCTTTCAAGTTTCACAATATCTTTCCGATAGGAAGGAGACCAGAATTGCATTCCAACAGTGGTCTAACCAATGTCCTGTACAGCCGCAACATGACCTCCCAACTCCTGTACTCAATACTCTGACTGATAAAGGAAAGCATACCAAAAGCCTTCTTCACTATCCTATCTACCTGCGACTCCACTTTCAAGGAGCTATGAACCTCACTCCAAGGTCTTTTTGTTCAGCAACACTCCCCAGGATCTTATCATTAAGTGTATAAGTCCTGCTAAGATATGCTTTCCCAAAATGCAGCACTTCACATTTATCTGAATTAAACTCCATCTGCCACTTCTCAGCCCATTGGCCCATCTGATCAAGATCCTGTTGTAATCTGAGATAACCCTCTTTGCTGACCACTACACCTCCAATTTTGGTGTCATCTGCAAACTTACTAACTGTACCTCTTATGCTCGCATCCAAATCATTTATGTAAATGACAAAAAGTAGAGGACCCAGCACCAATCCTTGTGGCACTCCACTGGTCACAGGCCTCCAGTCTGAAAAACAACCCTCCACCACCACCCTCTGTCTTCTACCTTTGAGCCAGTTTTGTATCCAAATGGCTAGTTCTCCCTGTATTCCGTGAGATCTAACCTTGCTAATCAGTCTTCCATGGAGAGCCTTGTCGAATGCCTTACTGAAGTCCATATAGATCACATCTACTGCTCTGCCCTCATCAATCCTCTTTGTTACTTCCTCAAAAAATTCAATCGAGTTTGTAAGACATGATTTCCCACGCACAAAGTCATGTTGACTATTCCGAATCAGTCCTTGCCTTTCCAAATACACGTACATCCTGTCCCTCAAGATTCCCTCCAACAACTTACCCACTACTGACGTCAGGCTCACTGGTCTATAGTTCCCTGGCTTGTCCTTACCACCCTTCTTAAACAGTGGCAACATGTTAGCCAACCTCCAGTCTTCCAGCACCTCACCTGTGACTATCTATGATACAAATATCTCAGCAAGAGGCCCAGCAATCACGTCTCTCGAGTCCCACAGAGTTCTCGGGTACACCTGACCAGGTCCTGGGGGTTTATCCTCCTTTACCCGTTTCAAGACATCCAGCACTTCCTCCTTGCTATTATGGACATTTTGCAAGATGTCACCATCTATTTCCCCTCAGTCTATATGTTCCATATCCTTTTCCACAGTAAATACTGATGCAAAATACTCATTTAGTATCTCCCCCATTTTCTGTGGCTCCACACAAGGCCACCTTGCTGATCTTTGAAGGGCCCTTTTTTCTCCCTAGTTACCCTTTTGTCCTTAATGTATTTGTAAAACCTCTTTGGGTTCTCCTTAATTCTATTTGCCAAAGCTATCTCATGTCCCATTTTTGCCCTCCTGATTTCCCTCTTAAGTATACTCATACTTTCTTTATACTCTTCTAAGGATTCACTCGATCTATCCTGTCTTTCCCTGACATATGATTCCTTCTTTTTCTTAGCCAAACCCTCAATTTCTTTCGTCATCCAGCATTCCCTATACCTACTAGCCTTTCCTTTCACCCTAACAGAAATATACTGTCTCTGGATACTCATTATCTCATTTCTGAAGGCTTCCCATTTTCCAGCCGTCCCTTTACCTGCGAACATCTGCCCCCAATCTGCTTTCGAAAGTTCTTGCCTAATACCGTCAAAATCAGCCTTTCTCCAATTTAGAACTTCAACTTTTAGATCTGATCTATCCCTTTCCATCATTATTTTAAATTTAATAGAATTATTGTCGTTGGCCCCAAAGTGCTACCCCACTGACACCCTCAGTCACCTGCCCTGCCTTATTTCCCAAGAGCAGGTCACGTTTTGCACCTTCTCTAGTAGGTACATCCACATACTGAATCAGAAAATTGTCTTGTGCACACTTAACGAATTCCTCTCCATCGAAACTCCTGGTGCTCTGGCTTCCTCCCACAATCCACAGATGGACAGGTGTGGACTGGCCATGCTAAATTGCCCATAGTGTCCAGTATGGTGCAGACTAGATGGGTTAGCCATGGGAAATGCAGTCCGACATGCTGAGGATTTCCAGCATCCACAGTATTTTGCTTTTATGCCATGGAATTAGATCATTCAATCTGAGAATCATGTAGTATAGGAGAGGTCATTTGGCTCATCAAGCTTGTAACATCCATCTTAGTTAATCAGTGTCTTAATTATATCTGCCTGCCATGGTTCTGTAGTCCTTAGTATAATTGAATAAAAACAATTGATCAGTCTCAGCTTTTATATTCTGACTTCAACATGAGCCTCAGCAGGATTTTAACAGACAGTTCTAGATGTCCAAATTCCTTTGCGAGGTGCGGTCTTACCAAGCGTGTTCCTTCTGTTTCACCTGCACTCAACTGAATGAAGCTACTAATGTTCATAGGCAAGGACCTATGCTCCACCTGCAAAAAGGACAACTTTCTTTTGAATTATATCAATGCACTGGGGGCAATAGCTCCCCTGGTGCACTCTCAATGGTGATACCTCAACAAATTAGAGTTGACTTGCCAACCAATCAGTCCACTGTTACCTTTGAGATTTACTATCCTTGTGATTTTGTTCTGGTTATCAATATGAAAATCTTCAAAAACAAGTCTCTTTTTTTCAGACACAATGTCAGGATGACTAATTTACTATATTGAAAGGGTTCCAGAATGAAATCTAAACAGTAGTCAAATTTCAGCACATCAAAGCTATGTTTACAATGACTGCCAGCACTCAGTGCAGCCACAATGCTTCTGTGCTTTAAGATTAGACTTTGACTTGCTTGCCCCTTTCAGGTTAATCTTTCTGGAAAAGAAGGAGTTGGCAGGTGACGTTGGAAGTCTTTTGAAAATTATCCTTGTTTTCCTCTGCATTACCTCCTTCCACCCTTTGTGGAACTAAATGTGACTCCAGACCCAGAGCAATGTGGTTGACTCCTAACTGCCTTCTGGGCAATTATAGCTGACCTAGCCAGAGACAATCGCATTCCATGAAGGAATAAAAAAAGTTTCCCTCCTTTCCCCACTCTTCCACATCCTCTCTGCCTTTTTGGAGCTTCAGTGAAGGAAAGAGATAATGCTGAAGTGATCGCAGAATTTAGCAGAATATAAAAGCTGAGATTGATCAATTGTTTTTATTCAATTATACTAAGGACTACAGAACCATGGCTGGCAGATATAATTAAGTCACTGATCAACTAAGATGGATGGTACAAGCTTGATGGGCCAAACGACCTCTTCTATACTATATGATTCTCTGATTCAATGATCTAATTCCATGGCATAAAAGCAAAATACTGTGGATGCTGGAATATTTGGCTTCCACCTTCTGCTACACCATGCGCCTCTCTACAAAGTGAACACCCAGAAGAGGGAGCTGTGGAAAACTAACATTAATCAACATCCTGGAGCAGGATTCACCACTTTCCCAGGCGCTTAAAACAACAAATACTTCACTTGACTCTGGGTAGACTTTTCTTGAAAGCTCCTTAACTCATTTTGAGTAATGCCCACAAGGTACATTACTCAAAAAAAAAACTAAATCCTTTCCTGGGAATTTGTTCATAGGAATTAAAAATGACTAATAGTTGAAAATTGAGCCAGCCACACAATCGTAAAGTTGGGAACAGAATGCAGTACCTTATTACCACAAGACATGGCTTTAGCCTCATGATTCGAGGTTGAATTTATGCAGTATCCATTTTCCACTTGAGTACTTGGGTATCAGTTAATACACAAACATATATTTCTGTACAAAGTTAAAAATCACACAACACCAGGTTATAGTCCAACAGGTTTATTTGGAAGCACTAGCTTTCGGAGCTCTGCTCCTTCATCAGGTGGTTGTGGAATATAAGATTGTAAGACACAGATTGTAAGACCTGTGTCTTACAATCTTATACTCCACAACCACCTGATGAAAGAGCAGCGCTCAAAAGCTAGTGCTTCCAAATGAACCTGTTGGACTATAACCTGGTGTTGTGTAATTTTTAAACTTTGTACACACCAGTCCAACACCAGCATCTCCAAATCATATATTTCTGTAGACCACCTTTAGAATGCAGCCCTTTGGTGGTCAAACCTTTGAATTTTGAATTGTCTATGTGGTGGATTGCTGATTGTCAGGATCATTTCACTCAGGTTGTTGTATCAGCAACCAGCTATGATGCTTTCTCCACAGGTATTCTGAATTAGGAGTAGAACATGCTTTTAATGGGGAAAATGTACGTTTTTTTTCACTGACAAGTAGATCGATAAAAAAGGTTGATCTTTTGAGGAAATATTCCAATTTGTGACAGGGTTTTGAGGGTTTACTTCAGACATTTTGCAGAGGTTATGACTTTCATGGAATCCCTACAGTGTGGAAAGAGGCCATTTAGCCCAGCAAGTCCACCCTGACCCTCTGAACATTATCCCACCCAAACCCAAATCCCCTACCCTATTACTCGACATTTACCTCTGACAAATGCACTAACCTACACATCCCTGAACATTATGGACAATTTAGCGTTGCCAATTCATCAGTAAGTGCACATCTTTGGACTGTGGGAGGAAACTGGAGCACCCGGAGGATGCCCACGCAGACACGGGGAGAATGTGCAAACTCCACACAGATAGTCACTCGAGGCTGGAATCAAACCCGGGTCCCTGGTGCTGTGAGACAGTAGTGCTAACCACTGAGCAACTGTGCAGCCCCATGTGACATGTTTTTGTCTGATTCATTGATGCAAAACCAGAATCACTGGCTGAACTAGTATTTATTGTCCATCACTGGCTGCAGTTGAGAAGATTATTGTGAGTTGCCAACTTGGAATGCTGCAGTCCTTGGGTTATAGGGATACCTACAATCCTGTTAGGGGGTTCCAGGATCTTAACTCAGCAACAATGAGGGAATGCCGGTATAGCTCCAACAACATAGGAACTGTAGTTTTCAAGGAGATATTTTCTTATCAACCTGCTCGGAGATGTTATTATATATCCCAGGAGCAGGTGGGACTTGAACCAAGGTCTCCTGGTTCAGATGTAGGGACACTGCCACTGTGCTGTAAAAAAAAAGGGACTGTGCTATAGTTTCAAGTCAGGATGGCGCATGATTTGGAAGGGACCTTGCCAGTGGCAATGGCTTGTCCTTGTCCTTTTCGATGCTCGTCGTCACTGGTCAGAAGAAGCTGTTAAAGGCTTAGACCAGTACACTTGGGCTATTTCAATGAGTGAATCCAGTTTTCAGCAAGTCTTATTGGAAGAAGAGATAAAAGACTGATTGTGGGCTTCTTTGGTAATTATGAGCCTATTGATTTTCATTGGAGAATAGGTCCCTGCACTGGGATTTGTGAAGTTTCAGTTATTAGTAAAAGGTTTGAAGAAACATTGTTGGTGATAACCGAAACATTTCCTTTGGTTTATCTTATCCATAGCACAATTACATAAATTTGATGGAAATACAACACAATATAATCATACAAGCACACAAACAAAGGGCAGGCTAATCAGCCACTTGTAGGAGAAAGTGAGGACTGCAGATGTTGGAGATCAGAGTCAAGATTAGAGTGACGCTAGAAAAGCACAGCAGGTCAGGCAGCATCCAAGGAGCAGGAGAATCAATGTATCGGGCATAAGTCATTCATCAGGAATGCTCAAAATGTCAATTCTCCTACTTCTCGGATGCTGCCTGACCTGCTGTGCTTTTCCAGCACCCACACTCTCAACTCTGATCAGCCACTTGTATCTGCTCTGCTGTTCAATAAGATCACGAATGATCAGATTTCAACTTCAGCTTTATTTCCGATTATCTCCTAATTATCAACAATCTATCTACCTCTGTTTTAAAAATATTCAAAGATCCTGTATCTTTTGAAGCAGAGAAATCCAAAAACTCAACACTCTGAGAGAATTTTTTTCATCTCTATCTTAAATGAGAAACCCCTTGTTTGTAAACTATGACACTTAGTTTTAGATTCTTCCACAAGAGGAAACTTCCTTTCCAGATCTATCCAAGCAAACCTCCTCAGGATCTTATATGTTTCAATTAAGTCACCTTTGTCTTTTCTACAATCAGGTTAAAAATAACTCACAGGGTTTTAGAATTTGAATCCTTACCGTGTGGAAACACTGGCCCAACAAGTCCACACCAACACTCCGAAGAGTATCCCTCCCAGATTCATTACCCAACGTTTTACCCTGACTAGTGCACCTCACCTACACATCCCTGAACACTATGGGCAATTTAGCATGGCCAAGTCACCTAACCTGCACATCTTTGGATTATGGGAGGATACCAGAGCACTGGAAGGAAACTCAAACACAGGAAGAACATGCAAACTCCACACAGACAGTCACCTGAGGCTGGAATCGAGCCCAGGTCTCTGGTGCTGTGGGGCAGCAGTGCTAACCACTGAGCCACTGTGCCACCCCAAGCTTTTTGTATGTTCATTGATCAGTGAATACATTCCTCAAGAAGGCAGTTCCTTTTTGAACAAAAGAAGGCAAATGTGTTATAGAATCTTCCCTGAGGGGCTCTTGTAGTACAGTCCCTATCGCTGAACCAAGAGGCCCAGGTTCAAATCCCATCTGCTCCAGAGGTGTGTAATGTTGTAGAGTCATAGAGATGTACAACACGGAAACAGACCCTTCGGTCTAACTCATCCATGCTGACCAGATATCCTAACCTAATCTAGTCCCATTTGCCAGCATTTGGCCCATATCCCTCTAAACCTTTCCTATTCATGTAACCATCCAGATGCCTTTTAAAGTGTTGGAAAAAGTTATAAGAGATAGGATTTATAATCATCTAGAGAGGAATAAGTTGATTAGGGATAGTCAACATGGTTTTGTGAAGGGTAGATTGTGCCTCACAAACTTTATTGACTTCTTTGAGATGGTGACCAAACAGATGGATGAGGGTAAAGTGGTTGATGTGGTGTATATTGATTTCAGTAAGGCGTTTGATAAGGTTCCCCACAGTAGGCTATTGCACAACATATGGAGGCATGGGATTGTGGGTGACTTAGCGGTTTGGATCAGAAGTCGGCTAGCTGAAAGAAGACAGAGGCTGGTGGTTGATGGGAAATGTTCATCCTGGAGTTCAGTTACTAGTGGTGCACCACAAGGATCTGTTTTAGGGGCCACTGCTATTTGTTATTTTTATAAATGACCTAGATGAGGGCATAGAAGGATGGGTTAGTAAATTTGCAGATGACACTAAGGTCGGTGAAGTTGTGGATAGTGCCGAAGGATGTTGCAGGTTACAGAGGGCCATAGATGAGCTGCAGAGATGGGCTGAGAGGTGGCAAATGGAGTTTAAGGTGGAAAAGTGTGAGGTGATTCATTTTGGAAGGAGTAACAGGAATAAAGAGTACTGGGCTAATGGTAAGATTCTTGGTAGTGTAGATGAGCAGAGAGATCTTGGTGTCCATGTACATAGATCCTTGAAAGTTGCCACCCAAGTTCATAGGGTTGTTAAGAACCCTATCAACACATATGGTGTGTTAGCTTTTATTGTAGAGGAATTGGGTTTCGGAGCCTCGAGGCCATGCTGCAGCTGTACAAAACTCTGGTGCGGCCGCACCTGGAGTATTGCGTACAGTTCTGGTCACCGCATTATAGGAAGGACGTGGAAGCTTTGGAAAGGGTTCAGAGGAGATTTACTAGGATGTTGCCTGGAATAGAGCGAAGGCCTTACGATGAAAGGCTAAGGGAACTGAGGCTGTTTTCGTTAGAGAGAAGAAAGTTGAGAGGTAACTTAATTGAGACATACAAGATAATCAAGGCTGAGATAGGGTGGACAGAGAGAGCCTTTTTCCTATGATAGCAATGGTTAGCATGAAGGGACATAGCTTTAAATCGAGGGGTGATAGATATAGGACAGATGTCAGAGGTACTTTCTTTACTCAGAGAGTAGTGGTGGTGTGAAATGCACTGCCTGCAACAGTAGTAGACTTACCAACTTTAAGCCATGGGCCCCAGCTATGCCTGCCTCTTTGTCGGATATGTGGAACAGTCCATCTTCCGCAGCTACACTGGCACCACGCCCCACCTTTTCCTCCGCTACAATCGATAATTGTATTGGCACTACCTCGTGCTCCCACGAAGAGGTTGAACAGTTCATCCACTTTACTAACACCTTCCACCCTGACCTCAAATTTACCTGGACCATCTCAGATTCCTCCCTCCCCTTCCTAGACCTCTCCATTTCTATCTCAGGCAACCGACTCACCACAGACATTTACTACAAACCGACCGACTCCCACAGCTACCTAGACTACACCTCCTCCCACCCTGCCCCCTGTAAAAATGCCATCCCATATTCCCAATTCCTTTGCCTCCGCCGCATCTGCTCCCAGGAGGACCAGTTCCAATACCGAACAACCCAGATGGCCTCCTTCTTCAAAGATCGCAATTTCTCCTCTGACGTGGTCGACGATGCTCTCCACCGCATCTCCTCCACTTCCCGCACCTCCGCCCTTGAACCCCACCCCTCCAATCGCCACCAGGACAGAACCCCACTGGTCCTCACTTTCCACCCCACCAATCTCCAGATACATCGTATTATCCTCCATCATTTCCGCTACCTCCAAACAGATCCCACCACCAGGGATATATTTCCCTCCCCACCCCTATCAGCGTTCCGGAGAGACCACTCCCTCCGCGACTCCCTTGTCAGGTCCACACCCCCCACCAACCCAACCTCCACTCCCGGCACCTTCCCCTGCAACCGCAAGAAGTGCAAAACTTGCGCCCACACCTTCCCCCTCACCTCCCTCCAAGGCCCCAATGGATGCTTCCATATCCATGGCAAATTCACCTGCACCTCCACACACATCATTTACTGTATCCGCTGTACCCGATGTGGTCTCCTCTACATTGGGGAGACAGGCTGTCTACTTGCGGGACGTTTCAGGGAACACCTCTGGGACACCCCCACCAACCAACCCAACCGCCCCATGGCTGAACACTTTAACTCCCCCTCCCACTCCGCCAAGGACATGCAGGTCCTTGGCCTCCTCCATTGCCAGATCCTGGCCACACGACGCCTGGAGGAAGAGCGCCTCATCTTCCGCCTAGGAACCCTCCAACCACACGAGATGAATGTAGACTTCTCCAGCTTCCTCATTTCCCCTCCCCCACCTTATCTCAGTCCCAACCCTCGGATTCAGCACCGCCCTCTTGACCTGCAATCTTTTTCCCGACCTCTCCCTTCCCACCCCTTCTCCGGCCTATCACCCTCACCCTCACCTCCTTCCACCTATCATATTCCCAGCGTCCCTCCCCAAATATTCCCCCCACTACACCTTTTAACTCAGCCCGCTTAGCACACCAGCCTCATTCCTGAAGAAGGGTTTATGCCCGAAATGTTCATTCTCCTGCTCCTCGGATGCTGCCTGGCCTGCTGCGCTTTTCCAGCACCACAGTTTTCAACTCATACCAACTTTAAAGGCATTTGAATGGTCATTGAATAAACATATGGATGAAAATGGAATTTTGTAGGATAGATAGGCTTCAGATTGGTTCCACAGGTCGGCACAACATTGAGAGCCGAAGGGCCTGTACTGCGCTGTAATGTTCTATGTTCTAAATGCAATTGTACCAGCCTCTACCATTTCCTCTGGCAACTCATTCCATACACAAACCAGCCTCTATGTGAAAAAGTTGCCCTGATGTCCCTTTTTAAATCTTCCCCTCCCACCTTAAACCTATGCCCTCTAGCTTTGGACGTCTCTCCCCTGGGGACAGGACCTTGACTATATACCCTTCCCATGCCCCTCATGATTTTATAAACAAGCAAGTTATCTCTGAACAGGTTAATTAGAAATTATTTAGACTCTTTCCTGGTCATGCAAGGTTTCAAAACCTTTAGAACCAATTTGAAATATCTCTGTCCCAGCACAAGAAATGTGACATGTAATTAAGACGTGTCTGCACAGCAAGCTCCCACAAACAGCTGTGTAATAACGTTCAGATAATGTGTTTGGTTGAGGAATAAATATTTACCTAGATATTAGGAGAACTCCACTGCTGGACCATGACAGCATGGGATCTTATAGAGTCATAGAGATGTACAGCATGGAAACAGACCCTTCGCTCCAACCCGTCCATGCCGACCAGATTCCCAATGCAATCTAGTCCCAAATACCAGCACCCGGCCCATATCCCTCCAAACCCTGCCTATTCATATACCCATCCAAATGCCTCTTAAATGTTGCAATTGTACCAGCCTCCACCACTTCGTCTGGTAGTTCATTCCATACACATACCACTCTCTGTGTGAAAATGTTGCCCCTTAGGTCTCTTTTCTATCTTTCCCCTCTCACCCTAAACCTATGCCCTCTAGTTCTGGACTCTCCCACCTCAGGGAAAAGACTTTGCCTATTTACCCTATGCATGCCCCTCGTAATTTTGTAAACCTCTATAAGGTCATCCCTCAACCTCCAACGCTCCAGGGAAAACAGTTCAGCCTCTCCCTATAGCTCAAACACTCCAACCCTGGCAACATCCTTATAAATCTTTTCTGAACCCTTTCAAGTTTCACAACATCTTTCCGATAGGAAGGAGACCAGAACTGCATGTAATATTCCAACAGTGGTCTAACCAATGTCCTGTACAGACGCAACATGACCTTCCAACTCCTGTACTCAATACTCTGACTGATAAAGGAAAGCATACCAAACACCTTCTTCACTATCCTATCTACCTGTGACTCCACTTTCAAGGAGCTATGAACCTGCACTCCAAGGTCTTTTTGTTCAGCAACACTTCCTAGGATCTTACCATTAAGTGTATAAGCCCTGCTAAGATTTGCTTTCCCAAAATGCAGCACCTTGCATTTATCTGAATTAAACTCCATCTGCCACTTTTCAGCCCATTGGCCCATCTGGTCAAGATCCTGTTGTAATCTGAGGTAACCCTCTTCGCTGTCCACTACACCTCCAATTTTGGTGTCATCCGCAAACTTACAAACTGTACCTCCTATGCTCACATCCAAATCATTTATATAAATGATGAAAAGTAGTGGACCCAGCACTGGTCACAGGTCTCCAGTCTGAAAAACAACCCTGCACCACCACCCTTCTACCTTTGAGCCAGTTCTGTATCCAAATGGCTAGTTCTCCCTGTATTCCGTGAGATCTAACCTTGTTAACCATGAGGAACCTTGTTGAACTCCTTACTGACGTCCATAAAGATCACATCTACTGCTCTGCCCTCATCAATCCTCTTTATTACTTCTTCAAAAAATTCAATCAAGTTTGAGAGACATGATTTCCCATGTTGACTATCACTAATCAGTCCTTGCCTTTCCAAATACATGTACATCTTGTCCCTCAGGATTCCCTCCAACAACTTGCCTACCACCGACGTCAGGCTCGCTGGTCTACAGTTCCCTGGCTTGTCCTTATCACCCTTCTTAAACAGTGGCACCATGTTGCCAACCTCCAGTCTTCCGGCACCTCACCTGTGACTATCGATGATACAAATATCTCAGCAAGAGGCCCAGCAATCACTTCTGTAGCTTCCCACAGAGTTCTCGGGTACACCTGATCAGGTCCTGGGGATTTATCCACCTTTAACCGTTTCAAGACATCCAGCACTTCCTCCTCTGTAATTGGGCATTTTTGAAGATGTCATCATCTATTTCCCTACATTCTATGTCTTCCATGTCCTTTTCCACAGTAAATATTGATGCAAAATACTCGTTTAGGGCTCTGCTATAAAGCTGGTGCTGAGTGGGTTTGGGCCCCAGTCATTCTGGGAGTAAGAGTAGGACAAGAGTCATTCTGGTTACTGTAAGCCCTGGATCAAACCTTTTTTTGTTACATTTCAGAGAAAGTTAAACAAGCACGGAAACAAGGTGAGTTCTGAGAACACATGGGTGACAGACTGTGACTTTTTGGATTATAATATTTCATTCCGTCTTGGAACGTCAGAACACAATTGAAAATAAAGGTACAGACACTAAAATTAACCAACAAAGTTTATAAACAACTGTTGAAGGCTATATCTCATAAACCAACCCATCAAACCAACCCGTTATAATGCTCTCCTGTTACTATGTGTGGAGTGGACAGGCTAATTCAGCCAATCCTTCAATATGAGCTGTACACATTCACTGATCTCAGAACCCGGGTCTCTAAGAAACTGCTGTTTTAGGAGTTTCCGGAGCTGATTAGAGCAAATCCTAGAGCTGGGATTCAGTGAATTTCCCTGTTGTGGGGAAAATCACCAGTGTCAGTGTCAGAATCGGTGTTCAATGACAGAGTTTATTGCATAGGAAATACGGGAACTCCAGGGAGAGAAAGACACCAACAGCACAGAGTTCAACTGCGAGTCTTCTCTACATTACATTGAGAGAGCAGATGGGTTTTTTTTCTGGGCGGCACGGTGGCACAGTGGTTAGCACTGCTGCCTCACAGCGCCTGAGACCCGGGTTCAATTCCCGACTCAGGCGACTGACTGTGTGGAGTTTGCACGTTCTCCCCGTGTCTGCGTGGGTTTCCTCCGGGTGCTCTGGTTTCCTCCCACAGTCCAAAGATGTGCAGGTCAGGTGAATTGGCCATGCTAAATTGCCCGTAGTGTTAGGTAAGGGGTAAATGTAGGGGTATGGGTGGGTTGCGCTTCGGCGGGTCGGTGTGGACTTGTTGGGCCGAAGGGCCTGTTTCCACACTGTAAGTAATCTAGAGTCAATGCTTGTTCCAAAACTGTCTACAACCCCTTAGAAAACCCAGTGTTCAATACAATGGAGCAGTGATCTATTATATCAAGTTCTGGTACAGAATTTACCTCTCTGTGCCTCTTTACATGCAGCTTGCTTCAAAATCCTCACACAGTATTCAGGAGACAGGAGATCCATCAGTGTCATCATTGATCTACGTGACATCATTTGGGTAAAGACAATGGCGGCATAATGAGACTCATGCAGGTCACGGTGATCTAACTGATCAATGACACTAACATCAGTAAGAGACAAGACAAAGTCTAAAATGAGCATGTGAAGAGAGAGAGAGAGAGAGAGAGAGAGAGAGAGAGAGAAATAACTTAGCCACCACACTAGAAAGCTGTTTAAAAACCAAGGATGTAGAGAGGTGCTTAAAGCAGTAATACAGTAAGTAAAGAGTTCAAGAACCTTCTATAGAGATAAGGAGCAAGTAATCTGCAGAAATGTATAGCCTAAGATAAACTAGACAGGTATCTTAATATGCAGGTAGCAGTAGCAAAAAGAACAAGATAATGCAGAGGGATTTTTCAAACAAATATTACACCATCCACTATTCCTGTAGAGTGTTCAGATTTAGATGAACTGCATTTTTCTCTATTTAAAGTTTGCTCCTCACAGCCCTGCCACAACTCTGTTTCTTAGTCACCGACTCCTTCCCTTAATCTCTCTGTGGTCTGAGGGTCCACTAAACTAGGTAAAAAGAGGGACTGCAGATTCTGGAAACCAGAGTCTAGATTAGAGTGGTGCTGGAAAAGCACAGCAGATCAGGCAGCATCCGAGGAGCAGGAAAATCGACGTTTCAGGCAAAACCCCTTTATCAGGAATAGAGGCAGGGTGCCTGCAGAGTAGAGAGATAAATGAGAGGGGGGGTGGGAGTGGGAATGTAGCAGAGTACAATAGGTGAATGGGGGTGGGGATGGGGGTGGAGGTGATAGGTCAGAGAGGAGGGTGGGGGAAGGTAGCAAAGAGTACAATGGGTGAATGGGGGTGGGGATGAAGGTGATAAGTCAGAGAGGAGGGTGGAGTGGATAGGTGGAAAGGAAGATAGGCAGGTAGGACAGGTCACGAGGACGGTGCTGAGCTGGAAGATTGGAGCTGGGGTGAGGTGGGGGAAGGGGAAATGAGGAAACTGGTGAAATCCACATTGATGCCATGGGGTTGAAGTGTTCTGAGGCAGAAGATGAGGCGTTCTTCCTCCAGGCATCGGGTGGTGAGGGAGCGGCGGTGGAGGAGGCCCAGGACCTCCATGTCCTCGGCAGAGTGGGAGGGGGAGTTGAAATGTTGGGCCACAGGGCAGTGTGGTTGATTGGTGCAGGTGTCCTGGAGATGTTCCCTAAAGTGCTCTGCTAGGAGGAATCCAGTCTCCCCAATGTAGAGGAGACCGCATCGGGAGCAATGGATATAATAAATGATATTAGTGGATGTGCAGGTAAAACTTTGATGGATGTGGAAGGCTCCTTTGGGGCCTTGGATGGAGGTGAGGGAGGAGGTGTGAGCGCAGGTTTTGCAATTCCGGTAGTGGCAGGGGAGGGTGCCAGGATGGGAGGGTATGTTGTTGGGGGACGTGGAACTGACCAGGTAGTCATGGAGGGAACAGTCTTTGCGGAAAGCGGAAATGGGTGGGGAGGGAAATATATCCCTGGTGGTGGGGTCCATTTGGAGGTGGCGGAAATGACGTGGCTTATGCGAAGGTTGGTAGGGTGGAAGGTGAGCACCAGGGGGGGGTTCAGTCCTTATTACGGTTGGAGGGGTGGGGTTTGAGGGCGGAGGGATGGGGTGTGGACGAGATTCGTTGGAGGGCATCTTTAACCACGTGGAAAGGAAATTGCGGTTCCTAAAGAAGGAGGCCCTATGGTGTGTTCTGTGGTGGGACTGGTCCTCCTGGGAGCAGATTCGGCGGAGACAGAGGAATTGGGAATACGGGATGGCATTTTTGCAGGAGGTCGGGTGGGAAGAGGTGTAATCCAGGTCGCTGTGGGAGTCGGTGGGTTTGTAAAAAATGTCCGTGTCAAGTCGATCGTCACAGAATTTTTATGGATGCACAATAGAAAGCATCCTATCCGGATGCATTACAGTGTGGCATGACAACTCTCTGCCCAGAACAGAAACTACAGAGAGTGGTGAACACAGTCCACTCCATCATGCAAATGATCTTTTCATCCATTAACTCCGTCTAAATTTCCCACTGCACTGGGAAAGTAACCAACATAATCAAGGACCCTTCCCACCCTGTTTATACTCTCGTCCACCTCTTCCATTGCCTAGAAGATACAGAAGTTTGAAAATAGATACCAACAGACTTAAGAACAGCTCCTTATCCGTTGTTATGCCATTTAGGAATGGATCTCTCATATATCTTCTTCTCTGCACCTTCTCTGTAGCTGTAAATCAGGATTGGAGGATTTGAGCTACAGGGAGAGGCTGAATAGGCTGGGGCTGGTACAGTTACAACATTGAAAAATGCATCTGGATGGGTATATGAATAGGAAGGGTTTGGAGGGATATGGGCCAAGTGCTGACAAATGGGACTAGATTAGATCAGGATATCTGGTCGGCATGGATGAGTTGGACCGGAGAGTCTTCAGAAGGCTTTTCGTAAGTATTCAGATTGGAAAGGGCAATGTTAGTGAGAATATGGACATACAAGCCACTAGATTAGATGGGATTGAGGTTGACAATGAGGAGGTTTTAGTAATTTTGGAAAATGTGAAATAAGACCCCTGACCCAGATGGGATTTATCCTCAGATTCTCTGAGAAGCCAGGGAGGAGATTGCCGAGCCTTTGGCTTTGATCTTTATGTCATCGTTGACTACAGGGGTAGTGCCAGAAGACTGGAGGATAGCAAATGTTGTTTCCTTGTTTAAGAAGAGGAGTCGGGACAAGTCTGGTAATTATAGGCCTGTAAGCCTTACTTCGATTGTGGGTAAGGTGTTGGAAAAGTTTGTAAGAGATAATCATCTGGAAAGGAATAATTTGATTAGGAATAGTCAACACAGTTTTGTAAAGGGTAGGTCATGCCTCACTAACCTTATTAAGTTCTTCAAGAAGGTGACAAAACAGGTGGATGAAGGTAAAGTGGTTGGTGTGGTGTATATGGACTTCAGTAAGGCGTTCGATAAGGTTCCACATGGTAGGCTATTGCATAAAATATGGAGTTTCGGAATTGAAGGTGATTTAGTGGTTTGGACCAGAAACTGGCTAGCTGAAAGAAGACAGAGGGTGGTGGTTGATGGGAAATGTTCAGCCTGGAGCTCAGTTACTAGTGGAGTGCCGCAAGTATTTGCTTTGGGACCACTGCCGTTTGTCATTTTTATAAATGATCTGGCTGTGGGCGTAGAAGGATGGGTTAGTAAATTTGTGGATGACACTAAGGTAGACAGAGTTGTGGATAGTACCGAAGGATGTTGTGGGCTACACAGGGTCATAGATAAGATGCAGAGCTGGGCCGACAAGTGCCAAATGGAGTTTAATGCGAAAAAGTATGAGGTAGTTTACTTTGGAAGAAGTAACAGGAATAAAGAGTACTAGGCTAATGGTAAAATTCTTGGCAGTGTAGATGAACAGAAAGATCTCGGTGTCTAGGTACAGAAATCCCTGAAAATCGCAACCCAGGTTGATAGGGTTGTTAAGAAGGCATATGATGTGAATGGCATTTGTTAGTAGGGGGATAGAGTTTCGGAGCCATGAGGTTATGCTTCAGCTGTACTACACTGGAAAGGCCGCACTTGGAGTATTGTGTGCAGTTCTGGTCACTGCATTATAGGAAGGATGTGGAAGGTTTGGAAAGGGTTCAGAGGAGGTTTACCAGGATGTTGCCAGATATGGAAAGAAGGCCTTATGAGGAAAGACTGAGGGAACTGAAGTTGTTTTTGTTGGAGAGGTGACTTAATCGGGACTAATAAGATATTCAGAGGGTTAGATAGGGTGGACAGTGAGAGCGTTTTTCCTCAGGTGGTGAAGGCTAACATGAGGCGACATAGCTTTAAATTGAGGGGTGATAGATTTAGGACAGATATTAGGGGTAGTTTATTTAGTCAGAGAGTAATAGGGGCATGGAACGGCCTGCCTGCAACAGTAGTAGACTCACCGACATTAAAGGCATTTAAATGGGAATTAGACATACAAATGGATAATAATGGAACGGTGTGGGTTAGATGGGCATCAGATTAATTTCACAGGTCGGCACAACATTGAGGGCTGAAGGGCCGGTACTGCGCTGTAATGTTCTGTGTCTGTTTCCGTGCTGAACATCTTTATGACTCTATAGCATAGTATTCTGCATTCTGTTCTATTACCCTGATGTACATATATAAGGAATGATTTGTCTGGTTAGCACACAAAACAATACTTTTCACTATATCTCAGTACATGTGACAATAATAAATCAAGTCAAACGAAATCAGGTACACCTGGTTCTGAATTGTACAGTGGTCTTCACAAATGTATTAACTCAAATCATTTCCAATTCTGACACAGTGGTCAACATGTAGCTATCTAAGACATAGAAAATAGGAGCAGGAGTAGGCCATTCAGCCCTTCCAGTCTGTCATGCCATTCAATATGAACATGGCTGATCATCCAACTCACTTCTCCCATATGTCCTTTGATCTCTTTAGCACAAGGACTATATCCAATTCCTTCTTGAATATGTTCTGACCTCGACTGCTTTCTGTGGTGGTAAATTCCATAGGCTCACCATTCTCCTCATCTCAGTCCTAAATGATTTACTTCACATCCTTAGAATGGTCTGGCAAACCTTTGTGCATTCTCTAGGTAAAAACAATGACTGCAGATGCTGGAAACCAAAGTCTAGATTAGAGTGGTGCTGGAAAAGCACAGCAGTTCAGGCAGCATCCGAGAAGCAGTAAAATCGACGTTTCAGGCAAAAGCCCTTCATCAGGAATACAGGCAGAGAGCCTGAAGTGTGGAGAGATAAGTGAGAGGAGGGTGGGTGTACAATAGGTGAGTGGGGGAGGGAATGAAGGTGATAGGTCAGAGAGGAGGGTGGAGTGGATAGGTGGAAAAGAAGATAGGCAGGTAGGACAAGTCATGGGGACAGTGCTAAGCTGGAAGTTTGGAACTGGGGTGAGGTGGGGGAAGGGGAAATGAGGAAACTGTTGAAGTCCACATTGATGCCCTGGGTTGAAGTGTTCCGAGGCGGAAGATGAGGTGGTGAGGGAGGCCCAGGACCTCCATGTCCTTGGCAAAGTGGGAGGGGGAGTTGAAATGTTGGGCCACAGGGCGCTGTGGTTGATTGGTCCCCTCCAAAGCCAGAACATCCTTCCTTAGATAAGGAGACCAAATTGCACTTAATATCCAGGTGTGATCACGGAAAGACCTTCTATAATTGCAACAAGACACCCTGTCCTTTACTCTATTCCTTTCATTATGAAGGCCAACATATTATTTGTTTTCTTTACTGCCTGCATGGTTACCTTCCTCTGAAGATTTCAGCTCTCCCTATTTCTGTAACTTTCTGCAGCTAGACTCACTCATCCCCTTATTCCAGCCTTTTGTGCAGTTTTACCGCCCTTTGTTCTACTTTTGATAGCCTTGCCTTCACCTACCCATGACCTAATCTCAGGAATTCATTCTTTAAACCTTTGCCTCACCTGCTCCCTCTCTGTCTTAAGACACTAAATACTCATATCTCTTTAACCAAGCTTTTGGAAACCTTTCCTAGTATCTCCTTTTATGTGTCCATTTTTAAAAATCGTTTCTCCTCTTGCAAACTTTTAATGGTTCTCATAGTTTTCTGATTTAAATGCACTTGGATGTCTACAGTTGAGATTCAAATGCCATATCTCTTTCTGTCCCAATTCCACCCGTCTGAATCCTTTCTCTCCTTCCAGTTTTGATTTGTCCAACGCCCTCCCGTGGATCTCCTGGATACACAAATATGGACAGGTCAAAGTTGCGAGTGTCTACATGCTATGCTTCACCAAGTCTTGGTCATCACTTTGGTGAGTGCTTGAGTCATCAGATTCAATTCAAAATCCTTGTTCTTAATTAAAAATCTTCTCACGGACTTTCCCCAGCCCACTGGCCCCCGTCTTACATCCTATCCCATTCCAACATGAAGAGATTTGTAAATTAAGGTAAATATTTTATCCAGACCTTCCATCCAATATCTAACTTGCCATCCTGTCCAATCGGGCCTTAATGTTCCACCCCACTTAACATTGGTGACACTTAACATTCTCTTGAAATTGCTTCGCAGGTTGTCGCAAACCACTAGATAATAATCAACGAAAAGGTAAGAACCACATTCTCAGGGAAACACATCGTCAGTGAATGTTGGCTTTGGCAGCATTTCCCATATCTTGATGAAAGAAAATGTACTGCCAATATTGTGGAGGGGAGGTTAATGGAACCAGACGGGAGATCCAATGGCAGGAGTTTCTCACGCAAACTGGAGGAACAGCATCTCATCTTCCATCTAGGCATGTTACAGCCTGCCAGTCTCAACGTTGAATTCAACAACTTCAGATGATTATCCCATCTCGACCCGTTTTCATTCTGCTCCGTAATTTTATTTTTTCACTGTTCTGTACCTCTTATTTCTTGATTGTTGCTCTTTCTCTCACTCCCCACTCTCTCACCACCTTTTTCCTCTCCTCTTCCCCCTTTGCTACCCTTCTCCCCTGTTTTCCATTTTGCATCTGCTTCACCCATCCCCCTCCATATTTTGTCACATAGCATCTGCTTCAGCCTTGGTCACTCACAGCTCCTCTCCCTATAATCTCTCTATGCACTGTCATTATCACCTCTTTCTTGCTACCTTTGGCTTCTGGAGCCATGACTCACCTTCTCTCAGCCTGGTATAAATACCTCCCTATTTCTCCCTTTTTTTAGCTTTGACAAAGGGTGAGTTAGACTCGAAAAGTCAGCTCTTTCCTCTCCTTACAGATGCTGCCAGACCTGCTGAGATTTTCCAGCATTTTCTCTTTTGGTTTCAGATTTCAGCATCCGCAGTAATTTGCTTTTAGGCAGAAGTTTCTCCATTGCTGATCTTTCAGCCAAGATGTAGTGGCTCATGGGTATGTAAGGCTCTTCAACTTCTTTCGTACTGTTACCAAGATTACCCAGACATCTGTTGGTCCCACTTTAGAGACTATAGTCTGAGATTATGCTCTGGATTCCCAGTGATTATGTTATCAGATGATGCAGTTTGGCTCCTCCAACCCATAGAATGACCAATTCCAGGAAAGGCACAGATCACACCATTACAGAAGGTAACTAGCTTTATAGAAAACATTTGATCTATGCAATCCAATTGATAGCTGGAGAGATATTTTCCAGGGTATTTTTCCATTATCAATCCAGGTGTTTTATCTTCGCAAAAAAACAATACTTGGTCGAGGAGGTGGCTAAAGAGTAAAGTGGCTTATCACAAACTTGCAGACACCAGCATGAACCAGATCCTTCTCTACTCCATGTTTTTGCAAACCAATATTCAGCATTTACAGATGCATGGACTTTCTTCACCCGTATCCTGTGAACAAGTTGGGGATTGTCCAATCATTGTGGACTCTTGGAAAAATTACATACAATCGACAATCAAAATTGGTTTCAAGAATTTTATTAAAAATACATTGGGCACAGTGAATATGCTAGGAGCTTAAAATATGTATAACACAAAACAAAATCTTTGTATCCACAGCTCAATGAATGAAGACGAATATGTTAAACAAATCTTTAAGTCAAACACAGTGACATCATCATGCAAAATGACCCACAAACATGACTGTTGACACTTTTGGCTATGAATATATCTCTGCTTTCCGTTCCCATTGAGAAGTTATGGTTTGTTTAGGTGATAAAACAATCACACCTCAGAATACCACATAGCACTTTGCAAGTTTTGCAGTGTGGGAAACATGGCGTACAGGTTGTGGGCTTATATTGGGTGACGATATGAGTTTTGGAGCCATGAGGTCATGGTACTACTGTAAAAACTCTGGTGCAGCTGCACTTGGAGTATTGCACATAATTCTGGTCGTCCCATTATAGAAAGGATATGGAAACACTGGAAAGGGTGCATAGGAGATTTACTATGATGTTACGTAAAAACAATGACTGCAGATGCTGGAAACCGGAGTCTAGATTAGAATAGATCTGGAAAAGCACAGCAGTACAGGCAGCATCCGAGGAGCAGTAAAATCGACATTTTGGGCAAAAGCCCTTAATCAGGAACACAGGCAGAGAGCCTGAAGTGTGGAGAGATAAATGAGAGGAGGGTGGGGGTGGGGAGAAAGCAGCATAGAGTACAATAGGTGAGTGGGGGAGGGGATGAAGGTGATAGGTCAGAGGGGAGGGGGTGGAGTGGATAGGTGGAAAAGAAGATAGGCAGGTAGGACAAGTCATGGGGACAGTGCTGAGCTGGAAGTTTGGAACTGGGGTGAGGTGGGGGAAGGGGAAATGAGGAAGCTGTTGAAGTCCACATTGATTCCCAGGGGTTGAAGTGTTCTGAGGCAGAAGATGAGGTGTTCTTCCTCCAGGCGTCTGGTGGTGAGGGAGCGGCGGTGAAGGAGGCCCAGGACCTCCATGTCCTCGGCAGAATGTGAGGGGGAGTTGAAATGTTGGGCCACAGAGCGGGTGTGGGTTGATTGGTGCGGGTGTCCCAGAGATGTTCCCTAAAGCGTTCTGCTATGAGGCGTCCAGTCTCCCCAATGTAGAGGAGACCGCATTGGGAGCAACAGATACAATAAATGACATTGGTGGATGTGCAGGTAAAACTTTGATGGATGTGGAAGGCTCCTTTAGGGCCTTGGATGGAGGTGAGGGAGGAGGTGTGGGCGCAGGTTTTGCAATTCCTGTGGTGGCAGGGGAAGGTGCCAGCATGGGAGGTGGATTGTAGGGGGGTGTGGACCTGACCAGGTAGTCATAGAGGGAACGGTCTTTTGGAAGGCAGAAAGGGGTGGGGAGGGAAATATATCCCTGGTGGTGTGGTCTGTTTGGAGGTGGCGGAAATGTCTGCGGATGATTTGGTTTATGCGAAGGTTGGTAGGATGGAAGGTGAGCACCAGGGGCGTTCTGTCCTTGTTGCAGTTGGAGGAGTGGTGGCTGAGGGCGGAGGTGCAGGATGTGGATGAGATGCGTTGGAGGGCATCTTTAACCACGTGGGAAGGGAAATTGCGGTCTCTAAAGAAGGAGGCCATCTGGTGTGTTCTGTGATAGAACTGGTCCTCCTGGGAGCAGATCCGGCGGAGGCGGAGGAATTGGGAATACGGGATGGCATTTTTGCAGGAGGTAGGATGGGAAGAGGTGTAATCCAGGTAGCTGTGGGAGTCGGTGGATTTGTAAAAATGTCGGTGTCATGTCGGTCATCATTAGTGGAGATGGAGAGGTCCAGAAAGAGGAGGGAGGTGTCAGAGATGGTCCAGGTAAATTTAAGGTCAGGGTGGAATGTGTTGGTGAAGTTGATGAATTGCTCAACCTCCTCGCAGGAGCATGAGGTGGCGCCAATGCAGTCATCAATGTTGCGGAGGAAGAGGTGGGGAGTGGTGCCGGTGTAATTACGGAAGATAGACTATTCTACGTAGCCAACAAAGAGACAGGCATAGCTGGGGCCCATACGGTTGCCCATGGCTACCCCTTTGGTCTGGAGGAAGTTGGAGGATTCGAAGGAGAAATTGTTAAGGGTGAGGACCAGTTCGGCCAAACGAATGAGTGTGTCGGTGGAAGGGTACTGTTGGGGACGCCGGGAGAGGAAGAAACGGAGGGCTTGGAGGCTCTGGTCATGGCGGATGGAGGTGTAGAGAGATTGGATATCCATGGTGAAGATGAGGCATTGGGGGCTGGGGAAACGGAAGTCTTGGAGGAGGTGGAGGGCGTGGGTGGTGTCTCGAACATATGTGAGGAGTTCCTGGACTAGGGGGGATAGGACAGTGTCGAGGTAGGTAGAAATGAGTTCAGTGGACAGGAGCATGCTGAGACAATGGGTCAGCCAGGGTGGTCAGCCTTGTGGATCTTGGGAAGGAGGTAGAACCGGGCAGTGCGGGGTTCCCGGACTATGAGGTTGGAAGCTGTGGGTGGAAGATCTCCTGAGCTGATGAGGTTCTGTATGGTCTGGGAGATGATGGTTTGGTGATGGGGGGGTGGGGTCATGGTTGAGGGGGCGGTAGGAAGAGGTGTCCTCGAGTTGGCGTTTGGCTTCAGCGGTGTAGAGGTCAGTGCGCCAGACTACCACTGCGCCCCCTTTATCTGCTGGCTTGGTGGTGAGGTCAGGATTGGAGCAGAGGAATTGGAGGGCTGCACGTTGTGAGGGTGAGAGGTTGGAGTGGGGGAGGGGGGTAGACAGGTTGAGGCAATTAATGTCCCGGCAGCAGTTGGAAATGAAGAAGTCGAGGGCAGGTATTAGGCCAGCACGGGGTGTCCAGGTGGATGGTGTGTGTTGGAGTGGGCGAAGGGGTCCTCGGAAGGTGGGTGGGAGTCCTGATTGTGAAAGTAAGCTCAGAGGCGGAGGCAGCAGAAGTGTTCGACGTCACGGCGTGTATTAAATTCATTGATGCGTGGGCGGAAGGGGATGAAGGTGAGTCCTTTGCTGAGGACTGATCATTTGTCCTCAGTGAGGGGGAGATCTGGAGGGATGGTGAAAGCTCGGCAGGGCTGGAAGCTGGGATCTGGTGTGGGTGTAGAGCTGGGAGTGGAGGTGGAGCCTGTAACTGGAGAGAGTGTGGTGATGGGGGGAATGGGGGTAGAGTCAAGAGAAGGAGTGGTGTTCCCCTCAGGGTTCTGGGTGGGCAGGGATGGTGACAGTGGGATCTGTGGGGGGGCATGTCAGCAGAATGCAGGTGAGTGGCGTTGGTGGGGGTGGAAGTGGTGGCAAACATGGCAGTCGGGGGGGCAGAAGTCACTGAGCGTGTGACATCAGCGATGATATGAGGGGTGGAAGTGATGTCACGTGTGGTGCATGAGGAATTGTGAGGGACGGAAGTGGCTGTGGAAGTGGCCATGATGGGGGTGGAAGTGACATCAATCAGCGTGGGGGTGGCAGCTCCACCAGCCACATGGCTAATGGATTCCAAGTAGTGCCAGAGGCCGGGGGAATCTTCTGGAATGGTTGAGGAGCGCTGGTTATGGAGGTGGATAGATAAAAGTTTGTTGTACTTACAGTTTTTGATGTTTGAGATGGAGTTGAAATACTGTTTGTTGAGAGTATGAATTCTCCTGAGGATGTAGTACAGAGTGGGTCCTTTGCAATTCTGAGAGAGTGTGGCCCTCAGCTGAGGCAGGGCTGACTGTAGAGAGGTTAGGTGCTGGCGCATTGCTGCAAGCGTGGAGCGGAGGATCTTGAAGGAGAACTGTTGCTGGTGTTATTGAATCTGTAGTCTGTGCTGTTTGTCCTGTTTGGGTCCGAACTCTGCTGGTTTAAAGGTGGTCTGGAGTTTGTGTGGGATGAGTTGGTTACGGAGGCAGGCACTGAGGAAGCAAATGTGGCTGTAGTGGCGAGTTTGTTTGGAAGCCTGGAATGGAGGGAAGGTCTTATGAGGAAAGGCTGAGGGACGTGAGGCTGTTTTCGTTCGAGAGAAGAAGGTTGAGAGGTGACTTAATTGAGACATATAAGATATTCAGAGGATTAGACAGGGTGGACAGTGAGAGCCTTTTTCCTCAGATGGTGATGGCTAGCATGAAGGGACATAGCTTTAAATTGAGGGGCGATAGATATAGGACAGGTGTCAGAGGTAGTTTCTTTACTCAGAGTGTAGTGGTGGTGTGGAATGCACTGCCTGCAACAATAGTAGACTCACCAACTTTAAGAGCATTTAAATGGTCAGTGAATAAATATATGGATGGTAATAGAAGAGTGTAGGCTAGATGGGCTTCAGATCGGTTTCACATATCGGCATAACATCGAGAGCCTGTACTGTGCTGTAATGTATGTTTTATGTTGATCCACACATAGCAAACTCCCACAAAGAGCTGTGTGGTAATGAGCAGATTTCCTGTGCTTTTTTATGTTGCCATTTGAGGGATAAATAGCAACTGAGACCCTGGGGAGAATTTCCTTGTCCATAATGCCACTTTACATTCATCTGAGAGACCAGGTGAGGTATCAGATGACCACTTCACCTGGAAGGCAGCACCCTCCTGTCGGTGCAGCTCTCCCCCAGTTCTGTATTGGAGAATTTTACAGTCTCTGGTCTTCAACCAACGACCACCTGATTGAGAAACAATACTGATGCCCATTGAGTCAAGTGAAACTAGCTGTGCTTGAAAGGGGTCTATCCCAACCCTTTCCTTCTGCTTGCCCTGTCCAAATGCAGACTCAAATACGCACGTGAATCCTCTACTGACCACAATGGAGATAATTTGAGCTATGAAGTAATTAGTGCTTTGTGGTTAGATTACTGGCTGAGCAATCCAGTAACCTAGATTAATGATCAGGTAAGACCTGAGTTCAAACCCCACCACAATAGTTGGGTACATGTACATCCAATAAATAAATCTGGAATAAGAATTTACTATCCATAATCGTGACCAGATTGGTAGAAAAGTCAACCTGTCACTAATGACCTTTGGGGAAGGATAGCTGCTAATCTTACCCAGTCTGACCCATATACAATGCCAAACCCACAGTGATGTGGATGACTCTTGGCCTAATACACTGCTCAAGCAAGGGGAGGTAGTGGTATGTGGTAATATCACTGGCAATCCATTGCATTAGGCTAATGCTCTGAGTACATGGGTTCAAATCCCAGCATGGCAGGTGGTGGTGGTTAAATGAGTAAATCTGGAGTTATAAAAGCAAAGGCGATCATGACAATGTTTCGCTGTAGGAACCCATCTAGTTGACCAATGTCCTTAATGGAATGAAAGTTCTGCCCTTAATCAGTGTGCCAAACATGTGGCTACAGACCCACAGCAATGTGGCTAACACCTGCATATATTGCCCATCCCTAAGTGTCCAGTGGGCCGTTAATTAGGGATGGGCAACAAATGCTGGACCTGGCCAGTCATCCCGACATCCCATAACAGAACAAAAGGAAACAAAATGTTAAAGAGTGGGGCAAAAGAAGCTATCGCTTGTCAGCATAGAGCCACAGAGATGTACAGCATGGAAACAGACAGTTCGGTCCAACCCGTCCAGATATCCCAACTCAGTCTAGTCCCAACTGCCAGCACCTGGCCCATATCCTTCCAAACCCTTCCTATTCATATACCCATCCAAATGCCTCTTAAATGTTGCAATCGTACTAGCCTTCCTCTGGCAGCTCATTCCATACACGCACCCCCCTCTGCATGACAAAGTTGCTCCTTAGGAGCAATGCTCACATCCTGTGAATGAACAGGAAAATTTTGAAAATGGCTTTGCTTCCCCAAAACATTTCTCTGGCCTGTGGGCTGCTTATTTGTTAACAACAGCCAGAGGGCCTCAAATTTGGCCAGGACCACGGTTTCTTGGCACATTCCATGTACATTGTGTTTCCAAGTCCCAGTGCCAGGAAATTTGGACAGATTCCTCCATTGCATCTGCAGCCCCAAAGGCATATCAGGTCTTTAAAATTCCTCCATTCAGACCACCAACAGTAAATTCTGGGAGAATGCTTTTAAAACATCTTTTTTGAGGGGGTTGTGCTGGAGAAAATGGAATCAGATTTTTAAAAAGTGACAGCAGGTCACACTGTAAGTGTGGAGCTGAATTCAGATAGCGGAGAAAATGAAATCGGACTAAACTGGGAAATGGTGGAATGTCAGAGGAAATCACATGGGTTGGCAGGTACATGGGCATTGTTTTGGTAACAGAGAGCCTAAAAATAGCGTAAAAATTAAAATCCAGAAATGTTTCATTTAAAAGAAAAGGAAATCGAAATCTTGCCTGTGATTTCTTGCTCCTTCGATTCATTGTAGCCATTCAGCTAAAACGCTCACGACAACAACAACCTGAATTGTTACAGCACCTCAAACATTGCAAAACGTCCCTATGGTGTTCCACAGCTTTGTCAGTAAATAAACTCTAACCAACGAGTTGCGAAAGGAAATATTTGGACAGGCGACCAAAAGCTGGGTTCAAAGTGGTAAGGTTGTAAGAAACAGGAAAATGAGGAGGAGAAAGGTGGAGAGGTTTTGGGTTAGGAATTCTGAGCTCAGGTCCTATGCAACTGAAGACCCAGCATTGGTGGACTGCTGGAAGATGGGAATAGGCATAAAGCTGGGCCTGGAGATCATAGAAGATCAGGTTGTTGGGCTGGGTAGTTGATATGTTTTGTAGCACTGGATGAAATGACTGGGATCAGGAGAGGTGATTTGAAGATGAGGATGTAACCACAATTAATTACATTGATACATTAGAATGTTGGCAGGTATATTCAAAACGAATGGTCTTTATTTGCAGTCATTCCTCCAAAACAGCCTATTTGTGCTGTTGTGCATGGGCCAATCAAGGAGCCCTGGCTGACAGATATAAAAGGAGTGTCAGAGAATCTCCTCATCCTAGGCACTGGCTCTGAGCTGGCTGGTACTATATACATGTGACTAAAGGGTGACCTTGTGACGGGATACAATTATTTCACACACCAAAATTATTGCCTCTATGCAATTATTTCACACACCAAAAACATAAGTAATCAATCATTCAAAATCCGTGAGCAAAACTTGCCTATCAGCGACCACTTTCACTTCCCTGACAATCTTGCTCTCTGACCTGCTTCCCCACAACACTGAGCAAAGGGAGGATGAACAGGTTGACAACATCCATCAGGTGGAGGTACAGGAGGAGTGCGCATCATCTGGGGAGACTGGCTGGGAGGGGGACACATCTACACATCCTCCTCCCTTCCACACTGAGCAACTACCCATTAACCTCCCCCATCAACGCCTGGGAGAAAGTGAGGACTGCAGATGCTGGAATTCAGTCAAATTGTGCTGGAAAAGCGCAGCCGCTCAGTCAGCATCCGAAGAGCAGGAGAGTCAACGTCTCCAGCATAAGCTCATTCCTGATGAAGAGCTTATGCTTGAAATGTCGACTCTCCTGCTCCTTGGACGCTACCTGACCGGCTGCGCTTTTCCAGTGCCACACTTTTTGACACCCATCAACGCCTGGCCCCGGTTTGCAGAACATCTCGTCTTTGTCAGTAAGTTATAATAGACTGCAATTGCTTTTAATGTTTTATTCTATTAATATTAACTTTTATTTCACAAGTTTTAGCGTTTATTATTTTGACCCAAACAAAACCCCAGAAATAACAGGCAAAAAGTCATAATCTTGTGGCCTGGGAACCTAACCCTATTTTTAAGCATATGTTATTAAACTCTGCACTCGCTAATTCATCATTCCCAGGGTTTTCAGAAACAGAACCCTCATGGATACAGAGGAATGACTGTATAGTCAAAGTGTTTAGCAATGACTCTGCAGACTGTAATATTCTGCTGACCACCTACACTATGGGATTTATTTTTCTGAACCATTTTTTTTTCCTCAGTTAATATCTGTCGCCTCTTCCCTGATTTCCAGTTCTTTTACTTGGAGAGCAACACATCAGTTGTTCCCATTGGGAATTCCATTAATACGCAATCATCCTCTTTATAACAAGTTCAGCAGTTCAGTCTAATGGCTCTTGGACCCATTTGGAAAGATTCCTCAGAGGCTTGTTCTTACTTGCTTCAATGTCTAACTGCTGTCAGTCTCTGGTACTTTGTGGTTAAGATGCAATAATTGAAAGCCAAAGCTGTACTCACTGCTCAGAATGAAAGAGTCTCTTTCTCAGCGTCAAAATGCCACAAAAAGCTCCATAGCCATTGAAATTCTGTTTACAGTGTTGTAATACATGAAAAGACATCTTGGTTAAGTTATTGGTCAGGCCACAGAAAACTTTCCCTTGCCCATTCTCGAATAGCATTTTTGTTACATCCTCTCAAAAGGGCAGATAATAGCTCAGTTTAGTGTCACATCCAAAAGACAGCACCCCTGACAGTACAGCCTTCCCTCAATACTGCACTTCTATGGCCAAATCTGTGGTCTTATTCTGGCTCAGGTGAGAGTGTGACCCACTAAGCCACAAGTTGTCAACCAGGTGAAACAGCAGATATGTGAACTTATAAAGCATCTTTCAGTCAATTAGGTAGTTTTGAAGGGTAATCAGTCTAGTATTGCTTTTATTCATTCATGGGATGTGGGCATCGCTTGCTGGACAGTATTTATTGCCCATCCCTAAATGCTCAGAGGATAGTTAAGAATCGCTGTGGGTCTAGAGTCTCACATAGACCAGATCAAGTAAAAGACAGCAGATTTCCTTTCCTTAAAAGGATATTAGTGACCAGATGGGTTTTAAAACAATCGTTTCTTGGTCACCATTAGATTAGATTTAATTTTTTTCTGAATTTAAATTTCATCATCAAACCCCTGTCCCCAGAACATTAGAACTAGGGTTCTGGTGACATTATCAATACGCTACTGTGTCACCAACAGAAAATGTACCACTTTCTGCACAGTAAGCTGCCACAAACAGCAAAACAATTAATGAGCAGAATGAATATGGGCAGAAAGTTGTTTTTTTTTCCCTTCTGGCTAACACTCCAGCAAGAAAACCATCTTAAAACAGATTTACTTGAGTTAATTTTAGCTGAAATAATCTATCCTTCAGAATCAATATTGAGAGACTGTCCTTGTTCTTTTCATGAAATAACGTAACCCAGTCACTACGTGTAATAAATTATGTGGAGTTAAACTAATGCCTGTGAAAGCCCAGTGTATATTTTTGCACTATTAAGAGGCGAAAACATTAATAATCCTCACAGGATATCAGCCTCTGCTCACTTCCTACTTCCTCTTTCAGTTCCAATGATGACCTCTCAGTTAGTTTCACTGAGTCTGTCTACATGTTGCAGTCTGATGGAGATACATTGTATTTGGCAAATAGGGACAATATTAAGAAGGCTTCCACTCTGAAAACACATACACACTCTGTCCAGCCAACATATCTGCTTCACTTTCCGGGTGGACATTCCTGTAAGGAGGATGCCAGAGGGGTTCCAGTGACTCATTGCACCAATCCCAATCCTTACTTCATGTCAAATAGATATATTACATGTGTACAGAAATTTCCTCCAGTTAAAACTGGGTACCTGTGAATAGAAACAGAGAATATTCATGAGCTGAAGAACAATGGTTTGTCATTTTTGGTTCAATGTTTACCATCCAAATAAAACATACTGGTTTAAACTATATCTTTTCCCCCAAAGTCTTGCACTTTCTAACATTTTATGATTTCCGCCAGGTTTAAGCCCCTTCTCTGTAAATGAGTAGAGGCGTAACATTTGCAAACCATCACCTTTAAATCGCGCACTAAATGAACCATTGCTTTCTTTAAGGTTCCCCATTGTTCCTTGGTGAGTTATCCACTTCATAGAATCTCTGAAGTGTGGAAGCAGGCCATCCAGCCCATTGAGTCTACACCAACCCTCCCAAAGAGCACCCATCCAGATCTACCCTATCCCTGTTAGTCTGCATTAGTATGCTAATCCACTGAGCCTGCACATCTTTGGACTGTGGGAGGAAACTGGAGTATCCAGAAGAAATCCACATAGACAAGGGAAGTACGTGCAAACTCCACACAGACAGTCACCTGAGGGTGGAATCGGACTTGGGGCCCTGGCGCCTTGGGACTTGAGTTTTAACCAGAGTCACCACACTTATTTTTAATTCCCATTCACTTGAGTCAGGTTCCTTTACAACTAAATGAAATAATTCCTCCTCAAGATAAAAGTACATTTACACTTGATTCATCCTTGTCCATAACTGTTCTAATTATGTTTATGGTCACTGTTCCCCAAATGCTCCTCCATTGAAACATATGCCACTCACTTCATTTTAATCCTTAGAATTAAACCTAGAAATTCTTCCTTTCTCTTTGAGTTGCAAACAAACTGATTAACAAACTTCCTTTGTAGACACATTTGCCCTTAATACTGTTACAATCGCAATTAGATTAGGTGAAGTCTCCCACTATCACCTCCCTATGGTTCTGGCATCTTTCCATAATTTGCCTGTAACATTGGTGACATATCCTAGATGTCCACTCATAGTATCTCAGCTATTTTTCCATAATTCCAAACAAATAAATTCAGTTTTGATCCCCTTATTCTGATCTAGTGTTTCTCTCTTCTAATTACTACTGCCTTGTCCACCTCCTTTTCCTTTCCAGAATAGCTTGCAGCCAGGAATATTTTTCCCAATCATTTCCCTTCTTTTAGGCAAATCTCTCTTCTTGTCACCACACCACTATGTCACTAGCATAGACCATTTGACCAAGGAGCAGGAGAAAGCCATTGGCCCACGGAATCAGTTCTGCTATGAAATAACTTCCCAGAGGCTGGTATAAGTCACCCTTTATTTACATGTGCAGAGTCGTTGACACCACATCTCATCCCTCAGAGCCAGCTCTCAGAGTGATCAGAACATCTGACCCTCCTGTTTATATTCGTCAGCCAGGACTCCCTAATTGGCTGTTAACCTGGTACAATCAGGGAACTCCTATTCTATAAGTCAAGAGTGTGGTGTCGGAAAAGCACAGCAGGTCAGGCAGCATCCGAGGAGCAGGAAAATCTATGTTTTGGGCAAATGGCTTTTACCCGAAACGACGATTTTCTTGCTCCTCGGGTGCTGCCTCACCTGCTTTTCCAGCACCACACTCTTGACTCTAATCTCCAGCATCTGCAGTACTCACTTTCATCCCATATTCTATAAGGTCCACCTGGCTGACTTCACTCCAATCACTACATGCCATTCAATGGGATCAGGACGGATCTGACAATCCACTTTCCTATCTTTTTCCCAGAACCCTTGATTCCCTCATCAATTAAAAATCTGTCTGATTTAGTCTTGAATGTACTTATTACCCAGCCTCAATAGTGCTTTGTGCTAAATCCACAAATTCATTATTCTCGGAGAGAAGAAATTCCTCCTCATCTCTGTCTTAAAAGGGCAATCTCTCACTCTGCGCTTATGCCCTCTGGTCCTATACTCTCTCAGAGGGGGAAACAACCCAGAATCATAGAATACCCACAGTGTGGAAGCAGGACATACAGCCCATCAAGTCCATACTGACCCTCTGAAGAGAATCCCACTCAGACCTACCCCATCCCTATAACCCTGTATATCCAATCCTAACCCAGCTTGCCTGCATTTCCTTGGACACAATGGGTAATTTAGAATGACCAATTCATCTAACCTACACACCTTTGGACTGTGAGATGAAACTAAAACCCCGGTAGGAAACCCATGCAGACATGGGGAGAATGTGCGAAGTCCACACAGACAGTCACCTGGGAAGGAATCAAACCCGGGTCCCCAGTGCTGCGAGGCAGCAGTGCTAACCTCTGAGAGACCGTACCAACTCTCTGTATCTACCTTGTGAAATCCCCTAAGAATCTTGTATGTTTCAAAAAAGTCACCTCTCACTCTTCCATATTCCAACAAGTACAGGCTCAACCTATTCATCCACTCATGATAAAACAGCCCCTCCACTCCTGGGATAAACCTAGTGAACTTTCTTTGGACTTCACAGGCCAGCAGATCTATTGGAATAGCACAGCTCCAATACTAGAAAAACTAGGTAAAGAAACTAGACATTAGATAAGGTGTTCAAATGAGCCATGATTGTACTGAATGGCAGGATAGGCTTGACATGCTGAATGGCCTACTTGTATTCCTATGTTCCTATAGGCTGAGCTAGATTAGATTAGATTCCCTACAGTATAGAAACAGGCCCTTCGGCCCAACAAGTCCACACTGACCCTCTGAAGAGTAACCCACCCAGACCTATTTCCCTCTGACTAACCCACCTAACACTATGGGCAATTTAGCTTGGCCTATGCACCTGATCTGCACATCTTTGGATTGTGAGAGGAAATCAGAGCACCTGGAGGAAACCCACGCAGACACAGGGAGAATGTGCAAACTCTACGCAGACAATTGACTGAAGCTGGGATTGAACCTGGGTGCCTGGCGCTGTGAGGCAACAATGCTAATCACTGAGCCACCGTACCGCCCAACTTAGACTTAGTGAGAGAGGCTTGTTTGAAGTATGAATGTCTGGACAGGGTTGACCTGAATGGCTTGTTTCTGAGCTGTACCTTCTGTGCAATTACATCCAATTGGTAACTTAAAAGTGACTTACCCCATTATCAGTTGTTGACTTTATGTAAGAGATTCTTGATTTTCAAGGATGAATTGGCCTTGTTGTTCAATCCCTTCCCTGTGCAACACCAATCAGAGGGTTAATTATCGTCATAAAGCAGGCGTTTTTGTAAGATTTTCAGTAGATTGTAGATTGCAATAGAAGGTGCTTTCAGACTGAATTATTTGTTTTCATTAAATTCAGCAATGTTTCAGTAACAATTTAGTGCAATTTCATATTGAAGCTTCGGTTGTAGGTGAAGAGGCAGAAGAGCAAGAAGTGAGGGAATGGAAGGGTTAGCCATCACAGTCTGGATAATGGTGAGGCATGGAGACTGGTTTAGCTCAGTTGGTTGGACAGTTGGTTTGCAAAGCAGTGTGATGCCAACAGCATGGGTTCAATTTCTACACTGGCTGAGGTTATCATGAAGGACTCTTCTTCTCAATCTCTCCCCTGTGGTGGCCCTCAGGTTAAATCACCAGCAGTTGTTCCTGTGGTCTGGTAAGACAAAGGTGACTTAAGACATGGAATGAGTGATACCTTGCTACCCATCTACAGAATTATAGGATAGCACAGCATGTTATCTACCTAGACTTCCAAAGGGCCTTTGATAAGGTGCCTCATGGGAGGCTGTTGAGTAAGGTGAGGGCCCATGGTGTTAGAGGTGAGCTACCGGCATGGATTAAGGATTGGCTGTCTGACAGAAGGTAGAGAGTTGGGATAAAAGGTTCTTTTTCAGAATGGCAGGTAGTGACAAGTCGTGTCCCACAGGGTTCACTATTGGGGCCAAAGCTGTTCACCTTATATATTAATGATCTGGATGAAGGGACTGGGACCATTCTGGAGAAGTTTGCCGATGATACAAAGTTGGTGGACAGCAGGTAGTTCTGAGGAGGTGGGGATGCTGCAGAAAGATTTAGACAGTTTAGGAGAGTGGTCTAGGAAATGGCTAATGAAATTCAATGTGAGCAAGGACGAGGTCTTGCACGTTGGAAAAAAGAATACAGGCATGGACTATTTTCTAAATGGTGAGAAAATTCATAAAGCCAAAGTACAAAGGGATCTGGGATTGCTCGTCCAAGATTCTCTAAAGGTTAAGAAAGCAAATATATGTTGGCATTTATCTCAAGAGGGTTGGAATATAAAAGCAGCGATGTGCTACTGAGACTTTATAAAGCTCTGGTTTGGCCCTATTTGGAATACTGTGTCCAATTTTGGGCCTCACACCTCAGGAAGGACATACTGGCAACAGAGCATGTTCAGCGAAGATTCACACAGATGATCCTGGGACGGTAGGCCGAATATATGATGAACGGCTGAAGATCCTGGGATTGTATTCATTAGAGTTTAGAAGGTTGAGGGGAGATCTAATAGAAACTCACAAGATAATGCATGGCTTAGAAAGGGTGGACGCTGGGAATTTGTTTCCGTCAGATGGGGACACTAGGACCCGTGGGTACAGCCTTAGAATTAGAGGGGGTCAAGTTAAAACGGAAATGAGGAGACATTTCTTCAGCCAGAGAGTGGTGGGCCTGTGGAATTCATTACCACGGAGCGCAGTGGAGGCCGGGACATTAAATGTCTTCAAGGCAGAGATTAATCAATTCTTAATCTCGTAAGGAATTAAGGGTTACGGGGAGAGTGCAGGTAATTGGTGATGAAATGCCCATCAGCCACGATTGAATGGCAGAGTGGACTCAATGTTCCGAATGGCCTTCCTTCCATTCCTATGTCTTATGGTCTTAGAAGGAGAACATTGAACTCAACCAGTCTCTTTCAAAGAGTAATCCACTGAAGGCCAATTCCCTGCTTTTTCTCTAAATCACTGCAACCTTTTCTTCTTCAGGTATTTATCTAATTTATCCAAGGTGAATTCCGAATTCATACCCACCACCCTATCAGTCAGTGCATTCCAAATCCTGGCCACTCGGTGGGTGAAAAAAAAGTTCTCTGTCATGCCATTTCTGGTACTTTTGCCAATCATTCTAAATCTCTGTTCCTGGGATGAAGGGGCTGCGAGGTACTGTGGAAGAAAGCCCAGCAGAGTGCTTCAGTGCACCTTGTATGTGCACCCCAGGTACATAATGTGTTAAGGAAACTGGAAGTTGTACCCTTTTAATTGGCAGTACACCTCCTTGTTATCAAATGTCTGGACAAAATATTATGTGCTTCTCATCAATGTCTTTGACTGATTATTACATTAAACGATAAAAATAAAAGTATTCTTGAGGGATATTTCTTATCATTATGGGCCAAAGGCAGGTACATGGAATTAGACCAGAGATCAGCCATGGTCTGACTGAATGGTGGAACAAGCTCATGGCTTTGAATGGCCTACACCTGTTCCTATACTTAATGTTCAGATTACTCCTAACAAACTCCCTTTCATCCCTTTTAATGTAGGCATAAAGCCTGCACATCAAAATAGCAAGTCTCAAGATAAAGAGCAGGCCATTTAGAATTAAGCTAAGGAGGAATGTCTTCACTCAGAAGATGGTAAATTCCACAGAGAGCTGTGGAAGCTCTGTCATTGAGTGTGTTCAAGACTGAGATCAATTGATTTCTACATCAAGGGATATGGGATAGTGCAGGAAAATGGGCGTTGAAGTAGAAAATCAGCCAGGATCTCGTTGAATGGTGCAGCTATCATGAAGGGCTGAATGGCCTCCTCTTGCACCTGTGGAGTACACCTCTCATTACCTGATTCTCACTGTAGTGTCATTATTGGAATAGCTGCAGTGAAGTCAAGAAACATTTCAGTGACAGAAAGAAATATTATCAATTCAAAATCAAAATTATAAAATCAGTGCATTGACAGGAAGGGTTTTTATCACAATTTGCAATGGGCTTTAGTATCAGAACTGTGATACACTAACGTCTAAGTCAGAAAGTTGGGACTTCAGTGTCCACATGGGTCTGAATGGACTGGCTGCTTTTGTCACATCGTGCCTCATTTCCTCTTTCCCTCATTAAGTTTGGTGTGATATAAAACTGGTTGCGATTCCCTAGGAAGGCATTTTATATCAACCATATTCACTTGCCACAATCCAGTCAGATACATCAGTGCTGTACTGAGGGAGTGCTGCTTTGTTTTGGACAGGGTATTGAAGCAGGAAGATGAAAATAGGTCAGCAATCACTGCCTTTCTTTAATGTAGAGCAGGACAGCTCTCTGGGGTCCTGGTCAACACTTATCCCTCAGCAGAGTATTGTAATTGGTTACTGATGCATAGGACATGCAGCACCTGAAAGGGTTTACTAAAATCACAAGACAAGCTCCACCCATCAGGAAATAAAGGATTGATCCTGAGCCAGTGTCCTGTTGAGAAGCTATAATGTGAACTCTCTATGAGTCTGCTATTTGTGAGGCTTTTGTTTTTGGCTAAATGTTTTGATGAGGCAATAGTAGGAGAACAATTTTCCAGCTGGCAGCAACTTGCTGGGTAATTCTGTAAATCTTTTCCACAGTCATTCATCAGGATCCTTTGTTCTTCAGTAACCCCCCTCCCAAATTCCTCACTCAACTCTACTGCTTAAAATCTGATAAGGGCTCAATCTACAATTACAATTTGCATATTTAAAGTATCCAAGGGGCATTTTATTAATAACAAGCAGTGAATGGTCTTAACTGTTGTAATAACACTTGGGTAAACTCAAGGCCATTAACACCCAAAATTACATTTAAGATATCAAACCTGTTCTGTTCCTGTTCTACGTCTGTCTGGTAATTTCTAATTCTTCTGTTTCTTTCGCAGTGCTGTGGAAACAGGTATTCATTGGAAGTCAATAGACTGCAGCCAGATTGAATTTTCAATTGCAAGCAATTTTGACAGCAAGCTCACCTTCTGCACTCTGATAACCAGATATGTGAGAAATGTAGTGATGATCACAGTGCAAACAATGCTGATTCCAATAGCGGGTAAATAGTCGACTGATGTGACACAGTTAGCACATTGTCCTTTCACAGTATTTGGATCTCCTGTTTCTGCAGTTGTCTCTTCTGTTGATAAAAGATAGCACTTCCTTGTTAATCCGCCATTGTAAATCTTTCCCACTTTAAACATGTCACCTTCATTATGAAATGCAACAGCTAATGTCACGTTCAATGTTTGGGAGGCAACATTTATCAAAAAATATTAAACAGATTAGAGGCCCTTTCTCCTTAAGAAAAAAGCTGAGGAGTTGACCTGATAGAGATCTTTATGATCATGAAAGGATTTTTATGGGGTAGACATGGAAAAGATGGTTCCACATGTGGGAGAGACCACATCTAGAGGTCGATAACCTAAGGTGAAGGAGCTGCGCTCCGAGAGCTTGTGATTTCAAATAAATCTGTTGGACTATAACTTGCTGACAAGTCACTTCTGACTTTGTCCACCCCAGTCAAACAACAGCACCTCCACATCATGACCAACAAATCCAGTAGGGAGTTCAGGAGGACTTTACTGGACAGTGCTGAGAATGTAGAACTCACTACCACAGGGACACGGGCAGTAAACAGTATACATTGTTGATGCATTTAAGGGGAATTGAGATAAATATGTGGCACACAAAGGAATAGAAAGACATCTTGATGAGATTGAATGAAGAAAGGTGAGAGGAGATTGTTAGGGAGCATGAGCACAGCATAGGTCTGTTGGGCCAAAAATAGTTTGCATCACTTTATATCACTTTACAAAAGCAATGATTTGTTGCCCAGTCATATAGGTAAAAACAATGACTGCAGATGCTGGAAACCAGATTCTGGGTTAGAGTGGCGCTGGAAAAGCACAGCAGTTCAGGCAGCATCCGAGGAGCAGGAAAATCAATGTTTCGGGCAAAAGCCCTTCATCAGGAATAGAGGCAGCGTGCCTGCAGGGTGGAGAGAAAAATGAGAGGAGGGTGGGGGTGGGGAGAAAGTGGCATAGAGTATTGCAGTGGGAGAGAGACTCCCTGAGATTCTTGTAGAGAGAGGAGGAAAACTTCTTCAAGGCAGGCATCCTTGCAAGAGGATTCGCAGTAGGGTTAAAATCAACTAGGTAAAAACAATGAAGCTGAAACCAGATTCTGGCCCCGCCCAGTCATATCCCAAGTAATGTTTTAATTATCAGCTGCTTCACAAATCTGTGTAAAAAATCCACATACATTCCCTGTCTACAAACCTCACAGCCTGCTATCAGCTGTGGCTCAGTGGGTGGGATTCTTGCTGGTTTAGGTCCCATTCCAGAGATCTCAACATTAACTTTAGGCTGACACTGCCAATGCAATAAAGCTGGAGTGCTGCACTGTCAGAAGTACCTCCTTTTGGATGAATTGTGAAGAAGATGCCTTAACTTCCCTCTCCGTCGATGTGACAGATCTACTTGAAAGATAACAGGGAGTTCTCCATGGTTCCCTGGCTAATATATGTCCTTAAGTCAACATTATACAAATGAAAAAAAAAACTGGTTATCTAATCACTATCTCATTCTTGCTTGTGGGAGCTTGCTGTATACAGATTGGCTATTGCTCTTCCCAAATTATAGCTATAACTGTTTTTTAAAAGCACATTAAGGCCTATAAAGCCTTTTACTACTTTCGTAGAGGAGCTACATGCAATGAAGCTACTGTCTTTCTTGCAATTTTAATTTGCATTTTTCTGTCAACATTCATGATCGTGAATTGCCATATGCAATGTGACAGGATTAATTAATGATCTCAGAATTAAGACACCTCTATGCATCAGTGACCACAATATGATTGAAATTTACATCCACTTCGAGAAGGAGAAGATTGGGTCTAAGACTTGCATTTTAAACCTAAATGAGGGCAACCACTTGGGCATGAAAGCTGAGCTAGTGAAGGTGAACTGACGTAAGGACTTGGGGATAGATGAACAGAGACAGAGTGGTAGATATTTTAGGGGCTATTTCTGAAAGCTGAGAAAAAGTATATTCCTACTACAAAGAAACATCCTCAAGGGAGCGCCGACCATCTGCAGTTCTCTAAACGAATTTGGGTAAGCATCAAAATTGAGGAAAAAGCACAGAAGTGTGCAAAGATTGTGGCAATTCAGATGATTGGTCAAAACAAAGAACATCAGAGAATGACTAAAAGATTGATCAGGAGGAAGAAGTTAAAGTATAAGAGGAAGCCAGCTGGGGATGTGAAAACTGATAGAAACAGTTTTCTCAAGGTATTCAAAAAGGAAAAGAATAAAAAAATATTAACAGAAGGAGGGCATTGTTGGCTAGAGCAGCATTCACTGCCCATCCCTAATTTTTCAGAGGGTACTTAAGAGTGGTCCTCTAGAGAGTTAAAAATCACACAACACCAGGTTATAGTCCAACGGCTTTATTTGGAAGCACTAAGCTTTCGGAGCGCTCCTCCTTTATCAGGTGGTTCTGGAATATAAGATCATAAGACACAGAATTTACAGCAAAAGTTTACAGTGTGATGTAACTGAAATTATATATTGAAAAGGACCTGGACTGTTTGTTAAGTCTCTCATCTTTTAGAATGGGCATGTTGGTTTCAGTTCTTTCATATGTAAATTGCAGAACGTTTTTAAAAGTTACACTGTCACAATTTAACAATTGGTGTCATGTCGGCCCAGATGATGCATTTAAGGCGTGAGTTGCCCTGTGTGAGACTGTCTGTGCCACAATGTTCAGATGGATTCTAATCTAAAAAAATCTCCTCTAAAGATTGAGAATGGGGAGCCAATTGTACATAATAATGAAACAGTAGCTTAAATGAACAAATATTTTGCTTCTGTCTTCACCATTCCAGTAATAAGCTGTAACTCAGGAGATAGAAGGGAGTGAGAAACAGCCTCAGAAGGTGGTGGTGGCAGGGCCACTAATAATTTTAAGACAGCACTAGATAGGTTCTGGTTAGGTGGGAATCAAGGGCTATTGGAATTGACTGGAATGTGGAATTTGAAACATAAACAGATTGGTCATGATCTTATTGAATGGCAGAGGAGAGTGAATTGGCTGAATGGTCCATATTTTAGATTAGATTAGATTTTCTACAGTGTGGAAACAGGTCCTTCGGCCCAATAAGTCCACACTGCCCCTCCGAAGGGAAACCCGCCCAAACCCATTCCCCTACCCTATATTTACCTCTGACTAACGCACCTAACACTGGGGGCAATTTAGCATGGCCAATTCACCTGACCTGCACATCTTTGGATTGTGGAAGGAAACCCACGCAGACACAGGGAGAATATGCAAACTCCACACAGACAGGCAGGAATTGAACCTAGGACCCTGGTGCTGTGAGACAGCAGTGCGAACCGCTGAGTCACCGTGCCGCCAATAGTTGCTCCTATTTTGTATGTCTTTCATTCAATAGTTCGGTGAGCATGAGGTTGCAACCTCAAGCCATTAGGTGGCTCTGTGAAGAAGATTTCTGTGCTTACAACTCTTTCGCCATCTTCCAACTCAATGGTCTCCAACACATAGGTCATGACTAGTTGGTTAATCATAGAGTCTCTGATGCTTGAAATTGTCACTTTTTTTAAATCAAGAAGTGAAGTGTGCAGTTAGCTGTTGGCTCAATTTCAAGCTTCTTACAAACATAACACCAAAATCGAATGAGCTGAACTGTGAACTGTAGGGAAAGGTTAGACAAGTAGCACATATGAACAGTGCTGTGAATGCATTCAAATCAAAAAGGGGGTCTGCGGTCCTCCTAATTCAAAAATAAAATGCTGCACCACTTTTAAGAAAATATAAGAAAAAAATGAAAGGCTAATGGTTCCACCCAGAAAGCTAGTGCACACCGACTAAGCTAGTCAAATTCAGCATGTGATTTCAGCAATTAGATGTTATGCTGTCATAGAGAAGTACAGCACGGAAACAGATCCTCCAGTCCAACTTATCCATGCCGACCAGATATCCGAGGCAAAACTGAGGACTGTAGATGCTGGAAACCAGAGTTTAGATCAGAGTGGCAGCATCTGAGGAGCAGGAAAATCGACGTTTCGGGCAAAAGACCAGATATCCTAACCTATTCTGGTCCCATTTGTCAGTACTTGGCCCATATCCCATCCAAACCTTTCCTATTCATATACCCATCCAGATGCCTTTAAATGCTGTAATTGTCCCAGCCTCCACCACTTACTCTGGCAGCTCATTCCATGCACGCATCATCCTCTGCATGAAAACATTGCCCCTTAGGTTCCTTTTATATATTTCTCCTCTCACCCTTTACCTTATGTCCTTGATTAGATTAGATTACATTACAGTGTGGAAACAGGCCCTTCGGCCCAACAAGTCCACACCGACCCACCGAAGTGGAACCCACCCATACCCCTACATTTACCCCTTATCTAACACTATGGGCAATTTAGCATGGCCAATTCACCTGACCTGCACATCTTTGGACTGTGGGAGGAAACCGGAGCACCCGGAGGAAACCCACACAGATACAGGGAGAATGTGCAAACTCCACACAGTCGCCTGAGGCGGGAATTGAACCCGGGTCTCAGGCGCTGTGAGGCAGCAGTGCTAACCACTGTGCCACCGTGCCGCCCACGGTGTTCTGGACTCGCCCACCCCAGGGAAAATACTTTGTCTATTTATCCTATCCATGCCCCTCATGATTTTATAAATCTCGACAAGGTCACCCCTCAGCCTCTGATGCACCTGTGAAACAGTATCAGCCTATTCAACCTCTCCCTGTAGCTCAAATTCTCCAACCCTGGCAACTTCCTTGTAAATCTTTTCTGAACCCTTTCAAATTTACAACATCCTTGCGATAGGAAGGAGACTAGAATTGCATGCAATATTTCAAAAGTGGCGTAATCAGTGTCATGTACAGCCGCAACATGACCTCCCAACTCCTGCAGACAGTGTAGTGCTGGAAAAGCACAGGAGGTCAGGCAGCATCCGAGGAGCAGGAGAATCAACTTTTCAGGCATAAGTCCTTCATCATTCCTGATGAAGGGCTTATGCCCGAAACGTCGATTCTCCTGCTCCTCAGATGCTGACTGGCCTGCCTGCTTTTCCAGCCCTACACTCTCGACTCTGAGCTCCAGCATCTGCAGTCCTCACTTTCTCCTCCCAACTCCTGTACTCAATACTCGACCAATAAAGGAAAGCACACCATATTGCCTTCTTTATTATCCTATCTACCTGCGACTCCACTTTCAAGGAACAATGAACCTGCACTCTATGGTCGCCTTGTTCAGCAGCACTCCCTAGGACCTTACCATTAAGTGTATGAGTCCTGCTCTGATTCGCTTTTCCAAAATGCAGCACTTCACATTTATCTAAATTAAACTCCATCTGCCACTCCTCACCCCATTGGTCCATCTGATCAAGATCCTGTTGTACTCTGTGGTAACCTTCTTCGCTGTCTGCTACACCTCCAATTTTGGTGTCATCTGCAAACGTACTAACTGTACTCCTAATGTTCACATCCAAATCATTTATACAAATGACAAAAAGTAGTGGACCAAGCACCGATCCTTGTGGCACTCCACTGGTCACAGGCCTCCAGTCTGAAAAACAACACCCCATCACAATCCTCTGTCTTCTACCTTCAAGCCAGTTCTGTATATAAATGGCAAGTTCTCCCTGTATTCCATGAGATCTAACCTTGCTAATCAGTCTCCTGGGGAACCCTTGTCGAATGCCTTATTAAACTCCAATTAGATCACATCCACAGCTCTGCCCTCATCAATCCTCTTTGTTACGTCTTCAAAAAACTCAATCAAGTTTGTGAGACATGATTTCCCATGCACAAAGCCATGTGACTATCCCTATTCAGTTCTTGCCTTTCCAAATACATATAAATCATATCCCTTAGGATTCCCTCTGACAACTTTCCCACCACTGAAGTCAGGCTCACTGGTCTATAGTTCCCTGGCTTGTCCTTACCATCTTTCTTAAATAGTGGCACCACGTTAACCAACCTTCAGTCTTCAGGCACCTCACCTGTGACTATTGATGTAAATATCTCAGCAAGAGGCCCAGCAAACTCTTCCTTAGCTTCCCAGAGTCATACGGTATAGGTCCTGGGGCTTTATCCACTTTTATGCGTATCAAGATATCCGACACTTCCTCCTCTGTAATATGGACATTTTCAGGGTGTCACCATCTATTTCCCCATATTCTATATGGTGTGATGAGACAAATCATGGTGTTTGTCTCAAATCCATTTCTTCATGTAGACACTGGGGGTTGACTACCAAGCTCCATCAGATGTTTGATTTACAAAGCAGTGGAGTTGATATGGAAATAATTACTATACAAAATGAAATTAGGCTAGTAGACAGATCAAGGAATGGAGCAATTTGAGGGTCTCGTACGCAGAGAAAAATTTCCGCTCCTGCCATCCTGTGTTTTTAAAGTACAGGTTTATATTGACTCCACATACTGCCGTGAGACACTGTTCTCTCAAATGAGGATAATCAGTGTCATGTATCTAACCTGCCTCATACATAGCCATTTGATGGACTGTATATGACTAGCAGTCTCAACCTATCACACTTTCCAACCCAGAATTCAAGGCACAAGCAGACAATGCACAGTCTCAGGTGTGGATATTCTTATGTTATTAAGCTGGAGAGGGTTCAGAAGAGATTTACCACAATGTTGCTGGGAATGGAGGGGTTGGGTTATAAGAAAAGGCTGGATGGGATAGAACCTTTTTTCACTGAAGCTTAGTACATTCAGGGACAACCTTACAGAGCTTTATAAAATCATGAAGGGCATGGATAAGGTGAATGGCAGATGTCTTTTCCATTGGGTGGGGGATTTCAAAACTATTTTTAAAGTGTGAAGAGAAAGATTAAAAAAAAAAGACATAAGCGACATTTTATTTACACAGACAGTGGTTCGTGTGTAAAATGAAATTTCAGAAGAAGTGGTAGATGCGGGTACAGTTACAACGTTTAAAAGATGTTTAGATAAGTACACGAATAAGAAATATTTGGAGGGATATAGGCCATGTGCAGGTAGGTGGCACAAGTTTAGTTTGGGATTATGGTTTTCTTTAGGGTAGTTACTGTTTTACACTCAACATCAAATTTTGATAGTGATCTGTGCCTTAAAGGGCTGGCAACCACTGTTGTAACATGTGTTTAAAAAAAACCTTACATTCATCAGACATTATCGACATCATGAACAATTTATTGATTACACAGAATCAATCGCACATTGCACCAAGACTGAATGAATCCTTTATCCTTAAAGAGGCTGCTTCCTACTTCACAAAATTATTGAACTCAGTCACAAGATTCCCTTCAATTCTGTGTGCTTCCATTTTTGTTATAATCTCGTGTGGTAAGATATCAAATACCATATTGACAACATTCATAGGCATTGCCGTATCCTCCATTTGCATGACCAGATAGATTGGTCAGAAATTACAAATCCTTCAGAAATCCGTGTAGATCTTTGTTAAGAAACTGATGCTTGTCTTTTTCTGAAGAAATGGTACAATTCCAAAAGAGGGTGAAGGAACAGAGGGACCTGTGAGGATGTGTGCATAAATTATTGAAGGTAGCAAGTCAGATTGAGAGCCCGGTTATTAAGGGCACACAATATCTTAGGTTTTATTACAAAGAGTATAGGGTACAAGTGCCGAGAGATGATATACTGTACACTAATTCAACTTTAACTGGACTATTGCATCCAGTTCTGAGCTCCATACTTCAGGAAAAATGGGAAGGCAGGAGAGAAGGTGCTGAAAAGATTTGCAAGATTGGGTCCAGATGACGAACTTCAGTCAATAGAGGGCTGATTGGGGACCAAAAAGGGGATTTATACTTAGAGGCAAGAGTCATGACCAGGTACAAAATGAATACTTTACATCCGTCTTTACTTATGAGGTGTATCCAATAAGATTGAGCTGAACTGCCTCAAACTTCAACTCCTCTTTCCTGCCGGCTCGCTGATGTGGATGACAGACATTCACGACTCTCTGGGAGAAGAAATTCCTTCATGTTTCAGTTTTAAATTGTGTCTCCATTATTCTGTAACTATATCCTCTAGTTAGACACTCCCATGCTTGTAGGAACATCTTCTCAATATCTATCTTGTCAAGATCCCTCAGATCCAAAGTGGACAGGGAGAAGTTGTTCCTATTGGTCAAAGGATCAAGAAGCAGAGGGCACAGAATTAAGTTAATTGGAAAGGAAAAAAATGAATCATGAGGAATATGTTCATGTGGCAAGTGCCAATTAAAGAATTGGCTTGATGATAGGAGACAGAGGGAAATGGTGGACGGTTGTTTTTCAGACTGGAGGCCTATAACCAGCAGTGGTTTGCAGGGATTGGTGCTGGATCCACTGTTGTTTGTCACTGATCTGCATGGTTTGGATGAGAATGTTGGAAGCATGTTTTATAAGTTTGCTGATGACACCAAAATTTGTAGTATATTAAACACTGAGGAAAGTTATCTAAGATTACAAGGGGATCTTAATCTATTGGGCTAATGGATCAAGGAGTGGCAGTTGGAGTTTAATTTAGATAAATGTGAGGAGTTGCATTTTGGTTAAGACAAATAAGGGCAGAATTTACACAGTAAATGGTAGAGCCCTGAGGAGTATTGCAAAACAGAGAGATCTCAGGGTTCAGGTATATAGTTCATTGAAAGTGGTGTCACAGGTAGACAAAATAGTAAAGAAGGCATTTGGAATGTTTGCCTTCATTGCTTAGATTATTGAGTTGGGATGGCATGTTGTGCTCGTACAGGACATTGATGAGATGACATTTGGAGTACTGTATCCAGTTCTGGTAACCCTGCTATAGGAAGGATATTATTAAAGTGCAGAGAAGATGTACAAGGATGTTAACTGGATTGGAAGGTTTGAATTGTAAGGAGAGGCTGGATACGCTGGAACATTTTTCACTGGAGCATAGGAGGTTGAGGGGTGACCTTTGAGATTTTTAAAATCATGAGGGGCACAGATAAGGTGAATAGCAAAGGTCTTTTCCCGAGGATGAGGGAGCTCAAAACTAGATACATAATTTCAAAGTGACAGGAGAAAGATTTGAAAGGGACCCTCTCACTGAGAGAGCCGAGAGGTGTAGGCAGGTTCCGTTGAGGTGTTCAGGAGGGAATTGAATTTTTATCTGAAGAGGAAGACTGTACAGGATTATCAGGAGAAAGCAGGGAGTTGCAGTAGGTGAATTGCTCCATTGGCGAGCCACTGTATATACAGGGCGTACCGAATATCCTCCTTCTTTGGTCGTGGTGAGGTGAACCTTTCAGTGGAACTGAAGTAAAATAGAAATATATTGGTTTCAAATCAGTGGAAGGGAGTTGGATGCAGGAAGAGTGAGATGAAAATTCTGTGGTAGGGTGATGGGCAAAGGAGATTAAGTTGCAAAAGTGTACAAGTGCCATTGGGAGTGGTAATGCATACAATAAAGGACAAAAGACATCTTCAGATGTGAGAGGAATGGCTATATAACAATAATTTCAATGCAACATAAATAGGTAAAATTATAACAAGACCAAACTAGTCACATGTTTATTGTGAACAGCAGGAATTGCCACACCCAGAGATAATAATGCATTGAGCTGGGAATTTGCAGGTTCCCTATAAAAATGATTTCATGGCGAAATTAACTGCAGCAACATAATTCCACAGAAAAACCACAGCTATTTCACTGCCGATTGAATACAATTTGTCATGTTTCGTAATATTCTCGGAAGTTTGCAAAATGAAAAGATTATTTTACAAACTAAAAGGCAAACTAAAAATTTGATCAAAGAACTGGAATTTAAAACGTATACAGGTCGTTCTGCTATAACGTGCGTTTTGTTAATGCAAATTTGCTAAAACATGATTGACGAATCGGGGACAGTTTTTAAAGTGCAAACTTTTAAAGTGTGTATTAGTTATAATGTGATTCCAGCTCCATTAGTTTAAATGGTGCTGCTATTAAGCGATTTTCTCAATACACGGGATTGCAAAAGAACAGAACTATCACGTTATAGCAGAATCAAGTGTATTTACAAAATTACGAGGTCTTTGCAGGGAAAGCAGATGAATGTGCATGATTTGAAAAAGTTGGCACAGGCATAGGGATAATGCAGTAAGATTATCCTTAAAAAGATCACTTGGCACATTCAATTTCAGTTTCTCCTTAGTCACTTTACCCATAAGTCTTTTTTTGATCAACAAGCAATATGTGCTATTTTCCTTCATATGAATCATAATGAGGATTCGGAACTTCAAATTACCTCTTAAATGAAGTTCAACTTGAAACTGATCTGTCATCTTTGTATGTTAGAGCAAGTTAGAGCAGTTTCCAATGGAACACATGAATGGCTGTTACCACACTTGCTTTTCCAATCACAGTATCATCCCAGTTTGAGTAATAACTTTTACACTTATTTAATAGATAATTAAAAACTGGAAGGTCCAATATAGACTGGAAATCAATATTCCAATAGGGGTTGGAAAATGTTGCCCTCCCCCACCCAACTCACATCTGAATTTCCAATGTCAAATCCATCGAGTTTGACTTCAAGTAAAAAAGTATTCAGAAAAATATCTACGCTCAAGAGTGCTTTTACTTTACTGTGGGAGTCACTGGTGTAACCCTTTCTTGCTGTGCATGATACTTTGTTACATTCACAGCATTGACACCAGTGTGCTTTGTAAAACTTGCATACTATGGTGGATGTCTTGAAGGGTAAAGGTGGATAAATCCCCAGGACCTGGTCAGGTGTACCTGAGAACTCTGTGGGAAGCTACGGAAGTGATTGCTGGGCCTCTTGCTGAGATATTTGTATCATCGATAGTCACAGGTGAGGTGCCGGAAGACTAGAGGTTGGCAAATGCGATGCCACTGTTTAAGAAGGGTGATAAGGACAAGCCAGAGAACTATAGATCAGTGAACCTGACGTCGGTGGTGGGCAAGTTGTTGGAGGGAATCGTGAGGGACAGGATGTACATGTATTTGAAAAGGCAAGGACTGATTAGGGATAGTCAACATGGCTTTGTGCATGGGAAATCATGTCTCACAAACTTGATTGAGTTTTTTGAAGAAGTAACAAAGAGGATTGATGAGGGCAGAGCGGTAGATGTGATCTATATGGACTTCAGTAAGGCGTTCGACAAGGTTCCCCATGGGAGACTGATTAGCAAGGTTAGATCTCATGGAATACAGGGAGAACTAGCCATTTGGATACAGAACTGGCTCAAAGGTAGAAGGCAGAGGGTGGTGGTGGAGGGTCGTTTTTCAGACTGGAGGCCTGTGACCAGTGGAGTGACACAAGGATCGTTTCTGGGCCCTCTACTTTTTGTCATTTAAATAAATGATTTGGATGCAAGCATAAGAGGTACAGTTAGTAAGTTTGCAGATGACACCAAAATTGGAAGTGTACTGGACAGCAAAGTGGGTTACTTCAGATTACAATGGGATCTTGACCAGGTGGGCCAATGGGCTGAGGAGTGGCAGATGGAGTTTAATTCAGATAAATGCGAGGTGCTGCATTTTGGGAAAGCAAATCTTAGCAGGACTTATACACTTAATGGTAAGATCCTAGGGAGTGTTGCTGAACAAAGAGACCTTGGAGTGCAGGTTCATAGCTCCTTGAAAGTGGAGTCACAGGTTGATTGGATAATGAAGGTGGCGTTTGGTATGCTTTCTTTTATTGGTCAGAGTATTGAGTACAGGAGTTGGGAGGTCATGTTGTGGCTGTACAGGTCATTGGTTAGGCCATTGTTGGAATATTACATGCAATTCTGGTCTCCTTCCTATTGGAAAGATGTTGTAAAACTTGAAAGGGTTCAGAAAAAATTTACAAGGATGTTGCCAGGGTTGGAGGATTTGAGCTATGGGGAGAGGCTGAACAGGCTGGGGCTGTTTTCCCAGGAGTGTTGGAGGCTGAAGGGTGTCCTTATAGAGGTTTACAAAATTATGAGGGGCATGGATAGGGTAAAGAGGCAAAGTATTTTCCCTGGGGTCGGGGAGTCCAGAACTAGAGGGCATAGGTTTAGGGTGAGAGGGGAAAGATATAAAAGGGACCTAAGGGGCAACATTTTCACACAGAGGGTGGTATGTGTATGGAATGAGCTGCCACAGCAAGTGGTGGAGGCTGATACAATTGCAACATTTAGGAGGCATTTGGATGGGTATATGAATACGAAGGGTTTGGAGGGATATAGGCTGGGTGCTAGCAGGGGGGAGGAGATTGGGTTGGGATATCTGGTTGGCATGAACGGGTTGGACCGAAGGGTCAGTTTCCACGCTGTATATCTCTATGACTCTATGTTCCAGCACAAATAGAATGGAAAATTCTTCAATTCTGTTTTAGAATGATAGACCTTTACAGCGAGGAAAGAGGCCCTTCAACCCATCATGTCCATACTGGTCATCAAGCACTTATCTATTTCAGTCCCATTTTCTCGCACTTGGCCTGCACGCTTGTGCGTTCTAGTGATGATCTACATACTTCTTAAATCGTGGTTCCTACCTCTGCCACCCTTTTATCCATGACCCACGACCCTCTATGTGAAAACAATTCTTTCTTAAATTCCCTGTAAACCTCCTGTCATTTCGTGTGCCCCTGGTTATTAACCCCTTTAATAAGTGGAACATTTTGCCCTCCTTCCCCTATCTATGCCCCTCATAGTTTTGTGTACTTCACTCAGGTCACCCTTTCGCCACTTCTGCTCGAAGGAAAACAACCCCAAACTATCTCCTCTCCCTTCATGGCTGAGACCATGCAAACCCTTGGTGAATCTCCAATGTCCAGTCTGTTTCCTGTCATTGAGACTGCTGGTTCTCCATCAGATCTGAAAATCCACTCATTTTCAGCTGCTCCACTGCTGACACCATGTTTTAAGTGCTGTGTGCAATGGCTGCTACAGGCTCCACACAAATGCACTTACATCAGAGGCAGAGGGGTCACGTGATGACAGCAATCCAACCAAAACAATAGGACCCAATTATATTTCTCCAAACAAATTCCTGACAGATGTCAGTGGGAAAATGCTGGAGTCCATTATTCAGGAAGAGACAGCAGGTCCTTTAGAAGAGCTTAACGTAATCAGTCAACATGGTTTTGTGAATGGGAGATCATGTTTGACAAATTGGCTCATGTTTCTAGGAGAATTTAACAAATAGAGCTGATAACGGAGAACCAGTAAATGAGCATTTGGAGTTCTCGCAGATATTTAATAAGGTGCCTCATAAGAGATTACTGCACAAGATAGAAGCTTACAGTAATGTATTAGCACAAATTGAGGATTGGTTAACACACAAAGAGTCAGGATTAATGGATTTCCTTTAGGTTGGAAAGATTTAACTAGAAGAGTGCCAAAAGAATCAGCCCTCGGGTCTCAATTAGTTACTGTCTATATTCGTAACTTGGAGAAAATGTATTGAAGTTTGCTAATGGTACAAAAATAAGTGGAAGGGCTACTTGTGATAAGGACACAAGGAATCTGCAAGGGGATATAAATAAGTTTAGTGTGTAGGCAAAAACTTGGCAGTTAGAGTTCAGGGCAGCAAAGTGTGAGGTCATGCATGTCAGGTAGGAAGAATCAAAAGGCAGGCAATTATTTAAATGGAGAGAGACTCCAAAAAAAATTGCAGCAGAGTAATCTGGGTGTTCTTGTGCATAAAACATAAATGGTTCACATGGGGATACAAGAAGTAATCAAGAAGGCAAATGGAAATTTGGCTTTTATTGCCTTGTTACAATTGGACAGGGTGTTGCTGCACATACAGCACTATGTACAGATTTGTTTTCTGTACTTACAAAGCAAAGTACTGGCAATGGAGGCAGTTCAAAAGAGATTCACTGGCTGATTTCAGGGGAGATGGAGTTGACTTATCAACACCAGCTAAATAGGTTAAGGCTTTATTAATTATAGTTTAGAAGAATGGAGGTTTATCTTATTAAGCAGAGGCAGTTCTGAGTGGGGCTTGACAAGGTAGATGTTGACAGGGTCTTTCTGGTAGTGGAAGGAATCACAATCTAGGGAACTTTGTTCTGGAATAAGAAGTGCTCATTTAAAACTGTGATGGCAAGGAACGTATTTCTCCCAGAGAGTAGTAAACATCTAGAATTCTCTACCCCAGAGAGTGATGGAGGATAAAGTGGCATAGTGGCTCAGTAGTTAGCACTGCTGCCTCACAGCACCAGAGTCCCAGGTTCAATTCCAGCCTCAGGCAACTGTCTGTGCGGAGTTTGCACATTCGCCCCGTGTCTGCGTGGGTTTCCTCCCACAATCCAAAGATGTGCAGGTCAGGTGAATTCGCCATGCTAAATTGCCCATAGTGTTGGGTGCATTAGTCAGAGGGAAATGGGACTGGGTAGGCTACTCTTCGGAGGGTCGGTTTAGACTTGTTGGGCTGAAGGGCCTGTTTCCACACTGTAGGTAATCTAATCTAATTCCAGCCTCGGGCAGTTGTCTGTGTGTGGTTTGCATGGTTTTCTCTGTGTCTGCATGAGTTTTCCTCCCAGGTTAGGTGAATTGGTCATGCCAAATTGCCCCTGTCCAGGGATGTGTAAGTTAGGTGCACTAGCCAGGGGTAAATATAGGGGAATGGGTCTGGGTGAGTTACTCTTTGGAGGGTTGTTGTGGACTTGTTAGGCTGAAGGGCCTGTTTCCACACTGTTTTAAAATAAAAATCACTGAAAGGTATGTAAAGTGAAAGCAGCTGGAGTTTTGAAATACAGGGGAGTAAAAGGACATAAAAGAGAAATTGGGCCTGTGGCAGGTCAGCCATAATTTTATAGAATGATGGAGGCAAGTTCGAAAGGCCAAACGGCCTATTCTTGCTTCCATTACATATCATCTGGTAGGTATCAAATTGACATGTAACACGATTAAATGATTTCAGCAAGGCAGATAGAGAGAGCCACTATTTCATCTGAAGTGGGGATTTCAGAACATCTCAACTTTAGAAATAAGCCCTTTTGAGGTGATCAGGAGCTACTTCTTCACACAAATAATTATTGGATTCTGGGATTCTTTCCTTCAAAAGCTGGTGTTCAATTCAAAATTTCAAGTGAGATTTTAGCAGAGCAAGGGTGATGGAACTAACTGGGTAAGTGGAGTCAAGATGCAGATTAGATACAGGTTCCTTGAATAGCAGGACAAACTCAAGGGGCTGAATAACCTCTTTCTGATCCCATGCTATCTTTCTCACTGGGGCTTGGTATAATGTGGTTTTGGGCATGGGTGGTCTTCTCAGTTCCAATTTGGATGAGGGAACGGCTTAACCGAATGAAGCCCACTTCTTCCTGGGTGGGATCATGAGAGTGATCAGATTATACGACTCTCAATCAATCTTTGACCACAGCCTCACTCAATCTGGCACAGGTCTAGGTTTTGGATTTTACCTACTCCTGTATTAAGACTGTAATGTGACTCATTGCCAAATTGAGGAAGTCAGATGTTTTGAAATCAGAGGGAAGCACGAGTAGAATATTCCCACGATTTAGTGTGAAGAAGGACAATGATTCATTGCTGGTGGATGTCACGTGTAAAGCTTTCAAATTTTCACATTTTTGATGGCTCTGCTCTATTTACATTTTGCCACACTCTGACATTGCACTATTTACGTTTTCAACTGAAAAGATTTAATACAGTATCGCCCCTACACTTCCTTGACCTCCAAGTCACTATACGGGAATCTGGAATGCACTGCCTGGGACACGAGTTGAAGCGGGAAGCCTCATAATCTTTTAAATAGTACTCGGGTTAGTATTCAAAGCGCCTAATTCTTGAAAGTGGGATTAGAACAGTAAGAGCAGTTTACTGTTGTTGCAGACTTAATGGGTTGGAAAACCTCTACGGTATAATTATATAACTTTATGATACCACACCCAGTTAGGCTTGTTAAGAGTGACAGATTCAGGAAACGTGCCAAAAGCTTCTGTCGATTCAGCAACATCAGAGAGATCTGTCACAATGAGGTTGCTTGTGGGGCGCAAAGGTGTTTGTATAAAAGTGTTACAGCCAAATCATCAATGTGGGAACACCTCCCCACCCCAATAATATATCAAACTGCTGAAAGCTTCCAACTTTTTCTGCACTTTGTCTCAAATTTCTGATGCCTTTAGCAATGTGTAATAGCATTGTAGTATTGTCACTGGTACTAGTAATCCTTAAACACCAGGTTAATATCTCAGGAGGTAGGTTCAAATCCCAATGTGATTGATGATGAAATTTAGTAAAATGCTAGTGTAATGGCAGCCATATACCAACTTTCTTTTGTCATAAAAGCCCATTTAGTTCACTAATCTTACCCAGTCTGGACTACACATCACTCAAGACCCAAGGCATTGTGGCGAACTCTGAACTGCTGACTCTCGGTGTTTAGGGTTGGGTAATAAATGCTGTCCTCAACAGCAGTGCTCACATCTCATGAACAAATTAAAACAAAAAAAATCCCTCACACTCCTGTGCTGTTACTGCCCAGTACCCTACCCTCCTGGTAAGGTTTGCAGGGCTCTGGGAAAAGAGCACAGGATTGGAACTAAATAGTTTGTGCATTTGATAAAGCTAATGTCCATTTAAATGTGTTTGTACTTAGCTCAGGATACTCCAGAACACCTTACAGCCAATGAAACACTTTTGTGATCAATAACCAGAGTATATGCTTCTGAGCAATGTTAGTTGTTGGGAAACACTGACCTGGAGATCAGGCAGAACACTCCAAAATCATGACATGACATCTTCTACCTCTCCCTGAGAGGGAAGGTGGGTGTCCTTTTCAATCTTTATCCTGCATTAAACCAAAGGGTCCTCAGGTCATTGATCACATTGCTTTTTGTGGGAGCTTGCAGTACCTTTAAAAAAGTTCTGCAGCATTTCTTGCATTACAACTGTGACTGTGTTTCAAGGCCTTTCATTGGCTGTAAAGTGTTTGAAACATCCTGATCTCATGACAGGTGCTATATAAATGCACATTATTTCATTTACTCTTTTGAGCACTGCAGCTCCATGCTGACTGACTGATCGTTTTCCAAAGCTGTTGATGAAATCATAGGGTCAGAAATGCCTCCCTTCATTTGTGAAATCCCATTATAACAATTTCATGTGTCCTTTCTCCAATCCGAATGAAATCATATAAAGAACATGAAGCTAGGCACTGGCTCTGTACTGGCCTCCCAAAAAGAGCCACCTACATCACCTCACTCCACAGTGTTTCTCTTTTCAAATGTCGGCAAGTAAACTATTTTACTTACAACTAAAGTGAAGCAGCTTTCATGGTATTAGCTGTAGGATACCTAAACACTAGAGTGCTAGAGAGGTGCCTAACACCACACTCAGTTGTTTGTAAACATATCCAAACTGGTATTGGCATGCTCCAACAATAACAATTTCTATTTCTTTAGCATGATCCACGTGAGGGAGGTGTTGGAGTGGTTGTAATGTTACTGGAGCAATAATCCAGAGCCCCAGAGTATCTGGGTTTCAATAATACTATGGCAGATGGTGAAATTTGAATTCACCAAAACTAAATCTGGAACTAAAAGCTATCCTTTGTGACCATGTCATAAAATCCCATCTGGTTTCATGAATGTTCTTCAGGGGAGGATATCTGTCTTCGTGTTATTCCATAGAAACACAGAAACTAGGAGCAGAAGCAAGTACTTTGGTCCTTCAAGCCTGCAATGCCATTTAATATGTCATGTCCGATCCTCTATCTCTATGCTATATTCCCACTTTTTCCCCATATCCCGTAATAGCTTTAACATTAAAAAATCTATTTTTTTCTTGAATATATTCAATGAACGCCTTCACAGCTTTCTGTGGCTAATAATTCCACAGTTTCACTACCCTCTGAGTAAAGACTGCCTTCCTCAGTTCATTCCTAAATAGTTTAACCCTGTATCCTGAGACTTTGTCTTCTAGTTCTAGAATCCCTCCCAGGGAAAACATCTTCCCTGCATTTAGTCTGTCCGGCCCTGTTACAGTTGAGTACATTTTAATCAAATTCCTCTCCTTCTAAACTCTAGAGTATTCAGGCCCAGTTGATCCAATCTCTCTTCATAGGACTGTCCTGCCATATCCTTCATTAGTCTAATCAACCTCTGCTGCACTCCCTCTATGGCTAATATATCTTTTCTTTAGGTAGGGAGACCAAAACTCAATGTAATATTCCAGGTATTATCTCACCAAGACCCTGTAACTTTGCAGTAGAGCATCCCTATTTCTGAACTCAAATCTTACAATGAAGGCTAACATAACCTTTGCCTTCCTAACTGCTTGCTGCATGTGTCTGTCTACTTTCTTAGTCTGGTGTACAAGTACACCCTGATCCTTTTGTACGTCTACATTTCCTAACACATCACTACTTAAATAATGCTCTTCATTTCTGTTTTTCAGACCAAAGTGGATAATTTCACATTTAGCCATGTTGTGTTGTATCTGCCATTTGCTGGCTCATTTACTCAATTTGTTTAAATCACCTTGAAGCCACCTTGTATCCTCCTCACTACTCACAATCCCACCTAGTTTTGTGTCATTAGCAAACTTAGAAATGTTGCATTTGGCTCTCTGACCCAGGTCATTGATATATAACACTGATCTTTACATTAACCTGCTAGTCAATCAGAAAATGATCCATTTACTGTGTCTATTCTGTCAACCAATTCTTTAGATTAGATTCCTTACAGTACGGAAACAGACCCTTCGGTCCACCAAGTCCACACTGATCCTCCGAAGAGCAACACACACAGACCCATTCCCCATATTTACCCCTGACCAATGCACCTAAAAAAAATGGGCAATTTACCATGGCTAATTCACCTGACCTGCACAAACTTGGATTGTGGGAGGAAACCCACACAGACATGGGGAGAATGTGCAAACTCCACACAGACAGTCACCTGAGGTGGGAATTGAACCTGGGTCCCTGACGCTGTGAGGCAGCAGTGCAAACCCCTGAGCCACCGTGCCGCCCCAGTTCTTAATCCATGTTATTGTATTAACTTGTATCTCATGTGTTTTAATTCTGCACAATAACCTCTTATGAGGGATTTAAAAACAGCCAAGTGTACCACATCCACTGGTTTGCCCTTATCTGCTCTACAATTGGGACGACTATCCGACAGACCAGTCAAGCAACAGCCTGACAGTCATTCCCACAGAATCAAACCTTACAATGTCTTAGGTACCTGCAATACCATCCCTGGTTATGTCCTATATGTCTTGAAGCACAGATCTAGCAGATGTGGCTGCACAGTGGCATGGAGTCAGGGACAAACTGCCCTGTGAGTTCTCAACATTGAGTCCAAACTCAATTAAGCCTCACAACATCTTTTTACGCACTCCGGGAAACCTCCACCACCTACCAGCCTCCACCATCTTCCCCCAACCCCCTTCAACTACTGAATCAGGACTCCTCCACATAGAACATCACTTGAAAGAAGCACTGAAGGTGGCAAGAGCACAGAATATACTCTGGGCCATCAATGTCCATCACCAATTATGGCTTGGCAGCACCACTACTGATTGAACTAGCTCGCCTTAAAGGACATAGACTGAGTCTGTAGCAAGTGATGAGGGAACCAACAAGAGAGAAAAATCTACCTGACCTTGAAGTCACCAATCTATCTGCTGTAGAGATGTCCATCTATCACAGTATGAGTGACCACTGCACAGGCTTTGTGGAGGTGAAGTCCTGCCTTCACATTCAACATATTCTCCATCATGTAGCATGGTGCTATTAGCTTGCTAAATGACACAGACCTCAAACAGATCAAGCAACTCAGGACAGAGCATGCATGAGACATTGTGGGCCATCAACAGCAGCAGAATTATTCTCCAACACAATGGGCAACCTCATGGACTGACATATCATGCACTCTACCATTATTATCAAGTCAGAAGATCAACCCTGGTTCAACAAAGAGTGCAGTATGGCATGTGAAGAGCAGCACCAGGAAGCTCCTTGGATGCTGCCCGAACTGCTGTGCTCTTCCAGCACCACTAATCCAGATATCTAAAAATGAGATGTAAACCTGGTAAAGCTACAAAACAGAACAATTTGTATGCCAAACAGCAAAAACAGCATGCAATAGATGGGTTTAAGCAATCTCTCAACCACTGGATCAGATCTAAAATCTGCAGTCCTGCCACGTCCAGTTGCAAATGGCGGTGGACAATTAAACTTCCAACAAAACGTGTCTGTGTGGGTTGCTCTTCGGAGGATCAGTGTGGACTTGGTGGACCGAAGGGCCTGGTTCCATACTGTAGGGAATCTAATCTAAAGAATTGGTTGACAGAATAGACACAATATAGCTTCACAAATATTCTCATTCTCAACAACGGTGAGCTCTTCAATGCAAAAAACAAAGCTAATGTATATTTGCTTCATTTCAGCCAGATGTGCCAAGTGGATGACCCCTCTCAGCCTTCATCTGAGGTTGCCAATACCATAGATACCAGTCTTCAGCCAATTTGATTCATTCCATTTGAAATAAAGAAACAGCTGAAGACACTGGATATTGCAAAAATTATGGACTCTGACAACGTGGTACTGAAGACATGTGCTCCAGAACTAGCTAGGCCTACTCCATTCTAGTTCAACTATAATATTGACATTTACATGACACTGTAGAAATTTTCCCAGGTACATCCAATACAAGAAAGCAGGACAAATCCAACTCTTCCAATTACTGACCTATCAGTCTACTACTAACATGCAGCAAAGTAATGGATAGGTTGTTGACAGGACTGTTGAGGCAATTGCAAAGGAACAGTCTACCCACTGACACTCAGTTTGTGATATGCCCTGCTCACTAGGCTTCTCGCTTTATGATAGCCTGGATCCAACATGAATTCGAGATGTGAGGTGAGAGTGACTGCTCTTGTAAGAACACATTTGCCCGAGTATGACATCAAGCAAAGCTAGCAAACTTGGGAGTCAATAGGACAGTTTTAAGTTGGCCAACCTGTGACCATGTAACCACATTCAATGATTATAAAAACCCATTTGGTTCATTAATGTCCTTTAGGGAAGGGATTCTGTCATGTTCACCTGATCTGAAAATGTGTTGCTGGAAAAGCGCAGCAGGTCAGGCAGCATCAAGGGAACAGGAGAATCGACGATTCCGGCATAAGCCCTTCTTCAGGAATGAGGAAAGTTTGTCCAGCAGGCTAAGGTAAAAGGTAGGGAGGAGGGACTTGGGGAAGGGGCGTCGGAAATGTGATAGGTGGAAAGAGGTCAAGGTGAGGGTGATAGGTCAGACTGGGGTGGGGGCGGAGAGGTCAGGAAGAAGATTGCAGGTTAGGAAGGCGGTGCTGAATTCGATGGATTTGACTGAGACAAGGTGGGGGGAGGGGAAATGAGGAAACTGGTGAAATCCGAGTTCATCCCTTGTGGTTGGATGGTTCCTAGGCGGAAGATGAGGCGCCTTGGAGGAAGTGCGCCTCATCTTCCGCCTAGGAACCCTCCAACCACAAGGGATGAACTCGGATTTCACCAGTTTCCTCATTTCCCCTCCCCCCACCTTGTCTCAGTCAAATCCATCGAATTCAGCACCGCCTTCCTAACCTGCAATCTTCTTCCTGACCTCTCCGCCCCCACCCCAGTCTGACCTATCACCCTCACCTTGACCTCTTTCCACCTATCACATTTCCGACGTCCCTCCCCCAAGTCCCTCCTCCCTACCTTTTATCTTAGCCTGCTGGACAAACTTTCCTCATTCCTGAAGAAGGGCTTATGCCCGAAACGTCGATTCTCCTGTTCCCTGGATGCTGCCTGACCTGCTGCGCTTTTCCAGCAACACATTTTCAGCTCTGATCTCCAGCATCTGCAGACCTCACTTTCTCCTCACCTGATCTGGTCTACTGTGACTCTAGACCCACAGCAGCATGCTTGACTCTCACCTACCTTCTGCATAATTAGGGATTTGCAATAACTACTGGCCTAGTCAGTAATGCTTACAAGCCATGAAAGAGTAAAAAGGGGCAAACTCTCCGCTGGTTGGAGTTATAGTTAGTACAAAGTGATGCCTAGAGTAAAGAGTTGTGGTTGTTGGAGGTCAGTCATCTCAGAACATCTCAGCAGGAGTTCTTCAGGATTGTGTCCTATGCCCAACATCTTCATCAATGACCTTCCCTCGTTCATAAGGTCAAAGTTGGAATATTTACCAATGATTAAACAATATTCGGCATACCTGTTTATGACATCTCAGAAGCAGTCTGTATACATATTCAGTACGACCCGGAGAACATCTAGTCTTCGGTTGATATATAGCAAATAACATTGGTGCCTTACCAATGCTAGGCAATGACCATCTCCAACATGAGAGAATTTAATCATCATCTCTTGACTTTCAATGGCATTACCAATGCTGAATTCCCACAATCAATACCTAAGGATTACCACTGACTAAAAATTAATCCACACCAGCCATATAAATACTGCAGCTACAAGAGCAGGTCAGAGGCTAAGAATTCTGAGGCACCCATGCTCCCCTCAAAACCTGTCCGCCACCTACAATGCACAAGTCTGGAATGTGATCATATTATGTATTTCTAAGTTACCTGCTATTACATCCTTCAAAAGAGACTCTTAACATTTTCCTAACAACAGAGGTGATGCTAACAGGATTGTAAATACCTGTTTTTTTTTGTCTCCCTCTCTTTTCAATAAGGGTTTAAAATTGGTAGTTTTCCAATCCTCTGGGATTTTTCCAGAATCTAAAGATTCTTGGAAGGCTACTACTGGTGCATCCATTATCATTGTAGCTACTTCTTTATATATCATACGATGCAATGGATCAGGTCCAGGGGACTTCTCAGTCTTTAGTCCCATGAGTTTCTCTAATCCATTATCGCTGGTGGTAGTTGTTGTGTTTGTTTCCTTTCCTCCTTTTGCCTGTTAATTATTTAGTATTTTTGGACTATTATGAGTGCGTTCTACTCTAAAGATTGGTGCAAAGTATTTATTTAATCTTCTGTCATTTCCTGAATCCCCCATCACTGTATCCACAGTCTCATATGCTAAGGAGCCTATGTTCTCCTTGGCCTCCTCCCTTTGATACACTTAAAGAAGCTCATTCAGTCCATCTTGATATTACTTGCAAGTTTATCCTCAAGGTTCAACAACTCTTAATGGTAAGGTCCTAGGGTGTATTGCTGAACAAAGAGACCTTGGAGTGCAGGCTCATAGCTCCTTGAAAGTAGAGTCGCAGGTAGATAGGATAGGGAAGAAGGCGTTTGGTATGCTTTCCTTTATTGGTCAGAGTACTGAGTACAGAAGTTGGGAGGTCATGCTGCAGCTGTAGAGCACATTGGTTAGGCCACTTTCGGAATATTGCGTGCAATTCTGGTCTCCTTCCTATCGGGAGGATATTGTGAAACTTGAAAGGGTTCAGAAAAGATTTACAAGAATGTTGCCGAGATTGGAGGATTTGAGCTATAGGACGAGGTTGAATAGGCTGGGGCTGTTTTCCCTGGAGCGTCAGAGGCTGAGAGGTTTTTAAATAATGTGGGGCATGAACAGGATAAATGGACATAGTCTTTTCCCTGGGGTGGCGGAGTCCAGAACTCGAGGGCATAGGTTTAGGGTGAGAGGGGAAAGATATAAAAGAGACCTCAGGGGCAACCTTTTCACACAGAGGGTGGTACGTGTATGGAATGAGCTGCCAGAGGAAGTGGTTGAGGCAGGTACAATTGCAACATTTAAAAAGCATCTGGATGGTTATTTGAATAGGAAGGGTTTGGAGGGATATGGGCCTGGTGCTGGCAGGTGGGACTAGATTGGGTTGGGGTATCTGGTCGGCATGGACCAGTTGGACCGAACGGTCTATTTCCATGCTGTAAATCTGTGACTCTAGAGTGCCCTTCTTTTTAATGGTCATCTTTTGTTGATTTTTAAAACTTTCCAAATCCTCTGGTTTACGACTAATTGTTCCCACTTTGTCTGTTTTCTCTTTCAAATTAATACTGTCCTACACTTCCCTGGTTAACATTGTTGCCTTGTCCCCTTCTTCTTTACTGGGATATATCTTTATTGTGAGTCGTAAACTATTTTCTTAAAAGTCTGCTGTTGGTCCTCAACCATCTTTGCTGCTAACCCCCTTTCCCAGTTCACTCCAACCAGTTCTGCCCTCATTCCTTTATAATTACCCTTATTTAAGTTTAGCACAAGCTTCCAACCCAAGTCTCTCTCTCTCTCAAAAACTGAATGTTAAATTCTACTATGTTAAGGTCACTGTCTTAAGGGGATCTTTTATTCTTAGATCATTTATTAAACCTGCCTCATTACACATCACCAGATCCAAAACAGTCTGATCCCTGTTAGGATCCACAATATATAGTTCTAGGAGAATGTCCCAAATATACTCTATGAATTCTTTTTCATGGCTACCTCCATCAATCTGACTTTCCTAATCTACATGAAGATTAAATTCACCCATGATTAATGGACTCCATTTATTTTAGAAAGAGAGTCCCTCTGCTTATAAATTCTGTGCCTGTGTGCTTCCCTCCACTTCACCTTACAAAGGGGCAGCACTCTGAAAGCTTGTGATTTCAAATCAACCTGTTGGACTATAACCTGGTGTTGTGTGACTTCTGACTCTGTCTTAAATGGGAAACCCCCTACTCTGAGATTATACCCTCTGGCTCTAGACTGTCTTACAACAGGAAACAACCCCTCCCCACCTACCTGTCAAGCCTCCTAAGAAACTTACATGTTTCAATAAGGTTTCCTCTCATTCTTGTAAACTCCAATGAATCTGCTCAATCTCTCCTCATAAGAAAATCTCTTACTCAGCTTTCTGCAATATTTCTCCATTTAAACAATATTCAACTCTTTTATTCTTCCTGCCAAAGTGCATAGCTGCACACTTTCCTACTGTATGGTACGTTGCCAAGTTTTCACTCACTCACTCACTCACTCACTCAATCTGTTTATATCCCTCTTTAGACTCTTGTGCCATCTTCACCCCTTGTCTTCCACCTATTTTTCTGACATCCACAAACTTGGCAAGAATACATTTACTTGCCTCATCCAAGGCATTATTATACATTAGAAATAATTGTGGCCCCAATGCTGATTTCTCTGGTACCCCTCTAATTACAGGCTGCCGTCCTGAAAAGGTCGTGTTTATCTGAATTATTTTTTTCTGTTAATTAGCCAATTCTCAATCGATTGAATATACTGTCCCCATACTTTGAATGTTTATTAAGTAGCTTCTTTAGTAGTACGTTATCAAGTGCATTTTGGATATCAAATGTATTACATCTATTGGTTACATCTACTTATCTATTGTACCTCCTCAAAGTATTCTAAAAATTTATCAGGCATGATTTCCTCTTCATGAAGACACACTGACTCTGTTTGATTATAATATACATTTCTAAGTGCCTTGTTATTACATTCTTTCTATTAGCCTTCAGCCTCATTAGAATCATAGAATTAGTACAGAGTGTGGAAGCAGGCCATTCAATTCATTAAGTCCATACCAACCCTCCAAACAGCATCACACCCATTCCCATTCCTCTACCTTATCTCTGGAACCCCACAATAACCATGGCCAATTCACTTAACCTGCACATCTTTGGACTGTGGGAGGAAACCATAGTTTAGTATGTTTGGGATGTTATTAATGTCTCTATTGTGAAGACTGACGCAAAGAATTTATTTAATTCTAGTACCATTTCCTTTTTTACACATTATTATTTTCCCAGCCTCATCCTTTATGGGGCCTATGTTCATTTTGGCTTCTCTCTTCCTTTTTAAATATTTAAAGAAGTTTTTACTGTCCATTTTTATCTTACTTGACGATTTATCTTCAATGTTTATTTTCTTCCTTTTTTTGGTCATCCTATGTATACACAAGAACACACCACACACATACAATTCCCTCAACTCACACAGATTTGTACAAACATACATTCACTCACACATGTACAAACACATGCACTCACCCATTCGTTCGCGCACACTTATGTAGAAACACATTCTTGCCCACAACAATCCACAAGATACAGATTTGCATCCTCACATAACCACTCATAAACAGGCCTAGGGTCACTCTAAACCTTGCCTAATGCAGTGATTGGTAAATACTTACTGGCTGTGAGAGAGTGTCTTTTAGCACGGACCAGCCTACCCAGCTCCGGATGTGTGCGTTCACACTTTGGTGCACGGGTTTTATTTGTCTGCTCCAGAGTATGTGCAGTGGAGTTGGAGCCACGCCCTGGGTAGAAAAGGTTGGGGTGCTGTCAGTGTGTTACATGAAAGAAAGACACTTCACAAATTATGTGACTCTTTCACTGAATCTCCCACAAATTACTTGGAGTCTGCAGCATACAGACAGGCCTTTCGGCCCAAATGGTATATGCTGGTACTTATGCTTCACACAGGCCTCGTCCATGTCTTTTATTCTAAACCTAACAGTATTGCTTCTTATTCCCCTCTCTCTCTCTCCATCTCTCAATGGTTTATCTCACTTCTGCTTTCACACTTTTCACCTCTATTACTCCTCTTAGATAGCAGCTTCCACAATCTAACTCCCCACTAGGCCCAAGAAGCCAATGTGGAGTTGGAATCCTGGTGCTATACTCACTTCAGTTATTTTCCTTTCCTACCCCGTTGTCAACATTTGACACAAAACATGAGATCGGACTGGATGGAATAACGCAAACCACCTTAACATGGAAGAAACATTATTAAGAATAAAGCGAACACATATTTTAATTAACATGACTGACAAGATGCACCCTAATTTTAAGAAATGTTATTGATTGTTCCTGGTGATGTGGGTGCTGCATGCTCATCCCTAATGCCCCTGAACTGAGTGCCTTGCTCAGCCAGTATAGAGGGCAGTTAAAAGCCAACCATATTGCTGTGGGTCTGACGTTACAGAGGCTACACCAGCTAACAGTGTCAAATTTCTTCCCGAATAGGGCATTGGTACAGTCAGAGGGTTTTAATGACAATCAACAATAGTCCCACAGTCACTGGTACTTTGATCAATTTTAAGTGCTAGATTTCATTCATTCTACTAGCTATAATGGTGGAACTTGAACCTACATCCCCACAGCAGTAGCCTGAGCTTCATCGGACTATTAATCCAGGGATATGCCTGTGCTTCCCCATGTTGATATATAGGAACAGCTCCCTGACAAGATTAGAATGGTGCTGGAAAAGCACAGCAGGTCAGGCAGATCCAAGGAATGATTTTCCTGCTCCTCAGATGCTGCCTGACCTCCTGTGCTTTTCCAGCACCATTCTAATCTTGTCTCTGATCTCCAGCATCTACAGTCCTCACTTTCAGCTCCTTGAGCCTGTTTTACCATTCAGTTAGATATTGGCAGACTGGAATTTTGACTCCACTCGCCTGCTTTATTAATATTCCTTGCTGCTCTGACCACTATTAATCTCCCTGTCTGGAAGTATTTAAGAGTAGAAAAGAGATTTTTCTTAATCCAGAACAGTTCTCTAATATTTATCATTCAGCACGATGTGCATTATATCTAATATTTCCACATAAGCAACTTAGCACTGTGTATTTATTGCAAGCTTGCTGTCCAGACCCTGGGGTCTATTTAACAGCAGGATTTTGGCAGAAATAAAACTTACCTGGGGCCAGGGGTTAGGGGATGGGTGGGTGGGTTCTTGAATGTCTTGAGTGATTCAGCACCCCCACACTGTTGCAGTAATGTAGCCAAAATGACAAACTTACTTCTACTAAACTGGCTAATGGCATGTGATACTGGACACAGCTCCTACTTTTGATAAATGGTTTGCTTTCATCTAATTTCCTCACTATCCCAGCAGTCTCTCTTCATGCTCTTTTACAAACCATTTAAGTTAACCAAATTACAGAGCAGCAGGAACACTGTAACAATAGTCAGATGTAATGATCCAAATTTCAATTAGCCACTGGGTGTAAGAGGAGATAATGCATTCTACGCTGCAATGATCAATGGTTGTGAGAGTCCCAATTATCCTATTGTGTCCCGTCTTCAGGGTGTCCCTGATGCAGATGTAACCATGGAAGAGAAGCAGGCAGTTGAGTCTAGTGATTCCCTCCACAAATTGCTCCCTGGACATACTAATGGCCATCTTGGCCAGACTCATTTGACTTGCCCGCCTCTCTCTGCATTGAAGAGCAAGCAAAAATATAGAAGCAGTCCCTTCAAATAATGAAATAGAGATTGTAGCCTCCCGCAGCCCACGTACACATAGAACCTAAGTGTCATTGAGGTTGTGAAAAAAGCCTGGGAGTTCATGAACCATCCTAGTTAACTACTGCGTGATGTGTGTAACACCCTCCACATTAGATCTCCAGTGATGAAGATCTCCCATGCAGAGAGCCACTTACAGGAGTAACCCCCACCCCCACCCCACTCCTGCCACTTTGGACAGCAGGGTGGAGTGCCACAGTCCGTCCGGATGGTTGACAAAGGTGAGGAGGTGGGGATATGCAGCACAACCTGTACAGGACACCTCTCCATGCAGACTGGATCGGGGCAAAGGGAATTTCCATGAGACACATCAAATTGAGGGTGTCTCTTCCTAAGGGAGGTTTTGGGGCCTGGGGCCAAAGTGTTCTTTGTCTGAATCAGTAGTCTCTCTGCATACTATATTACATCACTTAACCAGACTGCACAAGATCAAATATAATAATAACAGCACCTTAAAGGAACACTGTACAAAGTTCAAACTCACAAACACCATGAATGCAGTTTAAATTAAAACTTTGGGTTGATAATTCATCTCAGGCCCTACAATGCCTACCAGTTGCAGAATACTTTGAATTTACGAGTGGACTCTGTGTGTTGCTTCTTCATGGATATCCTGGCATGGACCCAACCATGAAAAAGAGCAGGTGTAACTCCACAGGTATTTCATGAAAAGAACGTGCAAAATCCTCTCCGAACTACTGGGCATCCTGACTTGGAAATATGTCACTGTTCCTTCAGTCACTGGGTCAAAATCCTGTAAGTCCTTCCCTAATGGCCTTGTGGGTCAACCTATAGCACATAGGCACCATGTTCAAAAGGCAGCTCAAGATACCTTCTCAAGGCAAACAAATGCTGAACTTGCCAGTGGTAATTACAGCGCATGAACACGTGAAGATAACTAACATTACAACAGCAAATGTATGTCAAACACACTTCATTGGCTGTAACATGCTTTGACGTGTCTAGTGGTTAGAAAACGTGCTGCATAATTGTAAGTCTACCCTTTTCTTTTAGTTTCCTCTGTACACGTTGTAGGTGAGTAGTATGTCAATACCATCATTGCAAACCTGTATCTTTTGCTTCTCTAATTATCAACCTCCAGGTGTCTAGACAACTCAGCTGGTTCTACTGGAAGCTCTGCTGGTGGGGTTTCTATATGTCTGGACTAACTGAATGAGGAAATCAAAAATCTAACCAAGAAAATAACTTATAAATATATTATGTTAAGGAGATTAGATTCCCTACAGTATGGAAACAGGCCATTTGGCCCAATAGTTCCACACCGACCCTCCAAAGAGTAACCCACCCAGACCCATTATTTACCCCTGACCAATACACTTAACATTACAGGCAATTTAGCATAGCCAATTCACCTGACCTGCACACATTTGGATTGTGGGAGGAAACCAGAGCACCTAGAGGAAACCCATGCAGACACAGGAAGAATGTGCAAACTCCAACCAGACAGTTGCCCAAGATAGGGACTGAACTTGGTCTCCAGCACTGTGAGGCAGCAGTGTTAACCACTGAGCCACTGTGCTGCCCTACATAAGAACTATCCCATCTCCTTTTCCTGGAAGGACTATACATCTATGAGACCCTACATTCACTTAAACTCTACAACCTGTTTCTATCATGTCTTAGTGGGCGGCACGGTGGCACAGTGGTTAGCACTGTTGCCTCGCAGCGCCAGAGACCCGGGTTCAATTCTCGCCTCAGGCGACTGACTGTGTGGAGTTTGCACGTTCTCCCCGTGTCTGCGTGGGTTTCCTCCGGGTGCTCCGGTTTCCTCCCACAGTCCAAAGATGTGCAGGGCCAGGTGAATTGGCCATGCTAAATTGCCCGTAGTGTTAGGTAAGGGGTAAATGTAGGGGTAGGGGTATGGGTGGGTTCGCTTCGGCGGGTCGGTGTGGACTTGTTGGGCCGAAGGGCCTGTTTCCACACTGTAATGTAATCTAATCTAATCTTAAATCAGACTTAATGGACACTGAGTTTCATGTTATTGAATATACTTAGACATTGTTAAAAATCGAGGGCATGCACCAACTTTTATCATACCTTTTAGACAGCATTTTCTCTTGTCCCTTGCTGGGAATGGTTTTCATTTTCAATGCTTTGACAGTAATTTGGCCCAATACCAATGAAATTTCGGCAGGTTCTGTCAAACTTGACAATGCACTCAGAATGTAAGCTGGAAATGATTCCCTCTAAGTTAACGTCATTTGATTCAATGCCAACAGGTTACAGTGTAGATGCTAGCTTCAGGCAACAGATGCCTCGATCTAGCGTGTCTCCACCTGTTGCAAACAGGTACATCAACAAATCGACAGACTTGGAAATGTCATGAATAATTTATTAGTACAATTCCCACTCTATAGTCAGCAAGTTTTTGCTGATGTGATTTGCCAGCTGGACAGCGGTGAGAGTGAAATACAATATTTGTAACAACGTTTGAAGCTACCTAAAGTTTCTGCTTCTGGCTGCTGGGAACTGGGACATGTGCAACATGGTGCAGCTTCATAGATATGAATATTAACATCACTGGACACTTCAGATCATGTCAGACAGCCATTTGTTTGGTTTACAATCAACTTGCACAACCACCCATTAACCTACCTGACTGGCTTCCAGGTCAACATGTGCCTCAATTGAAAAATTCCCACCCTTGTTTTCAAATTCCTCCATGTGTCCTTTCTCTGTAATCTCCTCCATCCCACAATCCTCTCTGAGACCTTGAACTCCTCAAATTCTGCAGTCTCCAGTGGGCACAATTTTACATTTCCTGTCATTGGTGACCATGTCTTCAGCAGCTGGGCCCCAAACTTTGGGATTACACCCGTAAATCTCTTCCTTTTCTCTTTTCAAAAGCCAGACTTCTGGTCGTCTTTGTAATTATTTCTATATGTAATTCAGAGTCAAACATTTTACACGCATGGGAGAATACCCTGAGGTGTTTTAACTGAATGAAGATGCTATATAGATATTGAAAAATTGTTGCTATTATTGAAACCAAAAAGAGTTTTTCCAAATTGGTTCAACTGCTGAAGAACTCAGCTGTCTGCCCTGTTGGTTCAACCTCCACTCCAGACAAACTCAGCTGACACTCCCAAGCCTTGTTGAGGGAGCATTTGTTTTCATGAAGTTGCGAATCTGAGGCCCCAAACTATTCCTTCTACTGTAATTGGATATAAAAGATCCTGAGGCTACTCAAAAGAGTATGGAGGCATTCAAAAGGATATTGGATGATTTTCTGGATAAATGCAATGTGCAAGGAAATGGAGAAAAAGCAGAAGATTGGCTAAGGTAAGGATTTGAAGGGCTAGTGCAAACACAATGGGCTGAATGGCCACTTTCTGCATGGTAATACTTTAAAATCTGTGATACTGTTTTCATGGATGATCATTGGCTAGGGGAGGTGAGGATAAACTGGGGTGGGGTGGGCGGTGGATGGGGGGGTGGGGGGGAAATTTTCCCTAGAAGTCTGTATCAATATTTATCATCAACCGACATCAATAGGAGACAGATTATCTTCACAGCGGTGTCTGTGGGTATTTGCAGTTCACAAAATTAACTGACGTGTTTCCTAAACCATTACAGTGTCCACAATTCAAAAGCTCTTCATTGGTTGCAAAGCTCTTTGAGGTGAAGTGTGATGTTGTGTACGTGCAAGTCTCCCTTTCCTCCCGCAAATCTGAAAACTGACAGATTTACTGAACAGTTTACAAAAGAGATTAGACAGCATGGGTGATGAATTTTGACAACATGATGATGCTTTGTCACTTTGAGTACTCTTCACCTAATTCCTTCTTGATCCACAATTAACCACTGAAATCATTCCAACTATTGCAATGGTAAAGATATAAGATGCCACAGTCTTACCAGATGATAACACTGCTCTCATTGAAAACCTCTCGTTGTGAACTGTTCAGTCAGTCTGTCATTTTTCAGATGTGAAGGAGGAAAGGGAGACTTGCACGTACACAGCATCACACATAACCTCAAAGAGCTTTGCAACCAATGAAAAACTTTCGAAGTGTGGACATTGTAGTGACATAGGAAACACATCAGTAAATAACAGACAGCTAGTGATGGTTGACGTGAAGGTCACTACACCTCAGGTGAAAGAGAGGTCAAGAAGTGGGCAGCACGGTGGCACAGTGGTTAGCACTGCTGCCTCACAGTGCCAGAGACCCGGGTTCAATTCCAGTCTCAGGCGACTGACTGTGTGGAGTTTGCACATTCTCCCAGTGTCTGCGTGGGTTTCCTCCAGGTGCTCCGGTTTCCTCCCACAGTCCAAAGATGTGCAGGTCAGGTGAATTGGCCATGCTAAATTGTCCATAGTGTTAGGTAAGGGGTAAATGTAGGGGTATGGGTGGATTGTGCTTCGGCGGGGCGGTGTGGACTTGTTGGGCCGAAGGGCCTGTTTCCACACTGTAAAGTAATCTAATCTAAAACAAAAAGTAGAATGCTTCACGGTAAGCTCAGCTGGTGTAGGAATTGAACCTGTACTATTATCATCATTCTGTATTGCAAACTAGCCATCCAGCCTACTGAGCTAACAAACCCCTTCTGAGAAAGGGAGCTATCTGTTTAAAATGATCAGTTTTGTAGAAACAAAAGGAGGTGAGATATGAACGTGATTTAATTTGTACTAAGATGGGGACATGATTCTATTTGTAGTGAGATGGGGATGTGATTCCATCTGCATCTCTATTTTATTGGTGTTTGGATCGAAGATCTGTCTACATTAAACATATCACATTGATACAGGCTCAATGCTGGTGTTTATGTTTGCTCCCTCCTTGCTTCATTTCAGCCAATTTTCTATTCTGTTCTGGATTTTGTACTTATCCAGCTTTCCTTTAAACGTATTAATGTGTTAATTTGCCTTAACTACTCCCTGTGGCAGCAGGATCTTTACACATATGAATATGCATATTAGGAGCTGGAGAAGCCCATTTGAACATGCTCCACCATTGAATAAGACCATGGCTGATTACTCCACACTTTGCTTACCCTCCCTCTCCCGATAATCTTTCACCCTCTTGTTTCTCACCAGTCTATCTACCCAGATTAGAAATACTCAAGGGCTCTGCTTCTACCAACAAGAGTACCACAGTATCACGAACCTTGTGAGAAATAAAAAAAACACCTGTGGGCGACACCTTATTTTTAAACGGTTTGAGAAAAGTCCTTATGAGATTGGACAGCATGGTGGTACAGTGGTTAGCACTGCTGCCTCACAGTGCTAGGGACCCAGGTTTGATTCCTGCCTTGGACAACTGTCTGTGTGTACAGTAATATTAAATGGGACTATCTCTCTGGACATTAATGTAATAGTAAAGGGTTAAACTGCACTGTCTTTGGGCGGGACGAAAGCCATGAAAGAATGCGGATGACTATCCACTGTAATTAACACTTCATTTAAACGTTACTCCCTGCCATTGTCAAGTTAAACTATCAATTCAATCTCTCCCAATCAGAAATGCTTTCTGGCCAGAGGTGTGCCGCACCTGTGTTGTGTTGGGAAAGCGCGGAGTCAGGAAATCGTCTGCATAACGATTCCTCAGGATTAGGGCATTAACGTTTGCATTATCTCCAAGGCTGATCTCATCCTGTCCTTATACCTGGGGTAACATGTGACTGTGAGTAACTGGGCATGTGACTAAGGGGTAGTGGCCAGAGCATCTGTAAGCATTGCAACTGACCTGTATAAAGGGGAAGTGCTTTCTTTGTCCAGAGCCTCACTTTGATTCAACCTTGCACGGCTGCAAGAGAGGTCAAAGGGGGTCACCGAGCTTGTCCTAACTTTAATAATCTTTAAAAGTTTCCTCTGTTCAGAGGGAGCTTTTGCCATGACCCTGTAAGCTCTGCGAGGTGTGTGTTAAAGGTTCCTCCAGAAAGCCTGTATTGTACTGTTTGGTTGTTTGTTCACAGAAGTTGGTGTGTTGCAGTTGCATCAAGTGTGTACGAACCTCAAGAGTAAAAGATCCTAACATGTGGAGTTTGCACATTCTCCCCGTGTCTGCATGGGTTTCCTCCGGGTGCTCAGATTTCCTCCCACAATCCAAACATGTGCAGGTCAGGTGAATTGGACATGCTAAATTGCCCATAGGTGCACTAGTTGGGGTAAATATAGGGTAGGGGAATGGGTCTGGGTGGGTTACTCTTTGGAGGGTCAGTGTGGGCTTGTTGGGCTGAAGGGCCTATTTCCATACTGTAGGGAATCTGATCTAATCTAGAAACGTCACCCTGATTTCCAGAAGAAACTACTTACTTCACAATTCTTCATATAGAAAAACTCAAATACACCAAGATTCACCCTGATATAGGTCATCTGGACCTGACTAAAATCATCTCCAGGAAACACAAAGAACTACAACAGAAAAATAGCGCTCAAGCAGAATACAATTTCACCTACAACAGGAAACATTCATTCTATGTCTATCAAGACCCTTCAAATATATTTCTATCAAATCACCTCTTTCTCCAGCAAGTCTAGCCCGCACAACCTATCATCATTGGATCAACTATATATTCCAGATATTTGGTACTGTCGATGCCTTAGTGTCATCATTTACTGAATGAAGGAGCTCCTTTTGAGTTTTGATTATAATAATATTCGTAAATACATCAGGGATGGATGGTTTTTCTCCAAGTGGAATATTTAACCCACACCTAAAGGGCAGATAAGGCCTTGGATTTATACCTGAATAAAGAAAATGCAGCTCTGACAATTGTAAGAACCACATCCTTTTATTTTATGTATAAAAAGAACTGTGGACTGAAATTATCAAGAACTGTTTTCAAAACGCATGGTTTGTAAAGGTGCTACCTGTTTCGAAAAGCATTTTGACAGACATTGCAAGCATGGTGTAAATAATTATTTAAATAAGTAGTCATTAAAATTTGAATTGCAGATGAAGAGGAGCTGAGGCGTGCTGTATTCAGATGGAGCTGGCTGGTGACAAGAAGTTGATTGGTCTATGGAATAGTGACCAGTTATTAATAATGGAAATCTTTCACTTGCCAACAACTGTGTGATTGGCTCTTTGGTGGCTTGGAGCTGGAAACAAGTTATAGAGGCACTGAGAGAGACAGAAGGAGAAGTGCACAGATCTTCTCCTAGACCAGAAGCTGCCTGTTCTCTGCAGTAAAATCTCCTGTTTAAACTGGTAAAAAATCAATTACCTCACCTGTAGCAATTGCTATGAGCTGTGACTTTTGAATTAATAAATCAGAGACATTTTCCAAGTGAATCAACTACTCTGTACTTCTTACAAACTAGTGGAAGCTTCCAGAGAAAGACATCTGAACAACATGGGCCTGGCTGCCAAAGAAAAATCATCTCAAACTCAGAATACAGGAAGCAAAGAGCACTTTCCTATTTTCTATCTCTGCCAGTAATCTATTTTCCCTATGTGTTTGTCTGTATGTGTAAGGGGGAATGCAAAAGGAGATTAGAAGTTTAATTAGTAGTATTTCTATCAATGGTTTATATCTGTTTACCTATACCTATACTTACAATATATTATAATTCTTGTTTAGCACAGAAACCTGGTCTTTGCTTTCTATCAACTTTGGTCTGAAAGTCAGGTAAATAGGGGTAGTATGTGTATCTTAAAATAAAAACTTCAACATTTAGTACAACTCTGGGAATAGTAGGGTTCAATTTACAGCATCCTACCAGTGAGTCATAACACAATGCAGCTATCCTTCAGTCACACTAGTCTAAATTACGTATCAAGAGTGGGATCTGCACCAGAAATAAAAGCCAAATTCAATATTTCATGTGCACTAGTCTAAATAATGTATGGGGATTTTCCCTCCATTGAGTTCTTTGGCCCCATTAGCTCAGTGTTGGGCTGCCTGTTAAGTGATTCCAGAGTTTGTGTTTGCACTGAGCTTCTAGCTTTTAAACAGTCAATGCCAGGCACATTTCCTGTTAACAATTATTAACTTGTCTTCTTGCATTGGGTTGCACTTAACTTTCATTGTCCTGCCCTCAGTTTTGAAAAAAGCAATTGTTCGCTATTTCATTCTGTTGACAAAAACCTGATGATTTCTATTTCTCAGCACTGATTTCACAACCATTCATTATCAGGGCAGAGTAGCTGACATTCCTCTGTTTAACTTACAGTTACTAGAGTTTATAGATTCTTTGATGTGGGACTATGAATTCCAATGAATGTTATATGGGATTGTGTGTTTGAATTAAATACGAACAGGGACTTAGGAGTAGGAGTAGGCCTTTCAGCCCTTCGATCCCATCCTGCTATATGATGACAGCATGGTTGATCTGGCTGTGGTTCTTTTCCATCTGCCATCCCCTCCTCATAATCCTTGATTTCCCTGTCCTTAAAAATGTCTATCCAACTTTGCCTTCAATAAATTAAATGAATCAGCCTCCAATCTTTTCTGGTAAATGGTATTTCACACAAATGACTTCTGAGAGAAAATGTTTCACCTTACCTTTCCCTTAAAAGAGAGTCCTCTTGTTCTTAAACTGTACCCTCTTGACTCCCTCACAAGAGGTAACATCCTGTCAGTACTGACTCTACCAAATTCCCTCAGGAACTTCTTTATTCATTCACACGATGTCAGATTCACTAGTTGGGTCAGTATTTGATGCCCATCCCTAACTAATCTTGAACTCAGTAGCCTGCTAGGCCATTCCAGCGTGCAGTTAAGAGTTAACCACATTACAGTGGATCTGGAATCACATGTAGGCCTGAGCAGTTAAGTACACATCAAAAGATCACTAAATCTTCGAGATTTCAATGGTTATCAGTCCAACACTTCCTAATTACATGTCCGAGGGATGTAGGCTTCCACATTTCTTGCACACCAATAACTGTCCCTTGAGAAGGTAGTAGTCTTCTTACAAGGCTTGATTGCTTGAAGTAATACAACTGTAGTAAATGAGCTTATATTTTTAATACAGTGAAGCCTGTAACAGACATTTAGAAGTTTATTTATAGAACTTTAATATATCTCATCTCTGCACAGGTCCAGAGGTTCAATTCATAGTAAATATTCAGTGCGTTGGTGTGGTGTATATGTGGACAAAGGATAGGGCATTGATCAGTTGAGTTGGCACGATGTTGGCCTTAGGGCTATAAAGAGCCATAGGGATGTGGGTGATAGCATGGGGGGCAGAAGGGCCAGGGGTCTTGCTCAGGGAAAAATGGGTTGACATGGAGTTTATGAGGAGCCATGGATGGTAGGGTCATGGTTGGCATGGATAAGGCTTCAGAAGCATGTGAAGTGATGGTTAATTGAATCTTCCATGCTTTCTTCGTCATCTGTGAAGTTCGGACACAGTGCCAGATCCCTGAGGTAGAACTTCTGCCCAGCGGCTTCACACTTGGCATCCTCCTCAATTCTTCCAGGGTTGCCTGGCCTAATTTTATAATCAAGACCAATATCCTTTACCCCACAGTCTCCTCAGTCCTCCCATCTGCTGCTGACTGAAAATCCAGTCAAAGTGGCCATTTTGAAAGGCTGGGTTCACCAGACTCCAAGAACCTAACCCAGCAGCAAAACTCTGACCTTTCTTGCATTCATTCTGTGGTGTGTATATCCTTTTTTGGCTAAAGAATCTAAATCTTTATGTAGTACTCCAAGCATGGTCTCACCAAGGTGCAATACAATTGCATAATTACAGCAAGGCTTCCCTATCTAGTATTCCAATCTCTTGGGAGTTTTTGATCTCATGACTTGTTTCTATTCTGGAACATACTCAGTGATATGTACAGATCATGGGACTTGTAGCTAGGCTGGGCATTTTTGTACTGGCCACAGTTTATGCCAAAAGAATCACTGGTGCAGAAAAGGTCTCCCATTACAGGTCTGCCCTGTGATTTATTATTGCTTAATTATTACCAAAGCAGGCTAGGAATAGGAATCTTACAGCACTGAACCTCACCATCTGATAGAACCACTCAAAAACATTAAGACTGTGAAACAACACAAGGTATGGTATGGTTCACCAGATACTATCAACTTAGAAAGGGGTAATTTGACCCAGTGTGTCTGCACTGACTCTTTAAAACTGTTCCTTAATTATTTAACCGACAGTATGCATGTAGTCACATTTAGACAAAAGCAGGACTGAACAGATCTTTTTCCCTGAGCCAGATTGGGTTTTCACAATTCCTTTACAACTATAGTTTCATGCTGTGTGCTTAGACTATGCACTGTGACCAGACTCTGGGAATAGACATGTAATCTGCCTTTAGGAAAGGATTTCCTTTAGCTTTGTACAATTATTAAACTAGGCAGGAAAACAATGAAAGTTGAAAGCTAAAAGTAGGTTAAGTCAAATACATAAATGATCTGAAAGCTTGTTAGAGAGAAGATAATTGAGAGGTGACTTTAATAGAGACACAAAAGATGATTAGACAGGGTGGATAGTGAGAGCCTCTTTCCTTCGATGATGAAGGCTAGCACGAAGGGACATAGCTTTAAATTGATATAGGACAGATGTGAGAGGTATGTTTTTTATTCAGAGAGTAATAAAAGCATGGAATGCTCTGCCTGCAAAAGTAGTAGACTCGCCAACTTTAAGAACTTTTAAATGGTCATTGGATAAACATATGGATGCTAATGGAATAGTGTAGGTTAGATAGGCTTCAGATTGGATTCACAAGTCGGCGCAACAATGGGGGTTGAAGGGCCTCTACTGTGCTGTAATGTTCTATCTTCTATGTTCTGTGTTCTATGAGCAGAGAATCCAGGCTGATATGTGCAGTACGATACTGAGGGAATGCTGCAGTGTCCCTGTCTGTTAAACCTAACCCCTGTCTACCCTCTCAGTGGATAAGAAAGATCCCACAGCACCACTTTCTAGAAGGTGAAGGGAAACCTCACAGTCTGGGTCTATGTTTATCCCCTAAAACAATAGACTAACTGGATAATGCCATTTTGGGCACCACACTTTTCCTACTCATTAATGATTGTACTTCTGTAAATCTGAACATAAAAAATAAAAACACTACTGGAGAAACTCAGTGGGTCTGGCAAAATCTGTCAAGAGGAAAAAAATCATTCACTTTCTGAGTTCAATATTACTCATCCTCTGAAGAGATGACCCATGTTAGCAGAATATCAGTTCAGGCCTCTAGATTACAATTCCCGTGACACTAACACTACCACCAGCCTCAGTCCACGTGATGGGGTGGGGTGAAGGGGTGACGAGGTGGAGTTGATGGGGAGACGTTGGAAGAGGAAAATGTAACTGACTATCCATTTTACATGCTCATATCTGTCTACTCTGCTGCTCAAATGGTTAAAAGAATGAACAGTGTCAACACCTCTCAAAAACAAAACAACCTGGCTTCACCAAAATTGCTGTTTTTAACCACTGACCTTTCCATTAGCACAAACTGTCCCAGGTTTTGGCACTTAGCTGAAAAGTGGCTTTGGAGTCAGTCTGTGATCAGTCAACACAGGATGGTGTAGCCTATGTACAGCTGTATAGATGCTATCATTGCATTTCCTTTCTAACCTGATGACCTTGCTTTCACTGGTGATTTGATGGACCTGATAAACTGTGGGAGGTAGAGACTGCTGTTGGAATTTGAGCATCTGTGTGATGCTCCAGGATTATTCTTTATTCATTTGTCATTTTCCATTCTTTCACGGTAATAGAGCATTTTTCATCTTTTTAAGTTGCTCCATTGTCTATGTAAATCCTTGTATCATATATTGTGGGGTTTTTTTTTTACCTTTATAAAATCATTGCATGAATGTAAGATCAAGCATTGGAAAATATTATCAGAAGGATGTTTGGCCAAATCCATCAGTTAAGAGATCTTTGCCTTCATTAAAGTTACGGGAAGGAGGATTGATTCTGAAATTGGGATACTGGAAGTTGCACATCCGAAATTGCTTTGTTAATAAACCTGCATATGCCAATTCCTGATGAAGGGCTGATACCTGAAACGTCGATTCTCCTACTCCTCAGATACTGCCTGGCCTGCTTTGCTTTTCCAGCACCACACTCTTGACATATACCAATCACACTCTGGTAGCACTCATTCACTGAATCAGAGAAAGCCTTGAAAAAAATATGTAGTGCCTTTCACAACCACAGCGTATCCCAGTGTGTTCTATGGCTAAGGAAGCTCTTTAGGAGCATAATCATCATTGTCATGTAGGAAACATGCACAGAAAGATCTCACAAGGAGGAATGTGATGATGATTAAGCAGCTTCTTTTTACTGACAGTGCTTGAGGGATACATACATATGTATCGTTTCATATACCAATATCTCAACAACACTCAAGAAGCTTGACACCATCCAGAACAAAGCAACCCGCTTAATTGGTACTACACCCAAAAGCATCCCTCCACCAATGACGCTCAGTAGCAGCAGTGTGTACTATCTACAAGATGCACTGCAGAGATTTGTCAAAGGTCCTCAGACAGCACCTTCCAAACCCACAACCACTTCCATTTAGAAGGACAAGGGGAGCAGATATATGGGAACACCACCACCTTCAAGTTCCCCTCCAAACTACTCACCATCCTGACTTGGAAATGTTTTGCCATTCCTTCACTGTTATTGGGTCAAAATCCTCAAATTCTCTCCCTAATGGTATTGTGGGTCAACTCACAGCAAGTGCACTGCAGTGGTTCAAGAAGCAGCCCACAGCCACCTTCTCAAGGGGCAACGAGGGACAGGCAATAAATGCTAGCTAGCCAGTGACATCCATATCCCACAAATGTATTTTAAAAATCCATATGCAGAATAAGGCAGCAAAATAATTTCAGAGATTTAAAAGCATTTTACTGTAAATCAATAGTTTAGCTTAAACATTTGTTTCCACCTTTCCTTTGTGGACCTGTTTCCTGTGCAGAAACCAACACCCCACTAGGGTAGAAGTTAGTCATTTTATAGTTTCTTAATCAACTCATTTAGATATGTTATTACACACCTTTGCAACGGAACCTAGATATCCTAGGCCAGAGGTATGGATACTACCACTGCACCATAAGCATCCTTTGGAAGTAGCTTTTCACTGGGACAAGAGCAATTTAGACAAATGTTTGTGCCTTGCTTTGAAACAGTGACTTTTCCCATGGAGCCAGCATGTGATAGTCACCACACTACAGTAACGGGATCAGAAATTAGCTCTTAAATTCAAAGTACAATGAACATCATCTGCTCTCAATCAACTCTGGAGTTATGCTGTTTGAACCTTGAAGAAACCAACATCTCTAACTCTGATACTGATGAGCTAGGAGCAATATAGGCCACTTGATCTGCTGGGACACTATATAAAACTCATGACCCATCTGGCTGCACCCTCAACTCCACATCTCCACATGCCCCGATAACTCTTCAATCCCTTGTTTACCAAGAATCTATCTAACGGTGCCTTAAAATTCCAAATACTCGGCTTCCATTTCTTTTGGAGGAAGAGAGTTCCAAGGACTCACAACCCTCTGAAGGATTATGTTTTGCCTCATCGCTATCTTAAATGAATGACCCCCTTGTGTTCAAATAGTGACCTCGAGTTCTAGACTCTCCACAACTGGAAACATCCTTTCCATATCCAGTCTGTCAAGGGGGAGGCAATTGTCTAGTGGCACTATAGCTGGACTGTTAATCCAGAAACCCAGGTGATGTCCTGGGGACTGTGTTCAATTCCTGCCACAGCAGATGGTAGAATTTGAATTCAATAAACATCCAGGATTAAGAGTCTGATGATGACCATGAGTCAATTGTCAGAAAAACCCATTTGGTTCAATAATGTCCTTTAGGGAAAGAGAGCTGTCATCCCTACCTGGTCTGGCTTACATGTGACTCCAGACTCTCAGCAATGCGGTTGACTCTTAACTGCCCTCTAGGCAATAAATGCTGACCTCAGTGATGCCCTCATCCCATTAATGAATTTTTGAAAAAATACCCCTCAGGGTCTTATATGGATAAATTATGGGATAAACACTGATGGAGACTCTTTCACAAAATAGTGCTATGGGATCCTTAGCATCCATCTGATAAGCTAGACAGAGGCTCAGTTTAACAAGCACCTTGAACACAGCAACACTGCCACAGTACCGTATTGTAATTATCAGCCTGGATTCTCTGCTCATAGTTCCTTCCAGATAATATGTATATTTGACTTGTGCTACTTTTAGTCTGAAACTGAACTCTTTATCTTTTTGCCTTTTCCCCTCTGGTTTAGTAAACAAACAAAGCTGAAGGATGTCCTTTTCCGTTCTAAGGCCAGCTTGTGTGTTTATTCCCACAGTCCAAGCTCCGTACATTGCTGAGCACACAGCACAAAGGTTGACAGGCACCTTACTGGATGAGTTTGCCTGATACAAATGGCACCAAAATATCTCTCCCTTGAGACTTACAGAAATAACAGCTAGGACCTGAGTTTAGAATTAGAATTCCGTTTTATTATCACATGTACTCAAGTTTAGGAATACAGGAGTACAATGAAAAGTGCACAAAGTTAACATTGTCTAGCACCATCTTGGTTACAAAACCCAGAATTAATAAATCAGCTACCTGATGTAGGAGCAGTGCTCAGAAAGCTAGTGCTTCCAAATAAACCCGCTGGACTATAACCTGGTGTTGTGTGATTTTTAACTTTGTCCATCCCAGTCCAACACCGGCATCTCCACATCAATAAAAAAACGGCAGAAATAAAGAAAGAGATCAAAAGTTCAGAGAGATTCTCTGGTATTTGGGGCTTTTTGCAGGGCTGATGCTGGAGATTTGTGAAAATGGTAGGGCTGCACCATTTCAGGTAGAATCACACAAACAGGAAACCTAAAGTCATCGAGGCCATTTGGAATTAATGCTGAGTTTGCTGAGACATTATTGTTGTTATACCAAGGACCTTAGCTCCCGCAGTGTTAGAATCAGGAATTAATGGAGGAGGTTTAAATGCTCTTCAGGGATGGGTAAGATCCATTGAATGTCATGACCTGTAGTTTCTTAAATCTCCTGCTCTCCTCTTCTTGTATCGAGTAGCGCTCCTATGCAAAACTAATTGATTTTGTCCAATCACCAAATGACCTGAGATGTTTAAAAAATCTATTAACCATCACCAGTAAATCACATGAGTTTTCCAAATGGTTAATTTATGTGCCAAGCCTGTTAAGGGCAATGCAGACTGTTTAAGGTGAGGGAGATGGGCTAAATCAGGATAAAATTGGAATGGGAATCACCAGCTTCTTTTTTGTTTCATTTTCCATTTTTTTTACATATCCTGAAATGCTCTTACATTTGGTGAGGAGACTAAAATAACTCTACAGAGGCCAGAATCCTGTCACCAAGTCACCCTTTATTTACACATAAACAGTCCTTAACTTTATTACCGCCTATTCAGAGTCGGCTATCAGAGTGCCAATATCTCTGACATTCCCCTTTTTATTTTATTTTCCCATTTTTTGTTCTTCTGACACTCCTGTTCTTTTTTTTCTTCCCCCTCCCCCCACACTACCGCCTGACAGCGGTCAGGCCATTTTTTCACAATGAAAAACAACAGGTGGCATGGTGGCTCAGTGGTTAGCACTGCTGCCTCACAGCACCAGGGTCCCAGGTTCGATTCTGACCTCGGGCAAGTGTCTGTGTGGAGTTTGCACATTTGCCCTGTGTCTCTGTGGATTTCCTCATTCAGGTCAGGTGAATTGGCCATGCTAGATTGCCCATAGTGTTAGGTGCATTAGTCAGAGGGAAATGGGACTGGGTGGGTTACTCTTCGGAGGGCTGGTGTGGACTTGTTGGGCCAAAGGGCCTGTTTCCACACTCTAGGGAATCTAATCTGAAAAAAAGTGTGTAATCTTTATTTATATTCCACCACCAGGGAGAAAGGAAACACCTGAGTGGTCAGTGACAAGCAGTGCCCTTCACCTCAAAGGGCAATGTTGTGTGGTCAAACAGTGAAAGGGAGGGCAGGGATTAAATCAAAATAGAGTTGGAGGGGGAAATAATACACTCCACTCCCTGCGGTGCCCACCTTTCCCTGAAAATCTCAAGGGTGTTGGTGGACACTGCGTGCTCCTTCTCCAGGGATACCCGGGCTCTGACAAACTGCAGAAGAGGGGCAGACATGCGGAAGAGGGATGGGCAACATTCCCTTTTTTTTTCCTCAATAACCAGGACATCTGACACTCCTGTTCTTTTTTTTCCCCCAGCACCCATGGTGTGTGTGTGCAGGTGTGAGACACAGTGAGAGACACAAGGTGCACGAATCTTTATTCAGTTTCCACCACCAGGAAGAAAGGAAAACACCTGAGTGGTCAGTGACAAGCAGTGCCCTTCACAAAAGGGCAATGCTGTGTGATCAAACAGTGAAGGGGAGGCAGCGATTAAATCAAAATAGAGTTGGAGGGGGAAATAATACACTCCACTCCCTGTGGTGTCCACCTTTCCCCGAAAATCTCAAGGGTGTTGGTGGACACCGCGTGTTCCTTCTCCAGGGATACCCGGGCTCTGACAAACTGCAGAAGAGGGGCAGACATGCGGAAGAGGGATGGGCAACATTCCTCTTTTTAATCTGTCAGCCAGGGCTCCCTGATTGGACCAGATTAACTGCCCCAATCAAAGAACTTAAATTCGATGGTCCTCATTACAATCACTAAGTGACCAAGTCTCTCTATATTACCACAGCCAATACAGGGGTATATCTCTTGCTCTTTAAATATGTCAAAACCAGTTGCAGCTGCCAGTTAAAGTAAAAAGAAACTGCACTAATTGACAGGCAATCTACTGAGGCTTACAGAAAGTATTTCCATTTGTTCCTACAGTTTCAAAAGATTTCATTATTGACATTTCCATGGCTGAAGCTGAGATGAATTGAGTTATAGAAGTTCAAAAACTATTTATCTATCAGCGATGCTGAGTTCACATTGTGATTGACAGTTTAAGCACGCTACTAAAGAACTAATTGTCTTTGATGTGGTTAGTGGATAAAAAATTGTTTACTTCAGCAACAGAAAGACTTGTTAAGGGTAATTAAACTTCGTAAATGGTGGTGTGGGCAGCTTGCTCATCCTCCCTGCAGTGTGTGCCCTTGGCCCACCAGGGAGCAAGAACCATACAGCTGCTGGCCTCCAGTCTCCAGGAATGCAAGATTCGACCCAGTGGGAAGAGGCCTATCCCACCCCAAACATATATCATTGTACAACTGCATAGGGAAATCTCTGATTAATTAATTCTAACCTCTTCGAAGGAAAATGTTTCACCATCTTCTCTAATAAAACGATTAAGTTTCACCACAATGATAGCAGGATTTAGATGTTTCTACGTGATTATTTTTTTAAAAAATCAACTAGTTCAGGCACGTTATGACACCTGTCCAAAGCAGGTGGGATTTGAATCTCTCCCAGAGGTAGGGACAATACCACTGCATCACAAGAGCCCCAAAACCCAACATTATATTATTATACTATTGTTGGCTACCACTTGCAGAGGAGGATTGTTTTCCACCAGTCTGAAAATTGCTGATGAGGCCAATTCAGGCTTAACAGAACATAGGGCATTTGTTGTCAGGTGCTGTCACCATTATGTATTGTCACCAAGCTGGTCATATATTACTTGTAACTAATGCAGATTAAGTAGCATGGATTCAGTTTATTTGAAAATCCTCAAAGGTTTATTGAACAGCTCAGACTACAACCTGCAGTTACAGAAAATTACGTATGTAACCTCCTCCAAGTCTGCTTGTGCCAGCCTACAAATGACAGTTAGCTGTGTGGTTATAGCCTGGTCCTTGATTTACTAGCATATCCAGTTCCTAAAGGTACATCGATCTTAAAACAACAAAATAACACTTTCTAATGACTGCCCAGGTTCATTAAAGGATTCAACAATGACCATGCCTAAAGTCCTCTGAATTTTTAAAAAGTCAATTATTGGATGTGCGCAATGCCATCTGTGCAAGCAATTATTTCCCATCATGGAAATATGACCCTGGCAAGCTGCTCAAATCAAGAGTGAACCATATTGCTGTGGATCGGGAGTCACACATAGTTTTAACCAGGTAAAGGTCACAGCTTTCCTTCCCCAAGAGACATTAAGTAACCAGATCTGATTTTATAACAATTAATGATAATTGTCCTGGTCATCATTACCAAGAATAGCTTTGCATTCCAAATTAATTGCTTCTATTTAAATTTCAGGAGTTGCAGAGGAGGTATTTGAAACTAGTTAGTCTCATCTTCATGATTACTAGTCCAGTGACATTCCCTCTAAATTACTGTCTCCCAAAATCAGCGTCATAGTCAGAGTCAACAAGTCATACAGCACGGAAACAGAGCCCTCAATCCAACCAGTCCATGCCAGCCACCATCCAAAGCTAAACTAGTCCCACTTGCCTGTGCTTGGCCCATATTCCTCCAAACATTTCTTATTTGTGTACTTATCCAAATGTCTTTTAAATTTGTAACTGCATTCACTATTACCTGGCAGTTCATTCCACACATGAACCACCCTCTGTGTAAAGATGTTGCCCATCGTGTCTTTTTAACATTTATGTCCTCTTGCCTTAAAACTATGTTGCCTCGTCTTGAAATCTCCCACCCTAGGGAAAAAATGCCTGCCATTCACCTTATCTATGCCTCTCATGATCTTATAAATCTCTATAAGGTGACCCCTCAAACTCTTCTGCTCCAGTGAAAAAAGTCCTAGCCTATCCATCCTTTCCTTATAACTTGAACCCTCCATTCCTGGCAACATCCTGGTAAAATTTTTCTGAACTCTCTCCAGCTTAATAATATAACAAGGTGACCAGAACTGGACACAGTACTCCAGAACACCAATGTCCTGTACAACTTTAACATGACGTCCCAATTTCTATGCAAAGGTCTGAGTAATAAAAGTAAACTTGCTAGATACCTTCTTAACCCCCTGGCTACATGTGACAGAGCAGACAGAAATAGAGGTGTTGAGGAACTTAAGGCCTCAGTAGCTGAAGACACAGCTGCCAACGTTTCAGCGGTTAAACCCCAAAGGTGCTTGGAGGAGCACAGAGCTTGGAGGAGTGTAGCAGTGGTCCACGTTACTAAGATAGGGAGGCACAAGGCCACGAAGAGATCGGAAGAAGAAAGAAAATTCAAGAGACATGAAGAAGTGAATGTAATTGCTGGAATCAGGAACAGCTTACTTGCAAATCTATGGAACAACGGTCAGTAGATTCTGATGTAGGGCCAGAGTTCTTCCTACATCAGAATCTACTGACCGTTGTTCCATAGATTTGCAAGTAAGCTGTTCCTGATTCCAGCAATTACATTCACTTCTTCATGTCTCTTGAATTTTCTTTCTTGTTCTTCCGATCTCTTCGTGGCCTTGTGCCTCCCTATCTTAGTAACGTGGACCACTGCTACACTCCTCCAAGCTCTGTGCTCCTCCAAGCACCTTTGGGGTTTAACCGCTGAAACGTTGGCAGCTGTGTCTTCAGCTACTGAGGCCTTAAGTTCCTCAACACCTCTATTTCTGTCTGCTCTGTCACATGTAGACAGGGGGTTAAGAAGGTATTTAGCAAGTTTACTTTTATTACTCAGACCTTTGCATAGAAATTGGGACGTCATGTTAAAGTTGTACAGGACATTGGTGTTCTGGAGTACCTTCCTACCACCTCCTTGACCATGACCCCACCTCCCATCACCAAACCATCATCTCCCAGACCATACACGACCTCATCACCTCAGGAGATCTCCCACCCACAGCTTCCAACCTCATAGTCCGGGAACCCCGCACTGCCCGGTTCTACCTCCTTCCCAAGATCCACAAGCCTGATCACCCTGGCCGACCCATTGTCTCAGCATGCTCCTGCCCCACTGAACTCATCTCTACCTACCTCGACACTGTCCTATCCCCCCTAGTCCAGGAACTCCCCACATACGTTCGAGACACCACCCACACCCTCCACCTCCTCCAAGACTTCCGTTTCCCCGGCCCCCAACGCCTCATCTTCACCATGGATATCCAATCCCTCTACACCTCCATCCGCCATGACCAGGGCCTCCAAGCCCTCCGGTTTTTCCTCTCCAGACGTTCCCAACAGTACCCCTCCACCGACACTCTCATTCGTTTGACCGAACTGGTCCTCACCCTTAACAATTTCTCCTTTGAATCCTCCCACTTCCTCCAGACCAAAGGGGTAGCCATGGGCACACGTATGGGCCCCAGCTATGCCTGTCTCTTTGTTGGCTACGTAGAGCAGTTGATCTTCCGTAATTACACCGGCACCACTCCCCACCTCTTCCTCCGCTACATTGATGACTGCATTGGCGCCACCTCGTGCTCCCGCGAGGAGGTTGAGCAATTCATCAACTTCACCAACACATTCCACCCTGACCTTAAATTTACCTGGACCATCTCTGACACCTCCGTCCCCTTCCTGGACCTCTCCATCTCCATCAGTGACGACCGACTTGACACTGACATTTTCTACAAACCCACCGACTCCCACAGCTACCTGGATTACACCTCTTCCCACCCTACCTCTTGCAAAAATGCCATCCCGTATTCCCAATTCCTCCGCCTCCGCCGTATCTGCTCCCAGGAGGAGCGGTTCCACCATAGAACACACCAGATGGCCTCCTTCTTTAGAGACCGCAATTTCCCTTCCCACGTGGTTAAAGATGCCCTCCAACGCATCTCATCCACATCCCGCACCTCCGCCCTCAGACCCAACCCCTCCAACCGCAACAAGGACAGAACGCCCCTGGTGCTCACCTTCCACCCTACCAACCTTCGCATAAACCAAATCATCCGCCGACATTTCCGCCACCTCCAAACAGACCCCACCACCAGGGATATATTTCCCTCCCCACCCCTCTCCACCTTCCGCAAAGACCGTTCCCTCTGTGACTACCTGGTCAGGTCCACGCCCCCCTACGACCCACCCTCCCATCCTGGCACTTTCCCCTGCCACCGCAGGAACTGTAAAACCTGTGCCCACACCTCCTCCCTCACCTCCATCCAAGGCCCTAAAGGAGCCTTCCACATCCATCAAAGTTTTACCTGCACATCCACTAATATCATCTATTGTATCCGTTCCTCCCGATGCGGTCTCCTCTACATTGGGGAGACTGGGCGCCTCCTAGCAGAGCGCTTTAGGGAACATCTCAGAGACACCCGCATCAATCAACCAAATCGCCCAGTGGCTCAACATTTCAACTCCCCCTCCCACTCTGCCGAGGATATGGAGGTGCTGGGCCTCCTCCACCGCCGCTCCCTCACCACCAGACGCCTGGAGGAAGAACGCCTCATCTTCCGCCTCGGAACACTTCAACCCCAGGGCATCAATGTGGATTTCAACAGTTTCCTCATTTCCCCTTCCCCCACCTCATCCTAGTTTCTAACCTCCAGCAACTCGACTTGTCCGGACTTGTCCGACCTGCCCAGCTCCTTTTCCACCTATCCACTCCACCCTCTCTTCCCTGACCTATCACCTTCATCTCCTTCCCCACTGACCTATTGTACTCTATGCTACTCTCTCCCCACCCCCCACCCTCCTCTAGCTTATCTCTCCATGATTCAGGCTCTCTGCCTTTATTCCTGATGAAGGGCTTTTGCCCGAAACGTCGATTTTGCCTGTCCTCGGATGCTGCCTGAATTGCTGTGCTCTTCCAGCACCACTAATCCAGAATCTGATGTAGGGTCACCAACTGAAATGTTAATTTTGTTTCTATGTCCATGGGTGCTGCTGAACATTTCCAGCAGTTTATGAGTCCATTCCAGAATTTCAGCTTTATACTATTAAGTTGTTAAAATTTGTGTCACTCAATAACTCAATAAAGCTCTTTCACAACAAAAAATCAAGAGTAAAAGCAGCTGATTTTGCTCTCCACCACTTCTGTAGCAGACAGCATCAAACAACAATAACTACTGTAGGTCACCACTCCAGTTCATTATTAAGGAGAATTTTATGTACTATTAAGCACAGAGGCTATTTTCAGGGGAAACTCTTTGTATTAAAGCAGAAAGTACAACAGAAACTCAGCAGGTATGTCTGCATCTGTAGAGAGAGAAACACGGAATAATTCAAATTTTGTTTCTGTCTCCAGAGATATTGACAGACCTAAAACACAAATTGCTGGAAAAGCTCAGCAGGTCTGGCAGCATTCGTGGAGAGAAATCAGAGTTAACATCTTCCGTTGAGTGACCCTTCCTCAGAACTCAGGCATTCTGAGGAAGGGTCACTCAACCCGAAACATTAACTCGGATTTCTCTACAAAGATGCTGCCAGACCTGCTGAGCGTTTTCAGCAATTTGTGGTTTTGTTCCTGATTTACAGCATTGACAGTTCTTTTGGTTTTATATGACATACCTATTGAGTTTCTCCAGCACCTCCTGTTTTGATTTCAGATCTCCAGAATCTGCAGTATTTTACTTTCAGTTCAGTTGTTTGATCCTTGATTGAAGTGCAATTTCCCTAATCACTTCTGTGCATCATTTGAAAAGCTGGGCAAAGCAAAATGTTTGCTCTTCTAATTCTGAGAGAATTTTATATCTTTATTTAGCTGTGCGCTTCTGAATTCTATTGAAGATAAAGCCTAAGAAGAGACATTAAATGTCTTGAACATATAGCTCTTATAATAAGACTATTTCAACACTGTTTCATAAAAGTATATAAATTAGGAACAGAAGTAGACCATTCAACTCTTCAAGCCTACTCTGCCCTTCAATAAGAGCATTTCTGATCTGGTTACATTTGGAACTCCACATTCCTTCCTGTCCCTAATAATCTTTGATTCCCTTGTATACAGAAATCTGTTGACCTCCGCTTTAACGACGGTTGGTTCTGATACAACACTATAGTTCCATTCCTGTGCGATTCCGCATTATAAATAAATGGCATAATAGCAGCACCATTTAACCAATGGGACTGGGATCACATTATAGCCAATACAGGT